>NC_063277.1:17883380-18195952 GCF_910591885.1 Bombus terrestris | reverse complement strand
GTTATAGAATTTCCATTCAGAATTTCGAATCAGTAAATAACAGAATTTCACAACGTTCTTCTATCGTTCCAGGTCCAATCTGTTTCAACGACAGCCGCGTTGCCAAAACCAGAGCAATGGTTAGGCAGTATAACCAGCTCGGTGCCACCCTCAGTGCAATCTCCTTCTCAAGGGCAAACGAGTCCTCGACGAGCGCCACCGCTGCACGCGAGAGCCCTGTCGCTCGGTTCGGCCGCGATGGGACAGGCCACCAGGTCCGGTCCTTCGGATCCGTTTGACGCGGAATGGGCTGAGATCGCGGCGAGAAACCTGCGACAATCGAGCACGACGAACCCCTTCATAATGCCAAACGCGACTCAAGCGTTCCAGGTGCAATTGTAGCGCCAGGAGTTCATCAATAGCGTGGTCAAATACTTCCGCTCTAACACATAGTGACGACTCCACGTCCGTTCGCGCTTCGACCTCTCGCACGACCGGAAGTATTACACGTGAAACGCGTCAAACGTCGATGAAACCGCGAAGTTTTCTCGAACGGATTTTCCGGTCGGGCGACACGGTCCGAGCATCGTGCGATGTAACGAGAAAGCTCGAGGAATCTAGGAGGAGCGGGGGACAGAAAATATACGTATCGATCTCGAAAAGATGTGTTTAGTAGCAATGACGATAAACAGCAAATCAGCACAAAACACGTACCCGTAAAAAAAAAAACGATGTTTTTTAGACATTAGTAGATTACGCACACATAGCCTCGATAACCTCGAATTTGGATACGAAAGAGAAGAGACAGGGAAAGGGGGTAAATTAAAATTGCGTCTTTTGGGACCACGCGTTCAATCGCGTTGGTGAAGTGAACGTGGATTTATTTAAATAAAAGATTCGGGTCGATCGATCGACCTGGATCGCACGATACTGTTTTTAGATGTCATCGCACCTTATTCGTGAAGGAAGCTAGATTATGTCGCTGGTATCGATAACTTAAATGTCTATCACGAAAGTACTTAATAAAACGAGGTGTACAATAATCTTGAGTAGTTTAGACTGAATACGGTTACCGTCGTTATGCATGATGAAGCGAAATTTCCACGCACCCAAGATTATGCTGCACCAATCTGATGTTTCGTCGAAAATAACAGTAAAAGAGAAAAAAGAAAAAAATAAAAAAACATATATAACGTAAAAGTTACGAGAAATATAACGTGAAAACACGATGCTAGTAGCTTACAGTTAGTCCGACCGCGGGTCCACGCGACGAACGTGACTCGACAGAAAAGTCATTTTTCTTTTCGAACGGTCGATGGCCGCGAATGAAAAATTCTGTCGAACTTACCCAGCTCGAAATATCAGGAATTGACACGTTTTCTTAATTACGAGCAAGGAAAGTTTTAGATAGGAGAATAAGTAGAGATAAAGACAGAGAAGAGATGTATCGACGTATACCGCTCCTGGTGATCGATTTAGGGCCAGTCAGGATTTTCGGTAGATTTCATTTCTCGAATAACATCGATAGACACGAGCGTGCGTATTTATTAATTACTAAGATGTCGTACTCGATTTGGCCGGGCTTTGAATATTTTTGAAGTCTGTGACGGATTTGGCCTCGAGACACGATGCAGCAAGGAATGAATCGATATATACATACATCGTCTACGTATTTGGTAATAATTCAGGCAGCCAAGGACAATTTTCGATTCGCGATATGGCGTTGCGGTCAAGTAAAAATAAAGTTTCTGTACGTGGCCCTACGTAATCCGATAACCAGGCGTTGTAAAACGACTGACGCGACTGAGTAGCAAAATGACGGACTGTGATATACACGGAGGTGTGGCCAGTACTTAAAGACGAGGATGGGGTCGAGCGGTTGTCGTAAATTTTGCTCGATGAATTGCGAATTTCCCGCCTGGAACGTAAGCGAGCGTTTACGAGCTTGGGTAGCGCAGAGTCTATCGTTCTCTAGCCGGCAGAATTAACTAGACGAGTCCTAAACACACGCATATACAACTTAGTGTACTTAAGAGAAAAGATTAGATGTTAAAAAATTTCTAGAGTCAGTACTTACGTTCCACGCTATCGTTGTCTAATATCGTACGTACGAGCGGGTCGAAGCATTCCAATGATCGTGTTAAAATTAAAAGCTTAATACAGACAAGCGTTGCAACATCGTTGTGATTTTGTGTAACTGTGACGCAAGAAAGGATCGTAAGTTTCACGGATATTCAAAAGAATGATTAAAAGGAAATTTAGTCAATGATATTCTACGAAATCGCGTACTGTCGCTGCTACAGAATCACGACGACGATGCATAGTTTGTCCGCGTAAGTCACTACAGACATTGTTGCAAATATCCCGGGGTAAGTGAAAGTTCTGCCAGATACAAAGTTGCAACATCTTCTAGCATGTGTTATACGATAACGATAAACGTAAAACGTTTGCATAGAATGTCTGTAAGTGACGCCGTTAGATGACGATTCACGCAACTAGAACACGAAAGGTGCTTCCGTTTGAAACAAAATGAAAAGAAACAGCACAGAGAAAAATTAGAGTGACATAAAAGAACAAGAGCTAAAATATTCACGAAAGTCGTTTCACGAGCCAACACGAGAGCAACGATATACGGATATACGGAGTCGCGTTCCAACGTGAATTTATAATAAGTATATAATACTACGGATTGTTATATAGTTATGTCGGTTGTTGAACAATTACGGAGACACGTGAACGCTCTCCACATCCTATATAAAGATAAACACGGGGTTACTATCGCGTCTTGAAGCTTGTCTCCATTGCAGTTTACGTTCCAACTTTTCGTTCCTCCAAGTGTATTGATCCACGATGATTCAATCCCTTGCCATGTACGCAATAAGGACTATAACTGTGTTCGTTGCTTCTAACGAAAGTTCTAGGGATACTAATTCCTGAGAATTAGTCTGACAAAAGCTTAAGTAGTAACGTTCGGAGGGAGGATAAGGTAAGAGAATGGCAGATAACGAGATTCGTAAAATACATTCGAGTTGCAATTTACGAGGCTTGCTGCTTATAGAGCGAGATCTTTTACTCGTGTAAAACATGCGACGATAGTTACTTACTATTCGATGGAAATACGTACGTCGAAATATAATCGTGAGAATCTTAAATATCTGTGTATAAGACAAATACGACGAATTGTTCTTGAAATTTTCCTCGGTCGTAAAGATTCGACGGCACGATATTACAAAAACCATACACCAAACGTAACATCATGGCGAGGGATTTGCATCGAACAGGGGTAAAACGAGGTGGGCCAATAACTAGAATGATCTCTCGTGGTTGACGAGAAAGAGGGTACGTGTTCGATCGTCGTTTCGACGAATCGTGTGTGTGCATTGTACATAAATAGTAGTTATTTAAAAGAGAAGAGAGTGATAATAAGAGAAACGGAGAGGGCGAGGGAGAGGAAGTAAAATTGAACAGGCGAAGAGAGAAAAAGGAGAAACTGAGTGAGTGAAAGTATGTGTGTAGTAAGAATACGAGAAGTAAATGTTCACCGAGCCGGCGATGATCCTAACGCAAATAGAAACAACGTTCTTCGTTGCCGAAGTTTCGTTCAGTTACGATTGTAAGTTATCCTTGTAAATAGTTCGGTAGCGTTTCTCAGCACAAATCGCGTTGCTTCTAC
Source organism: Bombus terrestris (assembly GCF_910591885.1). Lineage (NCBI taxonomy): Eukaryota > Metazoa > Arthropoda > Insecta > Hymenoptera > Apidae > Bombus > Bombus terrestris. The sequence continues at coordinate 18,192,300 of NC_063277.1, read as the reverse complement.
AGTTTAGGAATACTTTGTATTTAATGACGTCAAAATATGGTCTGTTCGGAATGAATTATACGCTAAAAACTATTTTTTCTTTTTTTTTTTCTTTCTCTTTTTTTCCGCTTATCATTCAACGTCGTAAGCTATCGACATTGTTATCGTTCTAACGGGTGTTTAATTTCGCCACGGTCTTCGAATTTAAAGATTAGCGCCGATTGAAATATAAAATAAAGACCCAAGCGGGGACGCAAAGACGTTAGATTTGAAATTTTCAGTTTCATCAGTGGCTAAACGAAACGATGGCTGTTATTTTCGTTCGCTCGAGAGATCGACCGATTCTGAACAGACTGTACCGCGACACGATGAAACGGAACACGTAATCGACGCTCGTCATATGGGGAAATCCAGCCCGATATCGTTCTCGATCGTTTGACGAGGTCTCAGTTTGATCTTTTGAGCCACCTTCTGTCCGTCCGGTAAATCAAAAGCAACAAAAGTAAAAAACGAACGAGTATCGACGCAAAGGAGGAAGATAAAGAATAGAACGGAAGGATATGAAATAAAATAGAAAGAAGAAAGGAGAGGAACGATTATCGAGTCGGCATAAGCGCGATCCGATCGCCAGGTACTTATCGCGAAACTCGTATAGAAGACACGCGTGGAAGAGAAAAGGAACGCTGATTGATCCATGTACTTAAATATTATACAAATACAACTTGTTCTTCTTTTGTTTTCATATTTCTTTTCGTCGTTTTTCATTTGGAGATGAACTTGGTAAACCGTCGTTCGAATTAGTCGAGTTACCCGAATCCGAATAATTCGACTAATCCGAACGAAGGCTCGATCGATGAACCGATGTCAAGGACATCGCGAATGTTTGTTTCCGTCGACGTAGCTGCGGATTTTTGAAGTTACTTCGAAGAACGAGCTACGGGGAATCGCTTATACAATATCGATTCGTAATATAATATCGTCGCCTTAAGTACTTATTATTTTCTCTTCTCCTCTGTTTTTTTATGTTTTCTTTTGCCCTCTATATCGACGTACGCTGATCATTCGGACTCGTTCGGATTTTCGATCTTTCTTTTACTTTGAAACGAGTAAAAACGAAATAAATTAATTCATTATAACGTGGAAAGCAAGGACTGAAGCGTCGTCAGGTTCCTGCGTGTCGTTCTCTCCGATCGAGACTAGCGAATTTGTGATTGGTTAAATCGTCGAATGCGAGGGCAGCGAAACACTGGGATAAGGAAAAAAGAAATAAAAAAGGAAATAATATACGAACAGGTGCACTGCGTGCCAAATTTGAGGAAAGTGGAATCGCGATGTCTGTAAATTCTTTCGACAGGGCATCGTACACGCTTCCGTGGTTGTGTTGTACATAGTGTCGCCGATCGATTCCTGGATCAATGTACGACTGCGTGTATATTTCGTGAAAGTATCCTTGTTCGTTTTACAATGTATCTGCCTCTGTAAAGATATGATTTATTATAATATCTGTTGTGATTACCAAACTGTCTTCTTTCGTCGTCTATTTCTATCCCTTTTCTTTTATCTTCATCTCTTTTCGAAACAAAAAACGGAAGAAATTGTTATTCGAGCACGTACGAATCTCTCGTTCTTCTTTTTACCAAAATTCCATCTACAAAACCATGTTCAATTTGAACTAAATAACCTTCAAAATTTTAATACAACCTTTATCTATCCGCTCTCTCTATTCGCTGTCTCGAATTTATCCATTTATTCAATATACTCTTTCGACGGCCAAGTGCGATATAAAACTAAAACTAAAAATAAAGCATAGTAATAATAATAGCGGCGAATTGATAACAAAGAAAAATGTCAACGACGTTGGAAGACGCGCTATCCAGATATCCACCCAGGTACCCGTCGCGCTGCGAGTCTAGAAAAACCTGTTTCTCAACGTGTCCACCGTGTCCAAATATTCAGCCACCGACGAACGGCACTTCTTCGGTTCATTTTCAAGTTACCTACACTCGCAACGGGTATGTTGATGAAGTATTAACTTTGAAAGAAATATACGAAGATACGATGATCACGGATCTTTTTCCCACAGCCTCGGATATTCACCTTGCTATTATCCGCGATCGATATGCTGTCCACCACCGGAGATACCACCACCGAAAGTAACCCCTTGTTACGCGAGATTGTTCGATTCTCGTGGAAGACCAATTTGTTTATACTTTTAATAAATCATTCTTTCGATATACGATTTTTCGATTTTCTATGTCTGCCTATATTTTGCTCATTCCTCTTAACTATATCTTTTCACGAAACTTCGAAAATAATAAAGAACAATTTGCTGTTACTTCGTCTCAGATAGTTGGAGCGTATTCTAAATTGATCGAACTCTTTCGTAATTTTTATAGTTTTTTAGCGAACTCGACTTTAAACGTCGAGAAGAAAGGAGAGAAGGTTTCGCAGTTGGCCATGTTACTTTTAAGCAAAGAATCAGACAATCGAACATACGTGTGAACATATTCGTTTAGTTATGTGAAAAAGGAAAAACAGAAGAAACGTGATCGATTCGAAGCAAATATACACAGATCTGTGTAAATTGTCCTTGTATCAAACAAATCCGATCAAAATTTGCCGGGCGATGCTGTCGATAAATCTCTGAGTCACGCGAAGCTGCTATTTCCCTTTGGACAATTTACATCTAAAGATGCTGTAGGAAACAGTTTCGATTTTCGTAGAAATAAATCCTCCGGGTAAACATGTCTTGTCGCGAAGAAAAAAGGCGTACCAGCACTCTGCCTCCACCGTGTTATCATTGCAAACCTCCGCCGTTCTGTTGTCCGAAATACGGCTGTCCACCTCCTCAGCAATACCCGGCTCTAAAATGTCGTTGTCCTCGTCCGTGTCCACCTTTCGTACGTTTTAAAATACTTACAATTTTTATTAACGAGACTGGATTTGACGTTAACCTTCGTACATATTTTACAAAATTTTCATTCTTCGTTTGATACGATAGAATTCTTCCTGAAGCTTCCTAAAATAAATTTTTACAATTTTTAACGACGAACGCGTTTTGTTTTGTTGCTAGATATGTAGACAACGTCCAGAACCAGCACCGAAACCACCCGCGCTGTACGTGGTTGACTGCTTACCACCTCCTTGCCCGGAGCTACCTCAACGTCCAGCACCAAAAATAGAACCACCACCATCCTGCGTACGATACTGTATTCGTTGCACGTGCGATGGCTCAACTTACTCTCCGCTTTATTTCTCTGATCTACCAAAGTGTGAAATTTCTTCCTGTGCAAAGTGCTGCTGACTGTCGAGCTTAAAGATCATACTGTATTTCGTATTTTTAATTCTTGTATCGTACAAATTATTAAAAAGCTGAGACTCTTTTGATAGCGTGTCGTATATTGTCATATATCAAATTAATTCTATTTGGTTGAATAAATTGCATGATTTTCGAAGGTGCGTTGATAGCGATATTTAATTTAATTAAACTGCTCGTTGTATATCTGCGTAATTAGAAATAGTAAAACTATAGTAATAATAGTAATAATCTCGTTTCTTAACGAGATACTGATCTAGGGAGATAACTTCAGAGATGCTACATTTTCAATGACGTCGTGACATTGTAAGGGCAAGGGTAATTGACGCATAGACGATAATATGTTAGAAGGTGAAGAAATGGCTGGCGAGAGAGGGGAAGAGGAAGTAAATCCACTGGGAGTACGTTAAATTAATAATAACTTGTCTTTCGATCGAGAGAGTCTTTTATTTACAATTCACAACGAATAAGAATATTTTTAGTTTTACAATTTACAACAGTATTGCAAACTTATCAAATCGGTCGGTCAAATCGAATTTCATAGCTTCGTCCTATCTTATTAGGAAAGTTAACCTTCGCGATTAACCTTCCTTCGTATCGGAACACGTTTGCAGCTTTACGAAGGTGAAAGAAATGAAAAAGGTGATAGGCATGGTAATGGGAAAGCTTTGCTTCCAAACGGCGATATGTACGTCGGACGATATTGCAAGGGATTGAGGCACGGTGCAGGACTTTACGTATTTAAAAACGGCGCTCGTTACGACGGTGAATGGAGACAAGGCGTTAAATACGGTCAAGGAACCTTTTGGTACCCTGATGGAACCCGATACGAGGGTAAGAAACGACAGACAGCCATTGGGGAAGGATGACGACAAAGGGTGTTCAATTTTGAGGCTAACTAACGATTTAGTAATAAATTGATAATAAAATGCAAACTGTCGAGCTTTTTTCGTACTATCCGAAGCCTTTTATTTAATGAAATCTCTACCTTTTTTTTATCGTTTTAAAGCACGATTCACGTTTTTAACTCGCGTGAATAGTCCTTCGTAACCGTACAGGGTGATTCGTAAATAAATGTTCGTGCTTTAGGCAATGAATCTACGTATTAAAATATGTAACTAAGAATCGTACGTCGTACGTAGCATAATTTGCGAATTATGAACGATCGAAGAAAGTATGAGAAGCGTCTGCGCGTCTTTGCGTCGAAGACTTTGACAAAATTTTCTTTGGTCATCCATAACTCGAAGATCAACGTACGTACAGACGTACGTTCGTACGAGGTTTTTCACGCGTTCCGTAGGTGAGTGGAAACGTGACATGAAATATGGTTTTGGCGTATATTATTACGTAAATGGCGACGTTTACGAAGGTTCCTGGAAGAAAAATTTTCGGCACGGCATGGGATCTTATCTTTACGCCGATACGAACACGAAATTTATGGGCACGTGGATCAGAGATCGTATGCAAGGGCCTGGGCAATTAATTCACCCTCGACATCGATTCCACGGATTTTGGGAACTGAATTTGGCGAGTTAACATTTATACGAATTATTTCTAAAATGTTTTATTAGCGTATTACTATTTAGTAATAAGCGATTTCTAATGTCAGATAATCGTAAAGCGTTGATAAATATTAATAAAAGTGTAACGCAACAGCCTTACGGACGTGGCTGCTTCACTTTTGAAAACGCTTGCATGCAACATGGACACTACGTGCACGTGAAAGATCCTGATTACGACGAGACAAAGGAAGAACCTGCCGAGGTGAGAATTCATTTTTCAAGATATCTATCTTTCTTACGTAAGAATAATAAATATTCGATTCAGCAAGGACGAGTAACCGAACCTGCCACGTTAGAAGCCGAAGCTGGCAAAGGAAATACAAAATTAGAAGATACCGAGGGTGCAAAACTGGAGGAAGCTAAACCTGTGCCATTTGAACCATTCGCTTTAAAGAAAGGCGTTATCGCGTTATGGCGAGCCCGTTGCATTACGCCGTATAATGCTGATTTATTGCCACCCGAGCCGGTACCTCTACAGGAAGAGGTGAGATATGCATAATCGATAGGAATTATATATATGTATATACAACGTGCTCGTTCCTTCTTCACTAAATCATGCTTATATATAAACGTATACCGAACAAATATTCCACGATATTCGGATTTCAAAAATTTGCTTAAGCGTGCAGAGATCCGCTTTAAAAAAATGCAAGTAGAAAAAATGAACCATCTGAAACAATTGCTTATGCTTCCAATGAATATTTCCAGTTATTTCCATTTTTATCTGGCAGATTGTCAACACTGTGTTTATTAACAAAATCGCGATATCTGCATTCAGAATCTCATTTTATCTTACGCAATACATCCGTTTCTGTAATTCCGTAAACAATTGAGTTACTCAACCAGCTATCTGTCATGAAGCTTCGCAAATACGAGTTCCTTTCGTACAACTGTAATAAAGAAGGAAAATCGATATCTTTCAATTCTAGTTTGATTGCTAAAAAAATATTTCATTTTTAGGTATCCGTGGACTCTCTATTAGATAGGTGTTCGGAAGATTTATTGATGGCACCGGAACGATACTTAAAGTACGAAGACGAATACGAAGGCGAAGGCGGCCGTTATTACGACGACGCTGATTATCCTGGATCATTCGTTGAAGCAATTTAATTTTAAAAAAATCAACGTTAAACGTGAAACAAGAAATATTAATTTTTTCTTCGATTATAAACTTTTACGCCATTTGTTAAAGAATCGAGCTTTTCTACGATCTAATATCAACATTATTTTCTTACCGAAGGTGATAGCTTTGCGCACAAGGAAGAGGGTTATAGAAATTCGCTAAAATATTTCTCACAATAACAAATAAAAGTATAAAAAGATAATTATAATACGATATAAAGTTGTACATGTTCGATAACAATTTTACATATGGTTAGGCAAAAACGCAACGTGTTTTTAAGCACTTTATTTAGGAAATTATAATAATAAATGTGCGTATGTGCCCATAATATCAGACAATGTAAAGAACTTATTTTACAGGCACACGTAGGTCTTGTTCGGAAGTTTCGTTTGTCAAAGTGTTTAAGGTATATATGTAACGTATATGTATACATACGTAAGGTGTATTACATTGAATATCAGCAACAGATAGAACGAGGATACGTTTTCATAATATTAGCTAAGCGTACGCTCAACATACGATTGCAGTCTATTCACTTTTACTCCAAAGATCGATTTAACATAGTTTTAGATACGCAAATGATTTGTATGTTTTCTATATGTATTCTTGAAAGCGCAAGCTCGCTTGTATCGTTCGATTATTTAAATTTTCTTTTTTATTTCTTTTTCTCTTTTATAACGTACAAGCCTGTGTATTTCAAAATTACGTTCGTCGATGGAAACACGTAAATATTTAGATACATAGATAGATAGATATATATATATATATATATATATAGAGAGAGAGAGAGAGAGAGAGAAAGAGAGTGAGAGAAAGAGATGATTTTGAAATATATGTACAACATTTGGTTGAACCGGACATAAATAGGAAGACGAAAATGCTGCTTTGAAAAAATACAAATAGTACAGATTAGTTCATAAGTCATATGAAAGTGGAGAACATTTTTTTTTACATTAATAAAACGTCGAGTAATACGTTTTACTTTTCCAATCGAAAATTCTCCATCCTCCACTACATTAACCTAAATACCAATCAAATACGAAGATTTCTTAAAAATTGTTCTTTCTGACGATACTAATAAATACTGGCATTCAAATAGTTTCGAAATACTAAAAGGAGCGTGTATTTTAATATACATATGTATATTTTATATATATATAGTTTACCCCTTAATCTTCAAACGAGTCTTTATAAAACGGTTATTCGACTACATTGACATAAAGCCTCAATGAAGGTCGAAAGGTTTTAAAAGGACGGAGGAGAGGGCAAAGGAATAAAAAAAACGTGTTTTGCGAAGTATCGCAGTCTTTCAACAATAAGCTATTATACAAGTAAATGTAACCATTTTCACTTGTAAAAGAACAGCTGCTGTTTAATTAGACGCCACAATATGAATATCGTGATTCAACACGTTAATGACGGCATAATTTTTCGTATATGTTATCACAGTGCTCGATGACACTTCCGTGTTAGAATATTTTTTGTTCTCTTCTTTTTATGACACGTCCTGAGATTCTACTCAAGTTAAGAATTCGAATCGGGTGTTGATACGGGCGACCAATTTTTCGATAGCAAAATACTTCGTTCTACGGTTTTGCGATTTCTTGGCACAATATCAAAAAAATTCGCATTTGTTGCGAAATATCCACAGCCCTGAATCGATTAAAACATCATCGACTATTTTTGCTTCCTTCTTTCCTTTCCACTTTTTCTATGTATACACCAATTTTAAGAAATCGATCGGCTTTCCTATGGTGATTTGACCTAATTCATAGCAAAAGTCGCCTTAATTAATTAGACATTGAAACACAATCGAGTATGCTTGAAAAATCAGGGAACGTTGCGACGATTGCAAGCATCAAATTTTGGGACTCGAACGCATTTTATGTGCATTTTAAACGTGCAAACGATCCGTTTGTAGATTGTTGTTTTAAGCATCTCAGGTACGTAAAGCGTGGACGAAATTTTGTGCCCTGTTATGACGTGATTTTTGTATATTCACAAAAAATGTTTGTTTTCAATTTGTCGTTTTGTTCCCAAAATAATAGATTTCTGAACGACCGTTTCTCTCCTTTAAAATGACCCCGTAGTGTTTTACATTATATCGGGCGGTGGTCTTTGAAACGCGATGCTTGCTACTGAAATGCTGCAAAAGCCAGCGGTTATCACCCCCAAGAATATGTAAACGGCTGTAATTAGCCAAAAGGCGAACAAATATAATGTTTTGTTACAGTATTTGCCAAGAGATGGATCGTAATTTGGCTCGTATTCCTTATATACCCACATTGAGCCTATGGGCAAACATAGAGTATAAAAATTGGAAAATTATAAACACCCAGAGAAACATTTGATTCGTATATTTGTATTACTAACCTATAATAAACCAGCCAAGCATAAAACAATTAATTAATGTTTGCGTGGGAGATTGTCGTATTCTTTCCTCGTCTCGTTCTTCCTGACGTTGACGTACTCTCGCAGACAAATGCAACAACTGCTTGAAAACACCAAAACCACCACCCACTAATAAATAAACAGGAATATACTCTCCTTGTGGGCAATCATAAAGATAAAGTCCTCCAATGACCATCATACATATTGGAACTACTATTGTTACTCCTAAGATAATGGTACATCCAACTGCAACCATCGAAATACAAAATTAATAATCCTTGTATTAAAACCTAACAAAATATTAATTCACATTTTTGCTTACTAGTGCCTAGAAGTAAAACAATAATATTTTTCAAGAAATCAAACACTCCTTTTGAAACTTTATGAGCTTCCCTCATACGTCCAAACAACGAATCATAAGAAGGAGGTGGAGCTAAAAAACAGAAACAATCGCTTCTTCAACATTCCAATCCTATAAATTGCTATTTAAAATTAAACAGAACAAAGATTTCCCTGCAATGATATTGTAAAGAATCGGATGGTAAAGATATTGTTTTAGCTTCGATGAAATTATAGAAACAATTCGAGACAGACAGAGATACATATTCTGTTAAGAATATTATTTACCATTTGGATCTATGGCTTCTTCATAGGTAGGTGGTGCGCCACAATCATTAGTCAGAGTCGATGGGTGTCCCAGAGGTAAATTAATATTGTGATACGAAGGTGGAGGGGTATAACAAGTCGATGCTATCTCGGTGCCAGGATTTACACTTTCACTGGTACTAACAAAATTACTTTGATTTATTTGGCTTAACGGCATCTCTTCTCGTATGTTGGTTGCTTGAAGCCAATGCATAGGGTTTGCATTAAAGATTACTTGATGATTCGCCGTTGCCGCAACTGACAACAGCACGCATGTATTTTTCTAACCTATAAATAGCTCAAGCTACTTTGGTATCTGTTCGTACGTCGTTCAAAACTGCATAATATTAAAATATGGCACGAATTTTTAAAAAAGATACAAATCTCGTAATTGGGATCGATTTTATGTACTTTTGGCTATAATTGGATTGTTGATTCAGTCAAAGAAAAATAAACAATCTCGAGTACAACGTATATGCTGTTGAAAATTTCTCACGACGATGATTTGTTTGAGTTCACTGAACGAGAAGAAGGTAAAAATTATGCGAGGTTCAGTTTCATTTCGAAAGAAAAAATGATATATACTCTAGGAATGCACAAGGACTGTCACACCCCCGTTTCAGAAAACACAAAACAATGTTATTGCACGAACCGGCATCGACATTTGATTATGCCCACTTCTGGTTAAGCGAACCACTGCAAAATCGTTGCACCGCAAAAGCATGCAACATTTCTTATCGGTCTTATAACATAACGGAGTTATTTTCAAACTCCATTAATTCAGCAACTTGCATTTGCGCTACGATGCCCACAATAAACCATGTGCGACAGATATCCGTATCGAATACTTGCTATATCAATTAGTATCGATGATATTCGATATAGGTCGATTTCCAATCGAGATCTCAATCTTAAGTGCGGGACTATTCGAAATTATAATCTTTAAAGGGCTTTAGGTAATTTAACAAATTAGTGCATGCGAAACGTTTTTGAGAAGTTTGGATATATCGAGTTAGGCAATTTACGAATCTAAAAATTTTTCTCAAATTTTATTTGTAAAATGCAATATTTTCAATATTATAATATCAATATTATAATAGGAATTTGATCTGATAGAACTAAAATCTCCATTGTTATTTAATCTGAAACCAGGAAAAACGAAACATTATCGAAGTAGACGTAACTTCCTACAAACTATTCTCGATAATCTCGTTAAAAAACAGACATAAAAATTGATGCTTAGATATCTTCTTTGTTTTTCTTATTTTCTACAATATCATACACGATATGTTTTCTGCATTCAGTTTTATTTCCCGCGATTTCGTGTTTGATAAACTATAAAAAGTCACGCAACCACAATTATACTTATTTCGATCTACTTATAATGTTAAAAGAACGCGATTGTTAATGATCTATTATTTCGAAACAACCAATCATAGCGACAGCACAGTACGCAGAAGGTTGTTTATGCCTTTAAATATAAACCGAACATCACTTGGAGAACATACAGATTTTGCCAACAATTGTCGAACGATCTCTGTTAAAAGCTGTCATCATGAAGTTATCGATTGAAAAATTATTATCAGTGGTTATTCTGTCTATTATTTCATTATCGCATGTCAAGGTAAAGATCGAAACAATTATATAAATCCACAGTATCGAATATATAATATAGTTTTAATAAATATAATTTTTTCTTTATATCTTTTAGGCTGCCACCAAAGTTACAGTTACCGATTTTTACGTAGATGTCCCAGACAACGAGTTAATCGATTCATGGAGTCACAGCCTAGCGGATAATCTCATCTCTTCACAGATTTTTGTCAAACAGGATTGTCCAGGTGAAATAGAGGTATATCTTGATTTAAATATTATTTAATTTTAACGTTATTATTTACTATTTCGGACTCTACCTTCTCCTCTTCGTCACCTCCATTCCTATCGTCCTTCCAAATTAAATTAGATAGTTATTTACAAAAATTTAATATATTTTCTAATTTCTTCATAAAACTCGTTAATACATTAGATAGCAATATTTTGATATTCCATTTTAGGCCGATATAACGGTATATAAAGGTGATGACATAGTCAGTCAAAAGAACAAGAAATTTGATAAACCAATGAAGGACTTCGAAAACTATGATATTTGTGCGTCGATAGAAACCCCAGATTCGGATGATGATTCGTGCTCCGTCGCACAGGTAAGAAGTTTATATACATGTAATATAAAATATTTCATCAACCTTTTAAAATCTCTTTTTTTTGGGTCGAATGTTGCATTATTACATATTATATATAAAATATCCGGCACGATTAAATAATTGTAAAATCTGTGTATGTTTTGATACATTTACATAATTATCAGCACAAGTTATACATATAAGTACCTCTCTTTTTTTAAATTTACGTATTCATATATTACGTATACATAATTTAAGTTACATATTGATATTAAAATGTGGTTTTCATCACCTAGGGTGAACAAGCAGCTTCAGACTGCGATGTAAGCGATTGGTTCAGCAGTATGAAACCCGGAGATTATGTTGCCAAATGTGATTTCAAGCAAGGTGACAAGCTAATTTCTAGTGCCACACTAAACGTAAAAGTAGAAGCTGAGCAGTAGTACAATATTTTATTTCGTTCGAAATCACACTATCAGATATGTCTCAACGTTTATATTTATTATATCCTATATGCATGATTGTAATCATTGCTTACTTAATGTTGTAAAAGTAACTGCTATTTTCCTTGGATAATAAAGATATTAGCATACACACGGATACTTAATTTTAGGTTTATGTTAACTTTATTTTTCATATATACATATATGCTTCATTTATTAATATAAAAATTGTAATAAAAAATTCTTTACTATTGTTCAAAATGCATCATTCCCTCTATTATTAATTGTAAATATTATATAAACATATATGATCAATCTCCATTGTTCTTCGCCGGACACATTTCAAAAAGCTCAACAAAATGGCTTGTTTTTGAAAAAGAGAGATAATAACAAAGCAAAAAGTGGAGATACAAGAGAAGTATGCTAACTTTACTTATATTCCCAAATCTTATTTTATCCACTGTATACTTTTCTTCTGCCAACGCCTGTACGAATCCTGACTGGACTGTCATCTTTTGTGAATCATCGAGTACATTCTGCTGCGAGGTATTAACAAATAGTACCATTTTAAAGTAATAATATTATTTAATATGTCAATAAAGTAACATTTAAAAAATTCTCTTTATTTATTTACACTATATCAGGCAGATATTAGTTTCGAATAAACTAAAAATACCTACTTTGATATTACTATTTCTTCGCACGCTTAATATATTTGATGAATTATTATTCTTTTCTATAGCAAAATCCCATTATTATTTTAGTATATCACGTATATGGCTATGTGGCTCAGAAATAATTAATAATAAGAATAAAATTGTTAATTGATAGATGGCATAAAATCTTACTAATGAAATGGTAACTCAATTTTGTATTTTTCCTTGGAATCATTAATTTTTGAAATTTTATAGGTAGACATTTTATCTTTCTTATATTCCTAATATTTATTTCTGGTGATTGACATACATCATGCTGTTATTTTGAAAGAATAAATTTATTAAGTACATTATTAAATAAAATTCAATATAAAATTTCCTAAAACGTAATATATTTTATCGTTAAACTTACTTTATTATTTTCTAATTTTTCCACTTTTTGTAAGCTGTCAGTAAGGCCTGAAATAACGAATAAATGAACAACGTTCGTACATGGACTTAAGAATAAAAATAATTTTATATAACACTTTTTCTTTCAAGGCAATTTAAAATACCTTTTGATCGATGATAGACTTTTTCTGAAATCTTTTCATTGACGGAAACTACATTTGTTCTATTTGAATCCTTCAAATTATACATTCGTTGTGTCGATTAACTTAGAAATTAGAATTTATTTAAATCTTTTCTATAGCAATAAAAACGTATCTAGTCTAAATACATATGTATTTCTCGTGGAAAATTGATATTTCCATTTTAATCTATATGTTCAACGCACGTGTAGTTAATACAACAGGATATCTTGTTAATTTTCGAACACATGATATATTACACATTAAAAATCAAGCTATTTAGATGCTAAGCAAATTGTTCAATTTTAATGACGTTATAAATATTAATATCGCGTTTGAATTCTGTCTTGACTTTTCTCTATGAAAATAGTTACGGATCATGGCAAGAATGTTAAGTTCGACATTAAATGCCAGACAAGAAAATAACGGTGAATATGCAAAGCCACGAGAAATTGATTTTATGAAATTTTATTTATATTCAATTTAATTATGTCATGTATATTTGATAGAATGATGGATAGATAGAATCGACATATTTTAAATATATTATTTAACTTATCATTCGTGTTTCGTCACATGTCAGTTTTTGTCTGTCACACGGTCAAAAGTAAACAATCACAAACGGTAGATGCATAAAGTGCGTAATCAGAAATTAATTTAAATGATATATTTAATTGTTTAAAACTGTGTGATGTACCGGTGTGGTTACCATCATGGCAAATATTTGTTGTATATGCGGGAAAACGAAATGTTCGTATAAATGTCCTGTATGTGAAGAAGCTTAGTAAGTACGATAGAGGTTATGTTCATAGTTACAATATTTTAAATAAGCTTTAATGCTTCATGATTTTAAGAAATACGAATACGTACATATGTATATCATATGTATTTGAGATGTTGTAAATGATATTGTTGTAATTTTAATCAAAATATAAATTATTTAATTTGATAATGCATAGTAACATGTAATAATATTTGTTATTAGTTTGTATTTATTTGGTTTTGAGATAAGAAAATTCTGTTTATGTTTAGCGAAGATTTATCAAAATAAATAATAAGAACAGATTTCTTTTAATCAAAATTGATAAACTTCTTCATATGGAAATATTTGTATGTTAGTAGTACATTAAAAGCATAAATATTCCCTTAATATTGCATCAGTTCTTTCTGTGATTTAAAAATATTATATTTCTTATAAAGACAACTTTATTCTGTAGTTTAATAGTTTATTGTATTGTATTGTGTATTAGTTGTTCCATAGGTTGCTGTAAGGCGCATAAACAAAATAATTGTCAGCCACCAAAGTCTCAGGAGAACAAAGTTATAGAAGATACGAAGAATAAAATTAATTATGATTTCCCAACAGAAGACACAGTTCCCATTGAAAAATTGAACCAGTTACGTCATAGCGAAGAATTGAAGAACTGCTTAAAGAATCCGCATGTACGAAATATAATGCGTGGAATCTTAACAGATAAGAATCCAACAAGTGCTATCGCTTCAGCTATGACTGAACCAATATTCGTAGAAATGGCAGATGCTTGTTTGAAAGTTGTCGAACCTGAAGTTAATGACGAATTATGTTAATATATATAGATCTATATCGCATTAGAACACGTACAAGGAAATTACAATAAAATATTTCTATATATTTATACTTCTCCTTCGTATCTATATAATCGGTAATATATTTTCTTTAGCTTAAATAGCATTATAGTTAATCAAATGAATTTTTAAATTGTTATAAATAGATATAAAATAACAAATGTTATATTAAATGTTATAAATGTTATATTTTGTATAAAAACATTTATTAAAAAATCAATGTAAAACTTGCATTAAACATAAAATGATAATAACTGATGTATGCTCATATAATGGTGGCAATATGTAGACTTCAGGGATGGTAGCATTTTCATAAAGATGAAGATTACATATTAAAAGAGAAACAAACAAGCAAATAATTTTGATACAATGTTTACATATAGATAAATAACAAATTGTTCTCTTTAAAAAGTGATTAACAAAAATAGCAAAATACTAAAAGATATGATAATCAAAGCCTTGAATGAAAGGAATAGTGAAGCGATATATAGTCTTCGAGATCTGTCGGTATTTCTGTTCCGTCCAATTCCTTTTGAAGAAAATGATATCTTTTTCGAACATGATAAGCTGCCATTTTTGGTTGTCTATCTCTTGTAAATACACCTTTCTTGTTGCCACCTACTCGAATGAATGCTATAAACATACATTTATTATTAACTATTAGTGTTTGTATTAATTAATAGCTTTAATTGTTTTTTTTCTTCTCGATACTTTTGCTTACTTTGAGCTGTTCGAAAGTCGGCAAAATTCCAAATAAATTCCCCAATAAAAAATCCTTCGTTTCTTAGTTGATCAAAGGCTTCAAAATGTTTAGATAATACTTCTTTCTGATACTCTTCGCTCCATATATATTCAGGCAACTGGAAAATAACGAACAGTGTTAATAAATTTGAACTACAGTCCAAAGAAGTTCTTTTAATTAAGATTTAAAAGATTTTATCTATACTAAAGTAGTTGTTAACAATTTATAGATTGCAGCAATACATATATAGATTCAAAATGATATTTTATTCCTAGTGAAATGTTTCCTAATATTTAATACGAAACGTATCAGCAAAAGGATTAACACTAAACTCAACTAATTAAATATGAATGAAAGATGTAATTAGATCTTGTAATTAGCTGAAAGACAATAAAATATCGTCGACATTAATATTAATATATATGTATATATTGACAATTACTTCTGATGTTTAAGTCATAAGTTTGCAACGCGGAAAATCCTAAAGCATAAAAAAAATTAAAAGATGCTACTGTTTTTTATTTGGTTTGAATTCCATGTAATTACTGGATAACTTACCTCGTGTAATCCAGGCATAGTATCAGCTCCATACTCGGACATAAGCACAGGCTTATTATATTTTCTGTGCCACGCTTCAGCCTCTTCTATAACTCTGGTCGTTATTGTATCGAGCCGACCTGGGTTATTATACCAAGCGTTATAACGATTAAAGCTAATTACATCCAGGTATTCGCCTGCTTTGTCTTCCTACAAAATAATCATGTGATTTTTATTAAAGATTCGAGTCAAATGTATTAATTTTTGTAAATTAACGCATGTATTTGGATATCGAAGAAAAATTCGTTTAGTTATGCCACAAATGTACATAACACTTTTTCCAAGAATAAAGTATTAACATTTCAAACTAAATTCTATACAATTCGATTCGACAATTGAAATTTCACTATCGCAGTTGTTATTCGTCTAATTTGCGAAAAAAACAAATTTTTTTCATTCGATCTTCAGCCACCACGTGCTAGGTAAATTCATCGTTGGAGAGTGTAAAAACGTAGACTTTATATCGAGATTTCGTCAAGAGGAAAGATGCGATACATAGTTTTTTGGGATATTCTATTCTGCAAGGAAAACGATAACGACTGTACGATATAAATATTTGCGAAAGTAACCTGAACTGCTCGAGCCATGGCAATAGTAATTGGTCTGGTAGGATCGAGTGCTTTCGTATGATGAGCAACTTGTTTAAAGTATTCACCAGCTTCCGGAAGTTGCGTCCTCGGTTCATTCGCGATGGACCACATAATTACCGAAGGTCGATTCTTATCTCTCCTTATGAGTTCCGATAACGAGTCTTTGTGACGTGCAAGAAGAATCGGTGAAAAATTTTCAGTGTCTACCGAAGGACATTCGCCGATGATGAGAAAGCCTAACCTTTGGAAAACAAATAAAGTAAAAGATATATATGTAGCAGTTAAAGGTAAAATCGAATCGAAGAGTATGCTGACCTCTCCTGATTATGTGATATTTTTTTTATATAAATGATATATAATATATACGCGATTATTCTCATTGCACGGCCTCGGCTTTATACATTATTAATATTGGATATTTATACATTAATAATATTGGATATTTTTACACGATAAAAAGTAGAAAGTGGGGATTACCGGTCAGCAGTATCGAGTACTTCATCGCTGTAAGGATAATGACTGGTTCTATAGGCATTAGCTCCGATCCATTGTAGCAGCTCATGATCCCTAGCAACGGTGACCAAATCGAGACCGCGTCCTCTCAGAATCGAATCTTCGTGTCTACCGAATCCTCGCATGTACACGGGCTTGTCGTTAAGTAATAAACTCGTATTCGTCCAGGCCAATGTTCTGATGCCAATTGGAAGCCTGTAGACGTCTACTTTGCTGTCATTCGCCACCGACAATGTAACCTTAGAATCGTAATGTTATACCTAGTTACGTTTGCAATATATTTTGCAGGTTTGGATAAATTTTGGTTGAAATATAGATAGAAGATAATAATTTGTAAGAATCGTTTCAATCGCTTCGTTACTTTTATTTTAGGAATAAGGAAGAACAACGGAGAAAAAAGATAGAGTATACGTTACATACCTTTAGGGTGTAAAGGTATCCAGGATTAGGATTCATACCCCTAGGCCACCAGAGCTTAGGAAATGGTACCTTTAGCGTACCGGAAAGTCCGTAAATAGGCTCCTGTACAGCTAAAATATCCTTGGCATCGAACAGGCTTACTCTACAGATAGGAATTTCATGCTCCTGCAGGCCTGCCGGTTGAATTATGTATTTTACGATACCAGTATCACCGATTAGTCCGGTCTTTACAGTAATATCTTCGATATAGACGCGTGGTTTTGTATGCAGCAAAACTGGTCTGTAATTTGGAAACGTTACGTTAACTCTGTCTGATATCTTATCGCCGCGGTGAAAGCCGATAAATTTGCCCGCACGTATTTTTCAACTATTTTGCGTGAATTATTCCGCTCTGTTACTTTGCTTTTGTTCGTTTCGTAAATATGTATCTCTATCTATTTTGTCACCGTTGCTTCTACGCATCAGTGAGAAAGGCGAGATTTTTTGAAAGGCCAACAAATAGGCCATTTTACTACGTGATATAAATTTCATTTTATAGATATAAATCAGTTATACACACATATATTTTGTGCTATTTTACTGCAGGAAAAACACATACATGTATACGTATATGATATTCCTTGCTATTTATATATAAGTAGAACTATATTCGATTTGTTTCAAGTATCGAAAGCGCTCGATATATCTTGTTGATGTTAAAAAGATATAAGAATATAAAGATCGTATAAACGCTGACTTCTCCACGCCTACCTGTGTATGCCAGCGTAATTGAAAAAATCGAAAGTGTAAGTTTGCAGGCGTATCGTTCCGTTATCGACGGGAGTGAAGATAATTTTTCCTTGTGGTATACTAGTTTGAAGCAAAGTATTATCAACTGCGACGGTTATGCGATTTTTACCGCCATAAATCAAATACGAAGATATCTCGGCTTCAAACGGAAGATGACCCATTTCATGGTTCGTTACCAAATCGTTGTTTATCCACTAGAACACAAAAAGAACACAAAAGGAACATACGTATATGTATGTATTATAACCAAACGATACACATATTTATATGTTGCGGGCGAAGTCCGCAGGGTATGCGGAGTCGGTTTTGCCCAGACAATGTCAGCGTTACATACCGCTGCCTGGGAAAGTTCGAAGAAATAGTTGGAAAATTTCGAATATGGCCCGCTGTAACATGAGAAGAATTGACATTGCCCAGCATCGTATAAGTAACGTTGACAACTATTATTTCTTCGCGAACTTTGTCAGGCTCGAAGAGGATACTGCGAATAATGATAAATCTATTTTTCAAGGCAACGCCGCCCTAAGTTTTTCCCATTTTATTCGTCTCGGTCGTACCATTCCTTTCGAAACGAAGTATCGGTGTGGGTTTAGGCATATAAAAGTCTTTGGCCGGCCGGAGTTGGCCGACAACTCTGCGTCTCCATGCCATCGGCTGGAGATTTTTATGTGCCTAACCGCATACCGTGAGAAGTGTGATTAAACGATTCCTTGGCAAAAAAGATGTAACAAGTGGCACACGAAGCGCGGACGTCCAGGGGCTTACAGACCGAGGAAAAAGAAAGATAGCCGATACAACAAGAGAAGAACCTAAGATTACATCCTCGGAAATAATTGGAATAGTAAAAAGCGAACCTAAGGAAAGACGCCTCATAACAGTTCAAAGTCCACTGAGAATTGCTGGATATGAATCAAGAGTTGCAAGACGAAAACCACGAATTAACAAAGCAAGAAAAGATCGTAGTTCGCTGTTAATTATGTATATACGAAAATATAGCATTCTGGGACAAAATACCGTTCTCAGACGAAAGCAAGTTTCATATTTTTCAATGTGATGGACGGGTTTTAATATGGCGAATACCGAATACTGCATTAGATGAATAAAACATTGTCCAAGCCATCAAACACAGGGGTGATGGGGTAATGGTACGGAGTTGTATGAGCTTTTCTTGATGTAGGAGGTCATATATTCTGGACAAATGTGGTTATTTAAATATTTTCAAGGAAAAGTGCGGAAATATAAAATGTAGGACAAGATTATTATTTTCAACGGTATAATGATCTCAAGCATGCAGCCTATACTGTTAGACGGTAGATCGTTTTTAATATAGCAAATCTAAATCCTGCAGTGTATCTTTGTTCTGAATTAGGAAAAAGAATTTATAACGCATCGTATCACGTCTAAGCAAGACTCGAAGAAAGTATTCCTCGAAGAATGGCGCGAAGTAGGTGCAAAAATCACGAACATATTAAATCTATTTCAAGTTTAATGATTTGCCGTTTGTTACATCTTCTTTGTATTTAAGAATTTGCGTCGATCGTACGACGTTAACGAAGGATAGAAAAAGTTGTTGTAAAAATAGTAAAATAGTAAAATAATAGAAATGTAAAATAGTTACCACTTGCGCGATATAATTGACAGAACCAAATCTGACAAAGACTCTTTGTTCTCGCCAAGAAGCAGGTGCGAAGAAAGATCGTTGGTACCAAACGCTGCCCATATGATCCCTCAAATCCCTGGAGGTTGTAATGTCGTTATACGACGAAGGTACTGGCATTTGCATCACATTTCCTACCTAGACGAAGCAGCGTACACACGTACATAAGTGAATCCCCGTTGACAACGTATAATTTCGTAAAATTTATATTTACGCGACTTCGATTCTGCGCGTTTATGCAACAGGTACAATTGAGCAAAATGTATCGCTTTCGCTATTTGCAAGTCACCTTAAACCGTACCGTGTTTTACATTTTGAACTTTTGGAATTAATACCTACTAAAATAAAACTACGATTTAATGAAAAATTGGTGATTATAATATAGGATATATGTATGTATATATGTATGTGGTGTATGGTATCAGGTATATAGTATATCTAACATAGCAATTTGCAATCGATGACTTTAACGTTCTCGGTAGATCGCGCATGTTCAAATAAATTTATATTTCTATCGATACAACGAGAGAATTAAAACGTAAATAAAAGTTTATTTCGTCTATCAAATATTACGACGAACTTAGTATAAGTAGAGTATTTTTATATACATGCGTTCATACGTACTTTGATACGTTCTTATATTTTGTAAGAATCCACTATCTACTTACAGATATTACGAAACGATTTTCTTTTCGTATTACTTTAACGTTACTTTCGTTTGTTTAGATCGATAGGAATACGCTATATTTTCTTTAACCACAAGAGAAATGAAAAATATGTGTTTTTTGTTTTACGATACCTTCGATAGTTCATCGGCAAACCATGCCTCTCTATAACCCAATAGCGCGTCTCCTGATGGGGAAATGACAAAATCCCACATGCCATCTAGAGATTTCACCTTAATAAGAGATGAATTTATTAAATTTAATCATTGAATAATCTAATTATCGAATGAGCGATTTGACACGTTAATATCGTAGCTAAAGCTTTTTTATTACTAGAATTTCGGATATGAAAGTAACACGTTTAAGTACACGACAATGTGTACCGCTGATAGAAATAAGAGATTTCAAATTACCTCTCGCGATTCACTTTCCCGTGGATATAACATTCCCGGGAGTGGCGAGGGTATATCCTCTTCCTGGGGCAGAGGTGAATATTCTATTGGAGTTTCGGGATATTCAATTTCTGGACCCGATTCCCCAGCCATTACCGCGCTAATTACAAGAAACGCTAAACACCACATTTTTCCGTGATTTTCCTGAAACGAAATAACCGAACGAAAAATGATCACGTTTCTATTTTCTTTGGAAACATAAGAAATTATGGTGAAGTACTTTTTCAATAAGGAATTTTTATTAACGGTAAATTTATTGCGATCGTTTACGATAAATGTTTGCCTCCTTGCGATCGTCCTAGAAACATTGAAGAGTAAAATAGGAAAAATGAAATCGACGTCTGCGTTGGTTCCGAGGAAATAGCTCGTAACGTTTTATTTAGGCTCATCCTGTGTATTTGAATTCAATTATACGAATAGTCAGCGATATCGGTTAACGATAAAGAATTAGAAGTCCGTAATGTCAAGTATGTACGTTAAATATAAAATATTAAATGTTTGAGACTATTCATAATAAACGTGCATCTAATTCTTAATTTTGTTGTTCGCCGAAACTCTAAAATTGATTTCGTTAAAGACATTTGATCGAAGGCATGAAAAACCCTAATTATCGATCGTTTTATCCGATCGACAGAGGCAACATCCTCGACCGCGTGTATAAAAAATTAATGTTGGTTATTAATGGGTTAACTTAATATAAAAGGAGGTAGTAACTGGTGTGTACCGTAGGGTCTCGTTCACATCAATATCGGCTTCCTGGCACGGTGCCCTCCTACGAGAGCAGACTTCCCTTCCCAAAGCATCAAATCGTTTCCTCGTGTCGCACGTGCACACCGTCGTCGCTGTCCCTAATTCTACGAATGGACATCGTGAGAATGTAACAATTGCCACTGTTTATAACGATGGGAATGATATTTTCACAGACCGTATCGACGGTCCAATTATTTATAAGCATGCGATTATACGCATGCTTTGCAAATACCTGCGAAATCACCGCTAAACGATCGTTAATTTCCCATCGGCGTTCAAAGAAACGTATTCGCGCATCGATTCCTCGTAGTTGTTCGTGCTTTGCTAAAGTCGATGTGCACAGAAAATTTCGATCTTTTCCTGACGAACTGCAAGAGCACGATTCGCTCGTATCAGACCGTATTAGATGAGAGAAAGTTTCGTCGCTATCGAATATTTTATCTTTGTTGTTAAAGTATTCTTTTATCGTTTAGTCCAGTCCTTTCTTGGATCTAATTTGTTATGTTATTGATTATTATCTCGACTAAATCGTTGATCTTCGCTTCAACCGCAGATAATGCTATTCGTTATAACCATTATTATCTTTGTTATTGGTTTCAATTTGCGATAGTCTTTTTATTAATGCTTATCGGCCTAATCGATGAGTTAAAGAACAAACGCGCGTCAGCGTTCTGTTGTAATCAGGTTTGTTATTTCCGCTTTATTTATACAGTTTGGAAGTTTCTATTTCAGCATAGTAGGTCCAGACTTTTAGAAGGACGTGCAACAGATCTTGTTACGGTTCTCGAACTTTTATATCTCACGCTCTCGTTTCAATGAACGAAAGAAACGTTGTCTCTCGTCAAGAATTTTTGCATAAGCTTGAAACGGGGAAATTATGCGAATTTAAGAAATGTCTCGCCGATAGTAAGACACATTTGATCGGAAAAAGGAAGATTTATCGTTACGGAAATGACACGCTATTACACAACGAATTATCTAATTTTGAAAGAAGAATTTTGAAAGAAAATTTTTAACTCGCCGGCTTGTTAGACGCGAAACAGAAGATCTACGAAAGTACACGTGCTCGCACAAAGAAGTGGGAAAATCGTTACCTATCAGATTCTTCTTCCTATTCTTCTCTAAATGTCTACGATCCGCGTATTTCAATCGCGAGATTTGTTCCCTGGCGATGAACCATCACCTATATCGATTTCCCAACCATTGCGAACCAATTACTTTCGATGTTTTTATCGATCAAGATCAATTTGGTACAAAACACTCACCTTTTCTGTATTTAGATGGAAAAGTTTATCGAATGGCAAACATTCGAGAAGATTGTCGCGCAACAGGCACTGCAAATCGTT
The DNA here is from genome assembly GCF_910591885.1 of Bombus terrestris. Classification (NCBI taxonomy): domain Eukaryota; kingdom Metazoa; phylum Arthropoda; class Insecta; order Hymenoptera; family Apidae; genus Bombus; species Bombus terrestris. Next base: position 18,169,310 of record NC_063277.1, on the reverse strand, counting down.
GGTTCGAATAGTTTCGCGATAATTATCCGAAGAAAGGAAAAGTTACGGTGGTTTCTTCGTTTCCGGACGCGGTTAATGCAGCATCGCTCGTCGCGTCGTTGGAACTTGGCACGTTCTCTCCTGTTGGGATCTTACACGCTACTAGACTAGAGAATCGGTTGTACCTATCCCATCGGGCCGCACTGTGGCTCGCCAACCGACTGGCTTGCTCTTATATATCGGGTGTCCGCGCCCAACCTGCTACAACATTATGTCGCCGCGTATCATCGCTTCGAATTCAGCTACGTGAATGAAACAGATCATCAGAAAGACTAGTTTCTAGCACTACCGGATATCTTTTTATCAGAGACGTTCCGCATCGCCGTCTTGTTTCTCTGAAATTTTAATCGCACAGTTTGCGAAAATTACCCACTTTGTTTCTTTTTATCGTTCTAATTATCAACCACGTGCAAACATAGAGGCGTAATTGGAATACTTGTGTAACCTTCTTCCCTGGATGAGATTAAGCTTCGAGAAAATGTCGTATTTATAGAAATTTTAGCATTCGAGGGAAGTCGAAGTCTTGGGTAGTGTCGTAATGCAAGAATTTTGTCGAAACATATACGATAATCGGCGACAGGTGAATTTCATTCTCGTTGATTTTTTGCCGATAACGCGGTCGAACGTTTGACTGGTCAGACGATTCGTTTAAATCCGTTGTATCGTTCGAAGAATGTTTTGTTTCCTACGATATGTTTCTTAGACTCTGGGCGAATTTCTCGTCGTTTTAAATAATTAAGTCGTGCATTTTGAATTCGCCGTGAATAACAGGATTCGGTATAGAATCGTTATTGACCGTTATATTCAATTCGTCTGGCAATTAATTGCGATTATTCACAAGATATCGAGAAACAGGATAACATGGCTGGTTGTTTCGAGAAAATGAAGACCAAGGTATGCTACGCTTAGCCGCAGGTACCTTAACTCTGAGTGAATCTTAAATTAGTATTCCGTGTAAACAGAGTTCGTTAACATTTGCAGGTTAGTTTCCGGATTTCTTGCCTGACGTTCCCTTTTACTTAAAGATTGCGTTATCGCGATGACACTGTTTGAATTCTCCGCGTGCATATACTTGAACTTTATACTTTATCGCATTGTAGCAGGCATTTTCTTTGTATACTCATATATTTCACTGGGTAAAAGATAACAGAATTAGCTTTCTTAGTAAGTGTATATAACTTTTATCGATGCATGACGCGGTTATGTTTTAAAAATATCGCCTTCTATATTTTTGAACAACTGGAAAATAACCGACAAGAATATTATCTCAAATAGTTATTTGTTGTTCTAATGCCGACTAAAATTCTCCCACATCTGATACATCAGATCTAAGATAAATTAAATTTTCAATCGTCATAACCAAAAAGGCTAACGGAATCTAATCGATTTACAAGGCATAAAAAGCTGCAGGTGTATATTTGCCCGCTGAGAGCAGATCTCATCATAAGATAGTATCGTTATAAGTCGGTCTGCTAGAATACAACCCGCTGTGAGAGGTATCGTTTACCAAGTTGGAATACGAAGGAGAAAATAAAAGCAAAAAGAAAGACGAAGGATTAGCGTGGTATTTCTGAGCATTTACGATTACTGGTAACCGTAGAACGTATTTTGTATGTCGGACATTCGCGGTTTTTAACGGGTGACGTTTCATGCCCAATGCGAATGGATTTGCATAGATAAACAGTGTAAGTCAATTTTCGTATAGTCGAAAGCTTTTTCGACTACGTAGAGCGAATCGTATTACATCTTTTATCCAATTAACGCTACAATTACCGATTCGTGATGTATCCTTAATTATATCGCACATAAATGATTCCAATTAGAGTGGTATAATGAAAGTAACATATGTATTTATTATTTGTTAATTTAATTTACCGATAAACTTTGAATGTTAATTTATTTCAATTAAAAGATCAGTTACTAGAAGATACATATAATATGTAAATTACTTTGTGAAGAGAATAACGAATACAACCAATTGGATATGAATCGGGTTTTCGCGTTACCTCGTGATTATTTATTATTGGATTTTTATGCAAATTTATATTTTTGAGAACATAATTAAAAAAGTAGTATTTCAGTAGAAAATTGCTTTACCTGTCAAGTATTACAGGAAGCGTTATACTTTCCTATAAATGTATAAAAATCTGCAGTCTAATTGTCATTGTTTTTGTAATTGGTTACTTAATAAAGCAGACAAGGTATAGGATATATAGGTATCGCATCTTATGAGACTTGGAATCATACATTGAGAAATACCACGATCTCTGAATAAGTTTCGTCACGAGGAGGTGATTATGCGAGAGACCCTGATGGGTTTCCCTTACGTGGAATTTTTCAATTAAAAATAAACGCCATCTCGAAAGAATACTCAGCAGTTATGCACTACGTATTAGAAATCGCGTGTAATTGTCCAATCTACGAATTCGTCTCGTAATCTTACTTTCAAGAAGCACAGAGCTATTTCGCTGATCTTTTAATTCCGAGTAAAACTTTGAAATTTGAAACAGAAGGAATATTCCCGTCCGCTATCTAAAGAATCGAAGAGACATTCGATCAATCCTCGAAAGACACGTGAAAATAATTTATGGAATATATACACTATACGAAAGAACAGTCCAGATATCAAGAAGCATGGATAACAAATGGGCAAATACACGAAGCGAGCATAGTGACAAAGTAACGTAAAGAACGAAACGTAAACATAAAAAAATTCTAACAAACACGATTTTAATGCTAGTTTGTGTGTTACAATCTGAGATTTCAATTATACTTGAACAATGCAAGTTCAAATTTTTTATCTTACGACCTGTTTGATGGCTGAAGAAATAGAAATGCGGATCGTTTGTAATGATATCACTGACCACATTGATCAAAGCACCGACTTTCTTATACGATTTTTGTGACACGTGCGACATTATCGATTCAGTATAGTACTGGTTTGAATAAAAACTAAATGAAATTATAAATTATAAATTATAAATAAAGTACGGAACAAGATATCCCTATGATCGTAACGAAGTATAAAATTGTTCGCTTCTATAATACTTAAGAAAGCATCGCGCACTACACAGTCGTAGATACAGGTCTGGAAATTCTCGTGGGGCGTCGTGAAGGCCCTCTCTTTTTTATTTTTTTATTTTATCTCCATTTGTAGTTACATGTAAGAATGTAAGGCGTTTAGCGGGCAGAAAATATTTCCCAAGTAAGGCGCTTCGATCGATTCGTTAGATTTCGTCGTACAGCGCGCCTTGTGTCTGTAATCTGCAACACGGTCATGTCTGCGGCTGAACTCTATTCTATTGTGTAAATTTACATTTATTTAAACAACATCCCTCTATGTCACGCGAAATATTATATGTTTATTTTAAATAAATTGGAAAAAGTTACGAAGAATAATTTATTTTATATTAGTTACCTACAGTGGTAAGGATGGCGAAGATGGCGTTAAATGCAAAGGTTTAACGAATCGATTGCAGCGCTACGGCTGGTGGCCGATTTGTAAAATTATCCCCACCACGGGAATTTCCAGACATGTGTATGTATAAGATCGTGGTCTATCTTGCATTTAGTCAATGATATCGCATTGCATCGCGTCGCGCCGGCTGCCAAACTACATTCATACGTACTGAACCCAAACTACCAATTTTATTTCATTATATATATAATATTCTATTATTAATAATAGTCACTTGGTATTTTTCATTATTTTACTAATGATTTATTAAACGCAATTATTTTAGAACAGCTGAGAAATACGCGTGAAAGCATTGTCGTTCTTCTTGAAATTCGATTTTTCGATTCTTATGTTACTTTATCCGCTTTATATTTCTATATTGCACGATACATCGCATTTTACGCATACAACACGATATGCGGTATTATGTTAAAGAATAGGATCGATTAAGAATCTGATAGTATCCTTCGAGTGATCTTGTGAAGTAAGATCTATCTGAACGGATGTTATATTTACGTTTTTGGGATTAAAAATGTGTTAAGATAAATTAGATGAGAAAAGAGAAGTATACCGTATACATCTTAATTGCTACTACGTTTGAAACAATTCTAGTTGGCAATTGAATTTTTAGATACAGTAGGTGAGTAAGTTAAGAGCTGTTGTTTAATTTACGACGACAGAGGGATCAAGTTAATTGGTAAAAAGGCGATTGACCTGTGGCAGACAGAGAGACAGAGGTCACCATCCTTCGAAACAATCAGTGACTTCCGACGTGCTGCGTATGTTTATGAATCATTTTGATATTCCTATATCAATGTTTTTATTCGTCTCTTTATTTGGATCGTTCACAACTCTTTATGCAAGTTTGACATACAAGAACAGGTCTTTTTTACATCGTGTATGTAAATGAAATTTCCACGGTCGAATCATTGTTTCTTATATTTATAAGCTACTTTTATTATATCGATAAAAGAATTTATCATATAAATAAAGATAGCATGCGCGCGCGTATTTTTCACACGATACACAGATATCTGCTACGTATCGTTCGTCCTTATATATATTTTCTTACTCTTTCGCGTCGCATCACATACGATTCTTACGATTAGTATTTTTTCCGTAAATCGACGCGACAACAACGAGTTTGGCGTGTCACGTAGGATGCAAATGTAATCTTTCGCTAAACATTTATTTTCGAAAAAGTAATTTTGTAATTGTAACATCGAAGGAGCGTTGAGTTAGCGCTGTAATTTGCCGCGGTTCCGGTGTTGTATTTCCGGTAGAACACACCCACTCGTCTTCGGCAGGATGAATTCATGGCGTATCTCTTGGCCTAACGCGCTTTTATCTTGCGGGAAACGGCTGGTCGTTGGCCCACGTTATTCTTCTCAGATATTGATATTGATACAACTGTCCCTGAGTTGCGTATACCATTGTTAACTATGCTTAGGTTTCTACACTTGTTGTTTCGTCTTCTTTTCCTCTTTATATCTTTCTTCTTCTCCGTTTTACTTTGACTAATACAATTCTCAGTTGCTGCGACCATATCTGTATTTTCAACGTTCAAATGAATTTTATTCGATTAATATGTATCCTATAAAGCGTCAACGTATCTACAACGACGAATATGAACGAACTTTCAACGATAAGCAAAGGCATCGATGTAAATAAGATTTTTCTTTTTTAATTCTTTATTTAATTCTTGTCGTAAAATATAATTTTCGAGTATAAAGTTTAAACGTATGATAATTCATTGCCGTTAAGCTATGGACATGATTATTTCCGACAATTTCTCCAAAAGTGAGTAAATAACTGTCGCAATAAGTAGGAAACAAGCTGTTAACTTAAAAACAGTCTCTTTGTTTCTTACTTAATTTTAGGATGCACATCTAGCGTACTTCCCATACGAAGCTCGACACAACGCGATGCTTTTTGTACGATACAGTATAAAATTCAATATTTCTGCAAAAGATGTGAAATATTTTTCAGTCGGTTCTCAAAATGACTTCGCTCTCGTGAAATACAAACTCGCAAGGTCCTTACGAAGGTCTGAAACTTTGAAAGTGAAAAAAAGACGACTGGATGAAAAGTTAGAGAGAACGTGACGGCTACATACGACCATCGCTATGTGTGGGTGTTTCAGGCTCGAATGTAGGTAACCATGGTACCCGGGGTTTAGTGGTCAGTTAGTTAGACCGAGGATTTTTATTCTTTTGTATAATACGATTCATTGGTCCGTGAGTATATGTATAAATAGGAATGAGAGCACTCGAAATATAGTGGGTATTTTCAGTCGAATGAATAAGAAGATACGCAAGTCTCAAAACGGAGGAAGCAACGGGGATTAATTTTACCAGCAGTAACTATTTTTTTCATTTTTATTTGAAAATTAATACGTATATGTGTAAAATAAAAGAATTATTTATTATTTCTTCAAATATTAAACAGATTCTTTGTTCAAGTTCGATCAATCGGTTTTTAAAAAATATAAAACCAGTTAACTTTGTCGAGATTGGTATATAATACGTGTAATAGGACAGGAAAGGCTCGATTATACGAACAATATCAAATAGACATTGAAAAAGGAATAAATATTCTAAACATACTAACAGTACGAACGACTGGTAACAGATCAGATGCAGATCAAATCATCGGAAGAGATTTAACAGTAAGGAAAGGAACGATGACGCGGTCGGTGTTTCTGTAAACAGTATTCCCACGCATTCAGAAGCATTCACAGTAGCAAAAACAGTTATAAGATGGTATAAAGCAGAAAAAGAAAGTAAATCTATGAAATCACTAGATTCAAGGAAATGATCGTAAGTTGGCATTTCGGAAAAAATGGAAAGAATAATTGTACCAAAACTGTAAAATTCTTAGCAAATAGTGTGTTCTCCGAATGTTTCGTAAACGATACAATTCTTTTCGCCCTAATTTGTTTTTTCCAAAAGCCGAGGACAACGTAGATTTTTAAACGCTTTAAGCCATTGTCTACGATGAACGAAAAGACTCGAACAGATATGTACCTTGTTTATCTACTGGGTTAGAAGTCGTGAGTTGTGAAATTTGAGAATTACGTATATTCACGCAGTATCTGTGTATTCGAAGTACAGAGAAGCAATAAAGAAGGAAACAAGCATATAAACAGGTTCGCTAACGAACTTTGTCCTCTTCCATTTTCTTTACAAATACTTAATTCCAATGACTTCGAGTTAAATAACCAGATTTGCACGAATGCCAATTTAACTAACCTAAACGAGGCAAAGGATTTTTAAACAAATAATTTAAATTCAATATAATGTACGTATGCGTATCGCTGTATTAATTATTGATTCTCGATCGTGCAATTTGTTGTTGCAAGAAATTGATAAATACCATTTTTGGTTCGTTTATTATTAGCTTGTACGATTTTAGTAATATCGATACGACTTAGTAATATCGTTACTCGAAATTCATCAGTGTTCAGATGCTTATGAATTTATGAGTAGTAGTAAAGAGCAGAGTATAGTGAGTGAGAAAGAGAAGGGGGGGAGAGAAAGGCAGAGGGTAGGGAATATGGTGGGTCCACGAACTAAAGTAGCGTCAGTCGCGCGGCACGCGGCGCACCGTACGCGGCGGGGTTTTTTACGTCTTTTTTCCATGGTGCACGTAAACACTGCCTTTCGTTCTAGTATTCGCAATTGTAAAACCGATTAGCGTGATCGTGAAGGTGATTAATTTTCACGCTAATTCGGTAAGAGATCGAAGCTATAGTATAGAAATTTCATCCGTGTAAACGTAATTCTCGATCGAAGACATCATCGAAACGTAAATATCAAAATCCGTTGTTTCATAGTACTTTTTCTCGCAACTTACGATTACACATATAGTGGACGACGTTTTGTGTCGTTGGAAGTATCGTGGCCGTGAGTTTCGACGACGTGTCGGAGTTGACTGTTTCCTCTCGTTCGATCATGCGTGATTATGAGAAAGTACTACAGATACTATAGTGTGTTCACGTGTATCCACGGAAACCATAGAAGAGGCGCTTTGTCGCGATTGAAAAATTGTTGCCAAAATAAATTAACTCGTTCCAGTAATGTGAAAAATTGTTCGTTTTATGAGACAGAACGTGTTTCACGTACTTGTGTTCTTTCTTCCTTCCTTTACGATAGAGTTGCCGGAGCCTCACGCTAGGGATTGTATCCTTTGTGACGCACGTGCTTCCATTTTATCGCGACAGTGCAGTGTCCAGCTTGGTGGGCGACTAAAAAATTGCTCAACTGTCTCCACTGTCTATACTCCACTCTCCATTAGCAATAGCTTATCCGTCTAGTAATTTTACGCTTCTCGGTCGTTGGGGTTATTTTAGTCGAAGAAAAATTATTTAAAACGAAGAAACTTTCTTTTTTAGAATCTAATTAAGCGTCAGTAATACGATGAATTTGTTCAAATACAAATAGGTTTCTTAATTTGTTTAAAAGTTCAAATATTATGCTATGATTCGACCGAAGATTAAAATATTCGCGAGTTAACCTATAAATTATAGTATACCGTGTGTCATAATTACCGCGCCGCTAGTGGTGGAACAGTAATTTGTTATTCCTCGATTGTTGGCCAGCTGCGATATTTCCCCTGTTTGCAGTCGTTTGCTCAACCGTCGATGCTCAAAGTCAGTTTCAGCTACCGTTTTATCGCCCATAGCTTTATATCTACCTACATATATGATAAACCACTTGAATCGGTTTCTTCTTTTTCGTGACTTTCTTATTAGAACGAAGATTCCTTCGTTCGACTCGCGATCAAAACGTTCGCGTTAAGCGAGTTGAGTTGAAATTAGAAAAAAGGAATTTTCTTTTCGACAAAGCGTTCATTCAAAATTGAAATATTCACGCACTGGTTTGAAAAATTTTTAGCGTATTACTACCACCCCGACACGACGAAGAAGGCGTTGTTTTTTTGGAGTTTAATTTTAGCCTTCTAGAAGCGAAGAAAAATTGATCATGGTGTCTACCAGGAGGATGAACCTCCTGAACGAATTCCATTGCCGTTGCCAATTTGCAAAGTTCCCTCGTGAAATTGAGAAATAGAGAACCTTTAAAATTTTTCTTTTTAAAATTAGAAATTAATATTACCCAGACTATGATATAATATAATACTATTTTCCATTATACATGTAAATATTTCTTCGCTTCTCAATGTATACTACGGTATTAGAAGGAAACGAAGTCGATGACAAATTGCAGGTAAACTAAAAATTGGCGCAGACGAATAGCACGAGACCTTTTGTTATCGAGTTCATGAATTCCAAACACTTAGTTACTAAAAAGATAGTTAATCACGTGTTCTACCTTTGTGTATTAGAAACTGTAAACGCGAAATAACATTTAACTCTGTAATTATAAAGAGAATGCGAAGCAGAGAAGAAACAAGGAATATTAAATTGAATTGTACGATAAACGATAAATTACGAAATTGTCGGTGGTTCGATTAAATGAAAATAAATCGATTTACGTATCACTTAGTACAATGTCTCGGGAGAAATTGAGAGCATGCCCGATCCATTCATCATAGCAGTTACGCTATGACGTTTTATCATAATTTTCTCCGGTTGTATCGTTACCTCTTATCAGCTTTTCGAGCAACATTGCTGAAACAAAGAATCTCTTCATACGAAAAGATAATTCCTCGCGCGATCGTTTCGAGTAGCGTAACCTTTGAATATTTTGGTCATCGTCGCAAATATTTAACTTCCTTATTCGTTTCGTTTAGATTTTCCACGAAACTGCAACGTTGCGGTGAACTAAGGAATCTTTCTCTGATAGAATGCAAATAACAGGCACTAATTTAATATTTGCAAAACGAAAAAGGGGAACAGAAAAGAGTAACGTAAGTAGAAAGTACTCGAAACGGTCGATAGAAAAATAGTACGAGTGCAGTTTTTCCGAAAACTAAAAACATACGGTATTTATTCAGAGAAAAATATAGCGAAACTTTTTTTCCGTTATAGCAGCGAAATCTAATGTTTTAACGTTTGAAATCGTGCAAATATTTTATTAACGTCTAACTGCATACCGCCTAACTAACAACTCCTAGTTTCATTATTTTCACTGCTTTTCAATATGACCTTTTTTGTACATTTTCCCATGTTTCTTTTTCTTCGATCGATATCAAGAATCGTATTGTTCGATAAGGTTTTGATATGAAATATCGCTCATGGTTGATTCAGAATATTTGAAACGAGATACATACATATATATCCATTCGACTATTTTCTAACTAACATAAATATAAATGGAAATTTTGAAGATCATAACGCGAGTCATGTTTGTTCGAGCTATCGAGTCTAGGCGGCCATAGATACTCCGAGGATTAATCGATCATTTTGAACGGCTTTCTTCTCCTATCATTAATATCATTAACGAATAAACTTTGTAAGTGTCTAGTCTCTAACCGTGTCTCCTATATTCTTATCTCTTTGTATGTTTTGCCGCGACGAAGGAAACGCGTGAATGGCCTCGTACGTTCGATGACACGATGCGATGCGACGCGTTTCCAAAACGTCGAGCGAAGTCGTTTGTGCAACGTGCTTTCTCTTTTCTAGGGACGTTGCCAAAAGCATCGAACGGTGAACCATTGCAGATCACGGAAGAAATTTGAATAGACCGGTGGAAGGAAAAAGCCAAAAGACAGATAACCGAGGTCGGCTACGATAACATTCTGACGAATCACGTTGCAATAAGGAGACGAGAAGTTTGTACGGAACAAAGAGGAAGCATAAAGAGAGGAAAAAGAAAGAAGGTACATCGCGAATATACCGGAAATTTGAACGTGCGAGGAATTGTTCGATCGACCTTGAACCATCTTGGGATTATACAAACCACAATCATGATACATCGTGGAAACGCACAAACTATACGTTGCATCAAACCGGAAATGTTCTACGCTTCTTTTATGATATTTCAACTGTCTTACCGATCGCCGATTTGAAAAGTGAGTATCGATGCTTATTACGCTCGCGCATCTTTCCGCGTTATCTATCGTCCCGTGTCTTTTTCCGTTACTCTCCGTAATATCGAGTTTCCGATCTATGTACTATCTGGTCGAGATTAGAGATTAAAACTAGAAACATCTCTTTGTCGATAACTTTTCGCTTCGACATCGACACCGATGTACGATACTTAAAAAATTAGCTCAATTATCGATATACCGATATGAAAAACGAGGTCAGCCTGTGTTAACGCGTTAACACATTCCCGTACGATAACGATTCGTATTCCTTTGGCTCGACTTATCTTCCATTCATTTCCGTTTTTTCTCGACGACTCGCGCCGATCTTTTAATCATATTTATGGCAATTCACCCTCGCGCGTTTTCAGAGCTCATCGATCGCGCGCTACGCCGTGTTTCTCGATCGACTAATTAGAACTTGTATTTTGATTTCACGCTTCGCATTCGTCATATTATCGTTCAAATAGGGGGTTCGTGTATTTTCACTACGACCATGAAAATACTGCAAAATCGATCATAATACACGGACATCGGATCGAACGGTTTGCCTATTACGTCGTAATACCGAGAAACACAGATGTTTTATTTTCTGGAATGGGTCTGACTACGAATAAGAGAGAGAGAGAGAGCAGTTAATATTTCTTGGTATTCTTAATTAGAAATTTTTTATTTTCGAAAGAAAAAGCTCGAGATCCGAATCTTTGTTTCCGTAGCGTGCGAAGAGTAACGTAAAGGCGTCTACCTAAGTAGCAGGCCGTTGCATAGATATCAAGATAGCGGAAGCCAGGTCGTAGAAGGAAAGGATTCGTAGAAAAGGGATGGTTAGCGAGGACTTTTGAGAATCACATTTTCGATGTATATCAACGTCCTCTTGATGGCGAGCTTACACGGACCGCTAGAGTCTCATCTTTGCAACGATAACATCGCACCAATAAAATTTGTCCACGAACGAATTTAAACGTAAGCGTGGATCGTCTTTGACGGAATTTTTAGCGAAATAAATCGGTCGAGAGTATTTTCTCTCTCGCGATAGAAGGCAAGTGTGACTTATACGTATGGTTCGAAGATGACAAACACTCGACTCTTAAATCTTAATTTAACGAACCTTATTATCTAGGAAGGAAATTATTTAACCGATGGCGATCGAAAGAACGAAAACGGTTATGAGTATGTAGGCAGCGATATCAAATTTCCTTCCGTGTTTCTCTCGAAAGCCGACGAGTCATCTGCAAACCACAAAAACGTAAATCCTTGACTAATACCTCTGATTTTCCTCGTTATATCGAATAAGCATTGGGAACGAAATATCGTTCGATGGTTTAAAACGCGTAAGAAATATCGAACGTCGCGAGCTAGAAAGTTGCCAGTTATACATATTGCGATAGGGTCGATCGGATATTTGTTGAAGCAAGTATTACAGGATGTGTAAAATGTCGTAGGTCGGCGGATGGACGTGGTAGTAGTTGGAAAGTCCGAACACGGAGGAAAGAACGAACTGGAAATCCGTCGTCATCGGCGTCGGCGTCGGCGAAGAAACGCCAAGTTGACGAAAGTAGGCAGATTTGCGCGAAGGAAGCGAGAACGGAAGAAGAGTGTGACACGTTACGAACCAACTGGGAGAGGGAAATCGTGCAAGCGAGAGGAGAAAAAAAGTGTACATACATATATCTATCGAGTGGCATTGAGTAAATCGTTGTTCTCCTAAGAAGGTCGCTTCGAACATGTCCATCGGTGCTCTCTCGTCAACTTCTTAAGGCGTTACTTTTCTCCCTCGTCTGGAAACTGTTTTTTTTTTGATACCTCGCGAAGCGAAAACCTCGTGCCACGTATATCGCACACGGTCTAATTACGGAACACGAATGCCACCTCCGATATTCTCACATCGATTTATATTTATTCGTTTCGATAATTTTGTAGAATCGTAACGCGTGTGCGGGTTTAACTCGGTGGTGAAGTTCCGTTATTTGAAAGTTGCTGTATATCGTCAAATCGCGTTTCTTTTTGCCCGGAGGGAATGTACTTCTTGTTGTTGGTTGATCGGTGCAAGTGAGAATAAAAATTGGTGTTGGTTGGTCCTGTTGCGACGAAAAGATTCGTGGTTACAAGATGATACTGCTTCGAACGACTTTGATGGTGCTGTTCACTGTGATGGCTACGGGGGCACCGCGATCTTCCGTCATTTACGCGGACGACAAAGTGGTGAGTTGACTGAACACAATTTTCCATTATTTGTACAATTAACTCGTAAGCGGTTCATGGATGGTCATTTTCTCGCGTAAATGGCATGGTTCGCCACGAGACGGAGTCGTCGCACCGAGTATTTTCCCAATTAAACGAAACGAGAATCACACGAAAGAAAATATCGCTGTCTTTTGATAGATACTATCGCCTTATCTTAACTAATCATCGTTGTGTCTTCTCTACGAGACAAAGTCGTAGCTCGTTATTTTACGCGTGGCACCTATCTTTTATCTAGAAAATTGCAAATTTCATTTGCTTATATTCACTTTCCTATTAACCTTCTATATTTCGTCGTTTATTACCGTGATTAATCATTTTTCGTATAATCGAAATATTTGGTAAAAGTCGAGCGAATTAAGATCGATAACGATTGCTTCGCTTCACGGTTTTACCGCAGGATTTTATCCTGACACGATCTTTGAACGAAATGCACGTCTAGATCGTCATACAGTAACGCATACTTAGCGTCGCTCTTGACGATCCATCGACTATTTTGGATTAAATTGAATAAGAAAGATCTCGTGCAAAGATAAAGACAATAGCGTGGGTGCTGACGTATAGTTCAAGAGGGGACATCGAATATAGAGATTAATTATTCGTCGCATCGTCCGATGAATTTTTAACAAGTTTCATGATACACCTTGAAAGCCTAGCTTCTGTCACCTGTTCCTTTGTTGATTCGACGAATGATTATTTCGTCAAAGAGTAACTTTTACTTCGACGACTAAATAGAAAAGTTTAAAAAAATCAATTAAATCCGACATTGTTCATTTTACAAAGTACATATATTTTTATGATTCACTATACGTGACTGTAGCCTTTGTATTAGAATAAGATAAATCTTCACGTCGTATGTAATACGATGTTTCGAACGTGATGTTTGAAAAATTTTGCTAGTAGTTTAATTTTATTCAGGTTCTTGGAAGTACGTGTATGTTAATTTGAATAATCGGGAAATTAGAATTTGAAACGAGTGCGTTATTTATCGGTTATATTAATTCGTTATCGTTCGTATTAATTAGAAGCTTTAATCCGTGTTTATCGTACCTCGTAATCGATACTACTACCTTAGTGTAGTACGCGGTACTTGTTCGCCTCGTACGCGTTTTGTAATAAATTCCTTAGGTGGCGCGCGTTTAAAGGGAACTCCACACTTTTGGTTACAACGTAAATTAACATTATCGACACGTTAGGTAACTATCTTGACACTTTTCTGCGCTGGGTAAAAAGTTACGTCAATTAGACTACACCCAAAAGTATAGGATACCGTTTACGAAAAAAGAGGAGAACGTCGTTATGCGAAACGTTGGATGAGATCATAAAAATGCATACGCGAGGAATTAATTATGCAATACATATACGCGCACATTGCGACACTTTCTTCCATTTCTAACTGCTTTAAAAATACAGAACGGCGTGTCCCACTTGCGTGGGATTGTGTCTGACACTTTGCATTTCTTTTTTTCTTTTTCACGCGAGATCTGTTAATGCTAAAAGCGAGGGTTGAAGTTTCGAGGGAAACGTAGGAAGTTGGACACACAGAATACTAAATTAAGGGCCACGAATGTTGCCCGTTCAAGGATTCCCGATCTGCAGTTTGAGCCATACTCCTCGCACGCTTCCATCTTGTTCGTATCTTAGTAAAACGACTCGCACGAATATTTAAACACTGATTAGTGCGCGTATAGCGGTATCGAGGAATCGATGGTATTTTAACGCATCGAAGCGTCGATCGTAGGTAGCAAAGGCTTATTTAACGCATATGGCATTTTACATAACGAGTGATAAAGTAAATAACGCTTGAAGGCGAGTTTGATGGTGCACGCTGTATAAGAAAGTTTGAACGCGATTACGGAAAATATATTTAACCCCGCTAGCGTGTTTAAGCTTACGTTTAACTCTTTTCTTTGCACGGTCTCGAACGCGTGTACGTGGCATTACTTCATGCGTGTGTCACGAACAGAGCCAGTTTGCAAATGTGTGCTGAGATGACTAAGAGCCAGTCAGTCCAAAAGTCGCGTATATCGACTGCGAGCTTTCAGACGTAGCGCCTGCGTCGTCACAACCCTCCTTCCTGCGTAACTATTTCTTTCCTTCGTTTCCTACTACTTTCCAACCAATTTTACAACCGACAAATCTTCGACCAATGATTTCATAGCAATTTCGCATTAATAACTCCTCGATACCGTGTACCGATGTGAACAAGACGCGATTACGAAGATCATCGACGAAAGTCATAGACAGGAACGTAAAGGTTACAGATGGATCGTTCGACCGCTGCTTTTCTCCACGGTTGACCAATGTAGCGATATATAGCCATAAGTTGGTTATTTCGATGCAATCGTTACGATAGCATCGCGATAATATAATATAACACAATAAATGCATGACCGCGCGAACTATGGACATCGTCCGATAGATATTCGTGTGAAACAGGCTTAATGGGCGTCGTGAATCCCGCTAGGAGAGAGTGGATTTTATCAGTGGAGGCCTTCGGCCTTACTTCGAAACCATTAAGCCAGGCATTTATATGCAATCGAGGTCGTTAACTGCAGGAAGCGCCGGCGCGTATACAGAATGCTTCGGCTGTGTGTCAAGATGTGACACACGCACTTGTGCCCTCTGTATAAGCATGTGCGTACGCGTTTGGTCAACGAGTAACTCGCGTTCGAAACGTATCCTCGGTTAGTATCATCTTTAAATGTGTTAACCTGCCGCACTCCAAAAATCACCGTGTCGAATAAGATTGTCGTTATAGACGACTGATTTGTCGTTAATTTTTGCGTTTGAACCCGGTGTTCGCGTCCTATTACGTGCTAAAAATCGAGCAAAGCGTCCGGATACTAAACCGACGGGTGACAGTGTATGTAGGTTACGTTGGTCTGTACGCAAGCAACGCGTCTAGACGCTAATCAAGAGAGGGCACGTGTGTGTCGTCGCGTCATTTCGTTTTGTTCCGTCCACTTTGAGCCTGACGAGCGACCGTTGCGTTGGGGAAAGTCTCTAGGGGAAAAGCACGAAAGAAAAGGACTTTAGGTCGCTGCTCTTTCATTCGAACATGCTTATTTTCTTGTAAATCGATATCTCGTGTCAAATACGCTTGATCGTAATCGAAGGTCCAGCTGAACGGGTAAACAATTGTAAAGTTCGTTCCCTTCTATCGTTTCTAACGTCACTGACGACTAGCATTTTATTAAGAAACTTGCTTGATCGAACCTGTTTACATACGTTGTCGTCGAGTTCGTGTACATTCGCACATGACCAAGATACATAGAAAAATCGTATTACTTATCGATATTAGAATTTCCTTAGGTTTGCTTTTCCGTTCCTATTACACATTTCTATTTGCTCGTTTTTTTTCCTGGGTAGTGTACAAAATATTCGTTGTTGAAATTAAAAACGAAAATGGTTCGGGCGTCGTACAATTACGGTGAATGTGGGATCGAGCTGCTTCTAATGAAACAAAGTTCCCCCGTAATTACGGTCGACCCTGAAAGCTTGATACAATTTCCTTCAGCGAGTGTAATTCGTATAGTTTGCGCGACACTTTCACGCTCGTACTAGCGCCGTTGGCGGTAATTTACGCGCTTAAAAATTTGCCCTCGAATAAATCATAGTAGGGTACGCCGATGAAAAATATTGTTCGTTATTCGTTTACTTCGAGTAGCAGGTTACGCTCGATTCGTAGGTATTGCTTTCACATAGGAAACGATAACGAGCAAAATGCTGCGTAAACATCGTTTTAACGCGTTATATAACCGGCGAAAGATGTCGGAAAGATTTCTGTCGCGTTGCGATGCAACGTTGACTTCGTGATCGGTTTCCAAGATTCCAGAAGCGTGTCGTCTCGCCGTTTGGCGATCGATAAATCGTGCGCAAGATCGAGATACAGCGATGCGTGACTCGGTGGCGAACAGAGAATCGAAGAATAGCTCTGGATCTCTATATCGGATCCGTGCGAAACGGCCAGTCTGGCGTAATTAGTAACACATGTGGCGAGCCAACTCCACCCATCGATAGACTCTGCCAGCTACAAAAACTCGAGAAAAATCGATCACCTTGCTTCTATACGATAACAAAAAATGCATTGTTAATTCTTGAATACGCGCGTGTCTCTGGTTATTTCTCTAACAAACTATCTACGTATATCGAATGATTTTGCGACAGGTTTATTTTTTCGCAGTCGCGCGTTCGACGCTTCGTTAGAAAAATGAAATCCGCGTTAATGAAATTCGGCAATTTCGACGAGCCTCGCAGCCCTGTTGCGATTCGTTCGCCCGGAAACATTTATGCTAATTACTGGCGCTAATTATTCTTACGGTTTATTTTATCCAAAGAAGAAAGACGATTCGTTTGGCGCAGCTGTGCGTCTCAATTAACGATGAAACTTCTTATTAGTCATTCCGAGATAAAGTACCAAGGATTAGTCAGACAGGAAAACGTCGCGATGACAAAAGCGTTTTTGGTTGGACGTACCGACTCGTATATGTGTATTTTTCATTTTCGTGGTTTTAACGTTTGTACATACGCGCGTTTCGTTTGTTCTCGCGAAAAAAAAGCAGATTTTCAGTTGCGAATTTAAAGTTTTCAGATAGCGTGTGCCATTGCCTATGGTGAAATCGAATTTCTATGGAAATCAGTTTGCAAGCTTCCAATGCGAAACTTCGTCGCTACTCGTTCGTCACTGCTAAAACCGAACAAGCCGAATCCCGACTTTTTCCGCTACTAGAAATTTTCATTCACTTTGAAAAATTGTTCTGCCGTTTTATGGAAATTCCGAGAAACCCTCTTCTTCACTATCGCTTCCTCCGCGTTTCTCTGCCGCCTATTAGATTTTAACTTTTTTTTTTTTTTGGCAAATTTCTACTTGGCCGCGTTACGACTCAACATCTATTCATATGCAGATTAATATGTTACTAACGATCCGTGTATCGAGTATCTTATCGGGGTACTCTAGTACTCGTTTCCATTTTCGAACATATCGTATTATGTACGTACATACGAATAGTTGTTACGAATAGTTTATTACGAAATTACAGTCAACTGGAATTTAATTTCTTCTATCATTGATCTATGTGGCAAACAGATTTCAATTCTTTTTCAAAACTCGAACTGCGCGATAAAATATTTCCCAATTGGAGGGTAAAAGCTGTTACATTTTCTAGCTTCTACATGTACGTATAAGCTTTTAAATGTTTCGAAATCTTTTTCTTTATTCTTTTTTGTCCTAAGGTCGGGTTTCCTCGGTAGGTCTGCCGCGGCTGTGTCTGAAGCAGCCTTAAAGCCGAATCACACGGGCAACATCCATCGTCTGCGCCAATCACGTAACGGCGCCGCTGCGATATACGCGCTCGACGCTTGTGTTGATAATACACATATGCCACATGCCATAGATCGTCGCGGAGTATCGCGCGCAGATGTTCGGCCAATAATTACATACATCGTTTCTTGTAGGATAAAATGAGTAAATTAATTCGTTGCTATTGGTAACGTAGAAAATCGAGCGTTATTCGAATATATTTTTCATTGGCATCGTTCCAGTAGTTTTATCCGCGAATCTCGCTATTATTCGTTGTTTAAAACTTGCTATCTGTTATTAATTATTCGCATATTTATTCGCGAGTCCTCATTGTATCGGTATTCCTAAAGCGACGAAGACGAATTAATTTTGCGAATAAATAACGTTATTCGTCATTCGTGAATAACAATTACTTTGTCTATCTTCGCTTGTTACTCGTCATACGAATGAAACGTTCACTTTCATAAAATAGGATATTCGATGATTAATAGGTACAAATTATTTGGAACAGACAATTCCAAACAATTGTTGAAATCGACAAAGAGCAACAAGATTTTTGGGAGGATCGAAGGACATAAATAAAATTATTAAATTTTGGTCTCACGTCAAATATTAACAATTCTATACACGAATTTCTTCGTCGTTGTAATGTTCGGTGTTTAATATTAATCTTGTATCTATTGTTTTTCTTTTTTCGAACGGACGTCTGTGGATAAACCGACTGTCACGAATCGAGGGTGCGACTACGCCCTTTGTTCTATCTCACTCTCGATGTCGTCTCCCTTTCTTTCCTCTTTCTCTTTCTCTTTTTTATCACAAACTTCTTTCCCTCTTTGCATTTTAGCCGTTTCTGTTTCCGTCGCTATACCGAACGCACTCTTTCTGTTCGTTTCTTCTAACGTTCGCTCTCTGCCGCTCCTATTCCTCTTTTCTAGCCCGTATATGCAGCAACGTATTCAATGGCTATACGTTATTTCGTTGACCCATTCTTTCCTCGTGGTTCGCATCGCGTTCAGCGTAACAAATATTTACACGGCGCAGCGGATGAAAACGGGCCGTGAAGTTGTCACAGCGTGGGAGCGGTCTTTTCAGGCTCGAGCATAAATTCGTTTAAGTCACCCTTCACAGGAATACCTTACGGGGCCGGAGAATAGCAAAACAATGAATAGCAGCTGTAATCTTTCGCTACAACTCTCTTTTCTTTTCTCGACGGTTAAATACTCGTGGTAAAATAACGTTGCTACGTCGAAAATAAACCTGCTAGGAATATGGGCTGCCACGGTTTCATTTTCAGCTATGATACGTTAACGATATTTGTAAAAACTTTTACAGCCGATATCGCTCGTCTAGAAATACGTATAGGCTAGACGAAATTAACGTTTGCGGAAAGTTTGCGTATTCAGGCTGAATACGATAAAACGCGGAGAAGCCGCGATTGTAATCCGGAGCGGTTACTTCCTTATTGCATTTGTCGTTTGTAGAGGAGAACGGAATATAAGGTTGAAGCGATTTAAGTATAAACGAAGGAAACCGGATGTTTTCTGATTCATCGTTGACCATCCCATGCTCGCAATTATTTGCGGATGTGTGTACTTATGGCGGTTTCGTTTCTTTCTTCTTGTAGAATTTCATCGTATCTTGTACGTAGCGCAGCCACGATGAGTAAGGAATTTATTAGTTACGAAATAACAGTATCCTTAACGAATGCTCGAGAAAATGATGCTTTCCCTGCTGTAAGGATCGATAACTGCGTATGCATGTATATCGGTATACGCTGGTAGCACGAACGAGGGAAAAGAAGTCGAAAATTCAAGAATTTTATTTTTGCTCCGAAACCTACAGAGGCAGTTAGCGAAATAAATTACGCAACGTACACTTAGCACCGATACATTTAACGCTGCTTCTTCTAACGCCGTTCGAGGCTTCCGGGAAAGAATTCCTTTCCTTTCTTCGTTTTCCTTCTGAACACGGCTCTTTCCCGGAAGTCTGGAATAGCGCTAGAAGAAGCAATGTCAAGTGAATCAGTGCTACGTGTAACGATGTTGCGAGTAGCGACGATCCAAGCCGTAAAAGCTTCTAGATTCTAACTCGGAACAAATCTCGTTTTTACAATTGCGAAAAACACGCATCTGCCCTTTTGGCAGAATTAGCGTTGGATTTTATCGAGATGGTATTTAAGATAATTGCACGTGTCTATTTATTTTCAACATACCAGCATATCGTAGGCAGTTGTAACGTTGAACAACTTTCCGCTAATATGCAGAGGGCTAGCCGATCCATCGTCGATGGTTGTTTGCACGTTCCGAAAAACGGTATCAAAAAGCTCGAAATGATTCTCAAGTGGCAGAAAAGTCCATGTTCGTGAAAAGAGATTGCTCCGGGAACAAGGCATTCCATTGTGCGAGACCACGAGACTTTACGTTTTTAGGTAACGCTCGTAAAAGTTGTATCGCGCGGCTAATAAACGCACTTGACGTTCGCACGACCTCTTAGATACGTCGAAAAGAACGGTCGCTTAAAAAACAATCGAGGCCTTTGTACTTCGTTATAGCTTGTGTCTAAAGGAAAAAGCCGAATAGCGGCTAGTAACCGTAACGCAACAAACATATTAACGGGAAGAAAACTCACGAAGTTTTACACGACAGACAGATCATTCGGATCGACGATTGTATCTTAACTGAAATCATCAAATTCCATGGCGATTGGTCATTGCTGAAAATGTGTAATAACTAATTTGCGTGATTAATCGACATCGGGAGATTTTTTCTTAGGGCAAGCTGCATAGAGGCGAATTTTCATTATACCCTTCGGGAATTTCTATTTTGTAACGATCTACAGGTTAGCTAGGATAGGATATATCTGGCAATTTCAAATCGAATCGATCTCTTTGCTTCGAGCGTTGAATCTATCGCGATATTTTTCTCCTACATTCTTTAACGAGTGAAACAGTTTTAGGATGATTCGAGTTTGACCAAGGAATCGCTTACGAGCTACGTTAATTAAATAGAATCTGATCGTAGAAACCGTGACGTGTCGTCGAGTTCTTTCCTCTAAAGAACTTTTTTAACGAGGACGCATTTCCTAAAGAGGAAATACCTTTCTCTTCGAATAAATCCGATTAAAGATGACTCATTCGTTTACTCGTTTGACGAAATTTTCGTACGAGGAAAACAATTTTTTATTGACTCCAAATTGTTCGTGGAACGTATTTGTTCATTCGTTTTACATCAACGAGTTCGCAGAGTTTAATTATTCGGTACCGAGAAATTCAGTAAGTTGTAGAGATTTATCAAAGCACCAGCAAGTAGATCGATATTACGTTGAAAATTGTATTATTTTTGCCTAACTCTCTGTATTGCCTACAGAACTTCCCACGAATAATTTGACGAATAACTTATGCAAATTATGTAATATTTTCGTTTGTTTGAAAGAGTAGATCGCTTCTAAAGATATTCTTTGAAAAGACGAGGACAAGTACTGTAATTTATATCCCAGCAGGTATAGCATGTATCTGGTATTTTTCATTTGATCGAGCGAATTAACATTAATTGAAAATTAGTCGGAGCAGCGATTAAGCGAACGAATTCATACGTCAATTTGATCGCGAGAACGATGACAAGACACTTGACTTTCAGAGGCCGGTGACTCGATATACTCTAACGATTAGTCACCCAGTTCGACTTAACGGTAAATTAAAAGGTCCAGGTCTTATTGACAACGGTAATCGTCTGTGCAAGAATGCGTTTAACCCAGGAAGTCGCGACGCTTGATTCTATTGTCCGACGACTGGGAACAACGAGCCTACGATTACGTATTATAGGCGCCTACGTTGTTACATATTGGGATTATCTAGCTTCCTGGGTACGTTACAATGTCCGAAACGCGATTCCGTAACTTATCCTTGATAAACGATTTGACAAATTATCGAATTTATGAAAATCACGACTCTGAGTTTTCCATGCGTACGGTTAAGTAAAATTCCTAGAGACTCTACTTTTATGGTGTGCGCAACGACTACCCGTATCGAAGCGTATAGCAAAAATAAAAGTAGCACGTACATAGTTAACAAAAATAAGAAAAGCGTGCTCGCCCTCGAGTTAGGCCGACGGTGGAGATATCGCATTGGTAAAATAGAAGTCCGGTGACCCGGTGCACGCCGTTGCTGGAATAAATTTCAGCTAAATATAGGTCGTTGTAAAATTAGATTCCTCCGTCGGAGTTGACGACTAGCGCGGTCTACACAACTCCTGGACGTATCGGGACGAACAACTCGCTCAATCGGCTTTCTGCCGAAGCTTCCATGAGTCACGTGTGGCTCGTTTAACCCCTGTCATTCTTCCAACTTTTTATACGCTTTATCATTCGCCATTATTTTCCCTGTTACTTCTGCGATTTTAGAAGTTTTCAATACGCTCTGCAATCGTTTTAACTAAGAGGAATAAAAAGTACACGAAGATACGCATCGTCGCGTCGCGTCGGCTCCCTAGAACAGCGACACGTCATCCGCAAAAATGAACTCTAACGATGCTTTCCAAAGGATAAAATGAAAACGCCCATGGAAATGATAGCGATAATTCTTTTGTATTTCATACACGCACGAGTGTAGAATGTACATATGTGTTTTACGTGCACATTGTTAATTTGTTTCGTCGACGGTATAAATGTTATACATTGTGTATAATTGTAAAGAATAAGAGGAGATAACGAAATTACGTACGTAGCTATACCAGAGAATCTCTGTTAAATGTTAATTTTCCTCTTGTTCGAAGGCGATCCTTTTCTTCGACGATCTATCAGACCATTCGAGTACTAGATGTTCCAGCGATGTGATACAGATCTTGGAAAGCTGTATACGTTGGAAGATCGTGGGGTTTACCTTAAGCCATAAATGTCGCGTTGCCTGGATACGTGGCTGGTGATTATGTTCTCGAAACCACGCGGAGAGCTAGCTACCTTGTCGCGAACGATTAATCTGTTCGCGATGGCTACTTCCAGAGAAAAGTTTACATCGATTCCACTAGTCCGTTGAGATACAACGACTCGCGTCCGAGGATAGTAAGTAGGTACCCGAACATGCTGGTCGCGTAAACAGCAAACGCGTACCACCTCGTACGAGTTATCCCTCGAATAGATCCGTCGCTCGCGATTGTTCGCAGTTTGCAGAATCGCAGCTCGCCAACTGCGGTCGCCACCATTAGAGATGTGCGCTGTTTGCGTAAAGTTGGCTGAAACCGAATTTAGGCCAAGTCGGTCAAAGCGATAGAACTATCTAGAGATTCTAGATTCAATTTTTTTTATAGACTTTCGTTGAACATCGCAAACCGAAGAAGAGTATGTCACATCCAGGTCCTACGCGTTGTCACGGTTTTCTACGAAATTACGCGTTTCAATTATTTGGAAGTCACCGATACTTGTCCACCCATCGAGAAACAAATAGTCGACATTGAAATTGATATCAAAAGTTCGCGTTCGCTGGAATAGAATGTCGACGCGTTTGTACTCGATGGGTTGTATGTAGAGTGACACCCAAAAATATCCAGACAGTACAGTATGACTTTATGACTCGATATATCGGTTGTTTATAAAGCAGTCGTCCCAATTATTTGTTTAATAATAAGTCGTATTAATATTAATGAGAACATATAATTTATTTGAAAAATTCATATAGAATATGTAATAAAAATTATCAAAAGAAATAACGGCGTATTTTTGGCTCGCAAAGATATTCGGATACCGTTTATTTTTATTATTTATTAACATAATTTAATGTTATAAAATGACTGCGTGAGGAAATTTTTATAGTTCGTTTTAGAACACGTTTTAGAACCTGTTTGACGTATCATTTAAAATGTTTTAAAGATTTTCTACTGATATACACGCCCATTCAATTTGGAGTTTCCTGAATTTTCCCGTGTAATTCATCTCGTGAATTCTCGATTCCGGATTAAAGTCCGACGATTGTGACGGAGATGAAGAATTTTGCAGCATTATATATAATAAACACCGTAGCATAATGCGTGCCTTATGCTCGAGGTCGTTGTCCCGACGAAACTTACGACTGCTATTAATCCTCATTTCCTAAATAAATGTTTAACTAAATTGCTTTTAAATACGTTTAAGTAAAGATTTCTATCCGTAATGTTGTCAACGAGCATCAAATTTCCAACTTCATACGAGGAAATTCAGCCTCAGACCATTACGTTGACTCCCCCTTGTTTCATCGTACATCTTGTATTCTTGAAATGGATTCTTTATTCTGTTTTCGCTACACCAGGGTCCTTTCGTCGGAATTGTAGAGATTGAATTTGAAAATATTACGTCTTTCCACCGTGACTCATCCTTAGAAATAAGCTTCTTTGCAAATTCGTTTCTTCCTGTTCGTCTTATCGATAAACGACTGTTTTCTAGCTACTCTTCCGTTCTAACCAGTTTGCCTGATCGTTTTCCGAACTGTTTCGACCGAGACGTTTTACCAGCTTTTTTCTAATAACCAACTATTTTTAAAACACTTATTTGCAGATTTTCTTTCATTTTTCGGGTAATTCTGTTTTTCTCTCTCGTACTTGAAAGACTTGGCTCTTCAGCTTGCGCGATAGATTCTTGCTAGAATTCAGCGCAATTTTCGGAATGAAATCGTCGAATGATATCCGCAACAGTACTTGGGATTACGCGAAGCGCGGCACCAATTTCACGATAGGTTTCTCCCTTTCCCCGGTGGAAGATTACAAGTTGTCGCGTATCGACCGTCGTATTTTTCCTTTGCGACTCATTTTGGACGAAGTCACATTTGCTACTGAGGAGTAGCGGGAAGCCATGGACGTCTAACGCATCTCTAAATGCTATTCATAAACGCACGCCTTCTCTGCCTTCTTGGAACATAGGATTACGAGAAAGAGATAGAGAACAGAAAAATGTAAGACGCGTTCGAATGTTTTTATCAGCTGGATATACGACACCATTTTCTTCGGCAATTTTTCAATTCAAATTACGCGATGTATGTGAATTTTTAACAATTAAGTTACACGCTTTTACTAATATTGATAAATGACGCGTTATCAAAAAAATAACCTGGACGATTGCTTTATAAACAACCGAAATATCGAACCATAAAATTAGTCATACCATGGTGTACGAATATTTTTAGGGGTCGCTGTATGTAGCCTACGTGCGTGACTCATTCGAGGAATTACTTTTCGTGGCAGACAGATTGATTTTCGACCGTCTGAACGCAACGTCTGATTCTATACACGCAACTTTGCATGTCGTCCTTCGATTGCTTTTCATTTCCGTTTCGTTTTTACAGAAACATTCTTTTATCGGATTATCGGAAATCTGAAAAATAGTGGCGACATTCACAGCGTACACCCTGTATACCATAAACTCCGACTAACACGAGGTATCGTCGAAACAATCGCTTTACAAATTACTTTATTTAAAATAATGACCAGGCCCGCTACTTCTGTTCTACTCGCCATGTTATACGTATCGCGTACTGTTTAAGCGCGAGAAGATGGTCGTCGAATATTTCTTACGTTATTGGAATAAACGAAAAACAGGGAAACGGAAAGAGGAAAAGGGGAGAAAATAAACATGCGTGGTGAGCGAACTAGGAAAATTAGACTGGTTTACGAGTGGAGCGCGTGTATGCGTATCGAATGGCAGGGTGTGGTCGTGGTCGTGGCCGTAGTCGGCGCATCCTCGCCGTTTCTAAGGATTTACTCCCGGAACAAGTTTCGTCCTTCCAGTTCCCCGAGTTCCCATATCTTTTCTCCAATCTCTTGCGTTTCGCTTAATTTCTTTCCCCTTGGACTTGACGATACAACCATCGAATTCTTATAGACCTTCCTGAAATTTCGGCGCTCGGTCGTTCACCGATTAATTTATTTCGCGTAATATCTTGCAAATACAAGTAAGCAAACCGAGAGGAATAGTGGTTTAACTCGATAGATGCGATTTCGTGCGCGAAGGTTCGCGGGTTCGAATTCCGATCGATTTTCGGTCGTCACCTCTGCGACTCGATTTATTTGTAGCGTATCTGGTGCTTCGGAATACACCCAAAACTATAGAGGTCCGTCATCGTAGCTCGCGTTCAGTCAGAAAAGCTCATTCTACTAAATCCAGTCGCTGATAAGCCCGGAAATTGACGGGGCTCGAAATAATTATGATTCAAAATAATTAATGTCGAAGTAATTACTTCAAGAAAAACTCTACACCTTTTCTGTTGTATGCCCGTGACCTGGAGACCGCTGTTACGAAGAGAACAGAATTTAGCGAAAGAAAAGAATTCGAAATAAGGAGAGGTGCATATTATTGCGCCCTTGAATATGAAAGAAAGAGCTATAAATAGATTTCTATTGCTGTTTCTTGTTGCCTTCAGCTGGAGTCACAAGATTAACTTTTTGGTAATCTCCTTTCCTATAAATACATGAACGTGTTCCCTGTCGCTTCTTCTATTGTATCGTAACGCTATAAGAGCGAGGATCTGGATCAGCATACATTATATACTTATACCTATACCTTTATTTCGATATATTTTTCTATTACAAATTCATCCACTCGTCCTTCTATCGGTCAACCTCGACAATTAAAAACGAACGAACGAAAATACAATAGACGTCGTCGAATGGGCTACCGCGATTCGTATTTTTAAGCATCTCATCCACCACTGCGTCGAATGTCAAATTTAAACAAATAAACGATCGTGTCCGGAAATAAACGCTGGAAAATGGTCCATTGTCGTGACCGTCTGCCACAAAGCTTTCATCGCTATGTGAAATCACAAATTCTTTCGAACAAATGTCAAAACCGATCGTTCTTCCTTCCTTTTTCGGCTTGTCCCGATTAAAAAACCCGTCGTATCTTTCTTTTTTCTTCTCTTCGTTATTATTTATCGTTTCTCGCTGCAAAGTTGCACGAACGAAAAAACAAACGGACGGATGGATAGACGAACGAATAGTCAGTATTTTAACCAGTGGATACTAATCGATAATCATTTTCCGTCGAGCCGAGGCGGAAATTTCTCATTTCATTCCGGAAACGTTCCAGCCGGATATTACCGAACGCGGTGCAAGTGGCCGAAATGAATGTTCGCCGATAAATCTTGCATCGTGGTTTCGTTACGATGCAACTGTACAACTAGACTGCACGAGAATTCGGTTCGCGATACGATCGTTCGTCCACGATCAATTTCCAACATTCGAAAATATCGACGCGACCTTTTGTTTCGGACGAATTTATTCGTGATTGCGTTTCATTAGATACAATTTAATTTCGGCTATTCCCTTCCATCGTTTCTAACTCCCTTTCTAGCTATCGTACAGGCCTGTGTACTTTTGTCTCGCGCAGTTTCTTTCTACGTACTTTGTTCGATTCCCATTTGCAGATCTTTCTATTGTTACCTTCGTATGGATATACGGATACTTTGTTCTCGCCATAATCGCGGAAGAACAAAGAGATCGCTCAGAAACCATCCGCGCAGCGATGAATCAAACAGTGACTAGATTATTTTTTGGTAGCCTTGAACGACTACGATTGATAATTCTTGCTCTAATAGTCAAAGTGATTTACACAGTACGTACAAAGTCGCTTATACGTAAAACTGACCGGTGAAACAGAAGAAACGTAGAGTATTACGGTATAGCAAATATGCCAATGTTGAAACGAGGATGCAAACTTTTCTTTCCCTTTTTCTTTTTAAAAATAACGCGATATTTTGACAGCTAGCTTTAGTGAAACATAGACATATCGTGAATAATGTCAATGTAAGAACCGATGCAACGTTAGGATCATTTACCTTTTTGTTCCTCGTAACGAGTACCGCGCGATTCGATGAGAAGAAACTTTGACTTTGATATTCAAGATCGGGCTCGTTTTTGCGATATCTTTTTTTAATAGAAGAAAGCGTCGTCCGATTCAAAAGCGTCGAATCACGCGCGAAATCATCGGAAACCATGACATAGTTCTTGAACGCCCTTTTCATATCGTCGTCTACGAAATCAAGCTGCGGTACGATAGCGGTTTTGCGAAGAGTAGCAACTACGTGTATGGTTGATGTGTGCCGACCGAGCTGGTGCACACCGGTCTACGGATCGCTAATTAGTCGCCTGTTTTAGTCACGTTTCTCGTTGCAATACGAGACGTGTAGTTCGGTGGTTGGCTGATAGCTTTCAGGAAGTTAGACTTTTAGCTATCGAATGAAATCGTCACGAAATGCTTTCAATAGTGGATTAATAACAGATAAAATAGAATTATACATACGTAAGCACGCGTACACCTCGGGACGAATTGATAGAACCAAAATCTATATCGTCTATCTCGAAAGTAGCGCGATATATCTACAAAAATGATGTTCGTGTCTGCGTCAGAGCTATCTCTTCTCTGGTAACTAACAAGGGAACTTCGGTAACCCGAAAATTCTGATTTCTTTGAAGCTGTTCAGGCTTGTAGGTGATCTCGAAAGAAGTATCATGCAATTCTTTTCTTGCTTATTTTCGATTCTTCAGGGTAGGAACACCGGTTGAATGGAGATAGGTGTTACTCTATTTCCCTCTGCAACTTTAAAACTGTAGTTGATTGGGGTTAGGATAACAAATGGGTAGAATAAAAATTGTATGGTCTGTTTACGCTCGATAAGACGATGCTATTAAAGCAATAAAAATTTGCTGTTTAAATAAAAAATCCGCTATGGTTATTGCGAAAAATGTCGAATTTCCTGTTAGGTTGAAAATTACGATAGCATGGATGCAGATGAATATGTTGAATATTTGAAACTCGTCGGATAAAGTGATGTTTAAATAATTTTAACCGATACGTGCATCTTGCACGCCCATCGTTGCACTTTGAACGATGCGTTGTATATTTTTATCGTACGACATAAAATAACAATGATATCTGACAATCAAGCGTAAAGTATCCGGTGCACAGACCTTGCAAATTTCTTGCTTTGATATAGCGTTTAACGTGTACTCACAAATACAATAATATTTCGGGATTTCGTATCATATACAGTGGTTTGTAGCACTTTGTTCACATTATCCGACTGGTTTAACATATTCATCCGCAGTTACTCTACGTATATTTCGACGTGACAGAAGATCGACATTTTTTCGCAATAACGGCGGTGGACTATTTGTTTAAACAACAAATTTTTATTATTTTAATATCATCGTCTTGCAAAGCCATTCGATTTTTATTCTAACTATTTTTTTTATATCTGCCATAGTTTTAAAGATCTGCGGAGAAAATAGAGCAACACTTATCTTCATTCAAGGAGTGTTTTCATTCTGAAGAACCAAAAAGGGGCAAAGATAATTGTCTGATAATTCTCCGGAGATCCCTACGAACGCGAACAGTTTCAAAGAAATCAGGATTTTCGTGTTACCGAAGTACTCTTCTGAGTAAGAAACGAAAGAAATTTGGCCGCTGCGCTTCTCAGCAAGTTGTAAAATATAAGTTCCTTAAGAACGTGTAACAATTAGAAAAACTACATTCGTTTTGTAATTACCAGTTGTAAGCTGAAATCGAACATCGTCGAAAGTTAGCAAACACATACAACGTGTTTGTGGCTTGAACGCGCGCTGTTAGATCATGAATGGACACTGGTTTCTATTTATGATGATATTTATAATAACTAGGTTACTGCCTTCCGCTATTATCACTTCAGATACAAAACGTTTAACTACGGTATTTTATATACAACTCTACGTACTTAAGCCGTGGTTCTATTATTTTCGTTCGTTTTTCACTGATCTTTTGCTCTTTTCGATTACCGACAACATCAGAAATAACATCTGGTTGAATACGAATAAAAGATTATTCTTTTACACGTAGGATAATTAACGGAAGAACAGCAATCGATATCGCCAAATTATTTATCGAATCGATTCGAGGAATTTACATTGCAGTCATGGTTGTCGATATCCGCCGTCGATTCCATTGGGCAGCTTCCGGTTACGCAAGACGTTTAGGGTTCTGTCGAACGGTCAGCGGAAGAGGAAACGTGTTCGGAATAACATCGGATGTGAGAGAATAACACGACTGTAAGGAAAGGAGAATTCAGTTTGGCTGTGTTCACGCACGTTGTTCCTTTTCTTGGCTACTCTCTTAACTCGTTTTCGGCAGAGTCTCGGATGCGAGATCCGAATACGTAAAACCGATTTGGCAAATCGGACAGCTTCCTTTTTTCCCTTTCTTTTGTTTCTTTCCCTGACCAAGAATTCTCCCGATACACAGATTGTAGGAAAATTGAAAAGCCAATACAGGCGATACTTAAGGTGCGCGTTCACTTTTGAGTAAAATTATCGCGAGTTGCTCTCGAGAGTATTTCTCGCAAGTGGAGCAATGGTACGTTTACAGCGACTGCTCGAGTCGCTATTAGGCCGGGGCTACACGAACGTTGGACCTACTCGACAATGTGTTGCATGGCCTGCGTTGTAGAAATACGCTCATATACGCTCATATACGAAAGTGTGGCACATTTAGCGTTGTGTGGGTGCATCTCTACAACGCCATACAGCGTCGTCGGTCTAACGTTCGCGTAGCCTATTTAGATCGCCTAGTCATCCTCAACGCAGTGTCCACTTGCGAGAAATTCTCTCGGAAGCAACTCGCGATACTTTTACTTTCGAGTAAAATACCGCACCTTTATACGCAAGCATTTACATAGTTCGTTTTTGACGAGGTATTTGAATGACCACTGTGCGGTCTCAGGTCTGACGATTAATTGCCATTTAACCGTGGTACATATGTACATCCAGGTGGGTTTAGCCAAGTTTATCCGAAGGCTAGCAATGGCCGCTAACGGGAATGGAAGACCAGTTAGCCAGTACCTTAAAGCAAATGGCTAGGGGTGAAGAGCTAGCAAGGCAAAGAGACACAATGTACTCGCGCGAAAGCTTTAGAGAACTGTAGACCGAACACAATGGACGGCTGCAGTGTCTTCCAGTTAGCTGTCGCCTGCTCTTCAATTAAACCGAGTTTCGTCCAGTTTAATTACCTCTGCGAAAGTCGGATACTCGCCTTTGCAACGTAAATGCGATCTCGTGGCTAGAAGATCTTTCATTTTTATTAGTTTCTCGTGTATGCTTGTTTATCACCGTAAATATTAACATCTATATCTGGAATTTCATAATTAACTAGCCCGAATAAAGGGCTAACGGCTCTATTTTCAGTTGATTTTTGGCCAATCTTCTCTGCAACCCGACTTATTCACAGTCGCATTGCGCTTGTTTCAGCGTGATTTTGCTAATAGACCCCTCGTGTTCACGAACTTATAGTTTCTCACTCTACACGTATGTATCGAGACTTTAGAGTAACATCTTATCGTTAATGCCAATAAGAAAAACCCCTGTCGCTTTAGAGTATAAGAATCTTGTAGGCGAGTATCACAACGCTTGTCTCGGTAACAATATCTTGTTCGTAGCCTCAGAGTACTAGAGCCTGTAACAAAAGCGAAGATATGCATACGCATTGTTGCGACAGAAACAGTAGTCGCTAATAATCCTGGCAATTAACGAGACTTTACATGATAATGAAGAACAGAGGAGGAAAATTCTCAATATCCGTTGTCCCAAAATTTTTAATTGCAAATGCCACGCTCTTTCTTCTGTAGAATTTTTCAACCGTACAGTCCCGGTTTGCGCGGCTATTCTTCGATTTTATCAACGAGTCTTCCTCTTTCTCAGGCAACGTACACTTCTTCTTTTGCTGTTTCAACCAAAGCTTATTCTAAACTACCGCATTTGACCCTGACTAAGATACTTTGATCTTTTTCTGTACCACTTCTCTATAGATAAAGTCACCAGGTTGCCTGTGCTTACGTCTTTGTATTTGTAGTCGTATCTCGCACTCTGTATCTTCTCCCAGCGTCGTTGTCTTTCCATCTCTTCTTCTTTTATTGCCAAAGAAATTGTTACTCCTGGTGTTGTTCTCTGTCGTTGGCTCGGTTGTTCCACTCTTTCCTAGCTGTGTCCGCATTTTCTTAGGTGTATCGATCTTCCTTTATAACTCGTCTCTGTTTCCTCTTCCTGTCCTTCTTCCCTTCAAACATTTACTATTCGCACTTCTCTTCCTCTTTCCAACTTTTCCTCATAATTCTCATTGCCTGCTTTGCGAACTTTATTTTTAGCTTTCTCCTTTCTGCTTCCTCGCATACTGTGCAAGCTTAAAGACAACGTAAGAAATAAACAGTTCGAAACAAGCAGCAGAAAAGAGCAGAGTAGCTTGTGAGAAGCTGAAAAGGTCGGTAGAATTATCGAAAAAAACTTCGTTCTTCTCTTCGTGTCTTATCTTCCGACAAAGGAGAGCGATGGAACGGTCAGCAAGGACGCGTAAGCGAACCGGAAACCCGGTCAACGAGGTCAAGTGTCCAGTCGATCGAAGTGACCGTCGTTAAGAGACTTTAATTCGACAAACAGCCTCCTGATACATCGACGAAGAACGCGTTCGATCGTAGTTCCACCTAAAATATCTTCTCCTAGCGTTTCTTTCTCCTTGCTACCATATAATTGTTTGCGGTATCGCAGGTACGAGTCTAGAGTCTTGTTTCTTTTTAAGTTTCTATCGGCGGATGCCATTTCACCCTCGTTATTCTCTCATTTTTTCCGAAACCTCGCTCGCTCGCTTAGTCGAATCGCTTGAATATCTAGCGGCGAAAGACCATCGGTTGGACCAGGAGCATTTTCAGTTTTACGGACAACCAGTTCTTTTGGTATTTTGGAACTTGTATGAGAGAGGCTCATCCGTGGATGAACAGGTGTATAGGTGTTGATAGTCGAAAGAGTAAAGTCGTGGCTTTTTCTTGGACGACGCGTTGGTTGGCTGCAGAGGTAAGAGGTAAAAGCAAAAGAGCTACAAGGAAGAAACTCGGTCACGGCTGTCGAAGATGATAGCGTTGCGTGGTTCCGTGTAATTGGTATCGCGACAGAATAGATGAATACCGTGGCGTGTTTACAAAAGAGATTGTCGTTGTTGACGTTAACAGGATTTGCAAGCGATAAACGTCTACACGACTCGAACAAGATGACCGTGCTGGTTTTTTCAACCCTCCCTTTTGATCCGCTCTCCCTCTCTCTCTCTCCTTCCCTCTTTGTCTTTTTCCGAACTGCTTTACTTCGTGATACGGCTCGCCGCGACAAAGGACATTAAGGACTTTTGTCGAAAGCTCTGGCGACCAAAAGAAGACAAACGCGAATAGATCTATTGCTTTTAAGCGCCGCTGTTCTTTGTCTTCTCGAGTAATTCCACGGTGCGCTTGGTTCGACGATCGAATTTGTTGAAGACGAACTATAAATTACGACTTTCGATATAAAAATCTAGCTCGAAATTAATTAGAAAGAAAAGGTCAGATGACTGGACAGTGGCTGTTTCAGCGAACAGTCCAAGTCTGTTTAAAGCGAAAGATTCTCGAAGAAGAAACGAGCTCTTTCATCTACCGTTGGCATTCGCGATACCATGCCACCTACGTGCTTTAACAACGTGACACAACGTGTCAGCTAGCCGCGAGACGTTCGATTTTCCATCGGGAAAGATAGTGATTACGACGAAGAAAGGATCGGCTTCCAATGTCACTGCATTCAAAACCGTTTCTTCTTTAGATCTGCTCCGCCGAGATTTCCTCTTCTTTGTCCAGTTTCTTTGACAACCCGACTGAGCGGGAAACCTTTGTTACGAGTGCACCGAGAGCAAGCTGCTTCGTCGCTGTTTTAATAATCTCAATTTTTGTGCGTCGATGCGGTCAGAGCTACTAAGTTAAGACCAAGACTTTGTTCGTGTCTTCTTTTCTTCGCAAAGAAGACCATCTCGCCGGATAAAATCGGTCGAAGTTAAATTTAATTCCAGGCAACGTTGATCGAGATGCTACCGACAGTTTTCCGATGCTACCGTCAAAGTTATCCAAACGTGGTGGTAATTAATTTAATTAATTTAAGATGATATTAACGACGTTAATTTGAAATAAAATAAAATCAAAGTCGAGTAGGCCTATTCTTAATTCGTAGAAACTATCGCGATTATCAACTATGGAATCAACGAGTGTTTTCTAATTGTTGCCGTTTCCAAATGTTGATTTAAATAGAACGTATCGGATACGTTTTATAGGTTCCTTGACATAAATCGAGCAAAGAAATAACTAGCTAGGAACGCTAGCATCGACCCAAAAATATCTCTACCGGATGACATTCCACGATATATTATCCTCCTTAAATGGTACTGCAACTACTGACGTAGCCGCGTTCAACCGGTTCCCAGAGTAAAATGAAAGGTTCAGGGAACAATGCCGGAGATATCGTTTTATTTAGTCGATGCTCGTGTACTTACAGACTAAGGAGTTCAGTTACGTGTATATCATGTTGAAAACGTACAAATTTTTTTAAAATTATTTGTTTCTCCTCTTGTGCGTGTAATTCAATTACGGAATTATGGATAAAAGGATTTGCAATAATATTTATCCTTTATCGTCGTTACAGCTGCGAATGGTAGAATTACTATGACGCCTTAAAATTTAACGGCGATGGAAGATTCTTCCACGCGACCACATTACCGACGTTATTTAAAGCTATAGCTCATCTGGACTGCGAGAAATCCCGTATCATCTGCTACTTTAATACCGATAGACGTAGACACGTTGTAAATTGTAAAGGCACGACACGTCACACGATACAGTACGACGCGGCGCCGCACTCTGTTGGCTCGCGTCGCATCACCCGTCTTACCTAACCTCGAACTTATCAAGGTGACCGGGATGCCCAGAGTCTCAGGAGTCTAGTCGTATCACCGACTGCATCTGGGAATTACTTATGACCGATGCAACGGACATCGACGATTAGATTCCAATTAAATATCAAATATCCAGATATTATATATATATTGGGTTGGCAACTAAGTGACTGAGGATTTTGTCAGTACCACCTAATGTTAACTATTATTTATTATTCGTAATAACGACAAAACCCGCAATCACTTAGTTGCCAACCCAATAATTAGACCGAGAAACAGCGACTCTTTCATTTAACAAAGTGCTTGGCGATTAAAGCGCATATTGTGCGTTGTTCTTCAAAAATATAATCGATTTTTTATTCTCTCCATAATTCGCCTCTTTCTTTCTTTCTTTCCTTTTTTTTTATCGAAGTTAAATACTGAAATATGTTTATCCGGATAAAACAGGGCAGTTCTCTTTAGGTATGTTTATTAGATCGTCTTTCAATGAAAAATGTAACGCAATTTTGCTAAAGTCACGCTTGCCTTTTCTTCCTCCCGCGAGTCGTATCTTTCTCCTCGTGCTTGTACGTTGCCAGAAAAATGTCTTTTTCGTCCTGACGAAGAGGGGGACGTATAAGGAAGTTGGCGGCACACGTTTCAATTCTATTTCATTCCGTGAGAATCGATAAAACGCGAAGAAAGAATACAACGTTTGGATACAAAAAAGATTCGCAATTTTAATCCGATTAAAATCTTGAATATTTTAATATAATTTTTATACAGATTTATCTTCTTCGGTCAGGTTTCAATTTGTTATGAATTTCTATATGTTACGGTAACCGAAAGAATTGTTTTCTTCGACGATATTTTCCCATCGAAATCATCTGGATTATTTTAGACATTTCTCGTAATCGGTCTTAGCTGAAACTCCCTGTACATTTGTAAAATATGGAGAATTCGAGATCCTATTTATCAACAGCAAATAGCTTACGCATAAATTGACAAGAAAGAATCAAACTGCGACTTCCTTAGACAAGTTGCCGTAGGATTCAGGGATTAGTGACCTAAGTTCCAAAGTAGTCCAAACTGTGAACCGCGCACGTACGTCTCTTCTGCGGCGAGAGCCGTACAATTTAAAGCACTATGCAAAGACACCTACCGGCGCCCTTTAGCTTTCCCACAGATTTTCCAAACTTCCTAAACTCAAATTACGAACGTAATTTCTATCGTTAAATGACTGTTTATATTAATCGGTCATTAGCGAAACATTTGGTCATAAACAATCTGATCTCTCCAGACCAGTGACTGAAAGTGAAAAATATTTTGAGGATCGCTGTTCTATAATCTGTAAGAACTGTATTTCTTAAAATTTTTTATCGATATCGCAAATCTCGTTTCCTATTGGAAGAATTGAAGGTTTTTTGAGTCGAATACCATACAACGCGAAAAAGTTTTGCAGCTATTTTTCTGCGGACCTTCGATCCGGAGACGTAGAATATCGCTACGATGTTCGCGTGACAAATCATTTTCGAACACCCTGTATATACATACATTCGCCATCGTTGTACTATGCAGCTACTGTTTCTGGTTATATTCCATCTCGTAATTCCGTCTCCTGCTAAGATTCTTACGCGTAGGATTAAGAATCTCTGCTCGAATGTTGAATCTTTGTATTAAGACGCTAGATGAAATTTAATAGCGACTATTACACGGCGAATTATCACGAAACGCGAGACAAAGAAAATAAGATAAAATTTATACGAAAGATAAAATCGAGTTATAAAAATCCTACAAGGAAAATTAATTAGGTTTGATCTTGTATCGTAACATTTTATAAAAGATACGATTGTATCTAGGGAAAAAAGCGATTTATTTTCTTTCGGCTACGTGTACGATCTCGTTGACGAGTTCCAGCGATTTGTATAATAAGATTGCGCGCAGATTGAGAACCGCTGCTCGCGCCAGCGTAGTTCTCACTACTTCACTGGTATTGTATTCCGATTATTTCTTCATTTATATTCGACGCTCGCGTTGACATCCCTTTTGCTCTTTTCTGTTCCAGCAAAATTATCTCATGAAATTTGGATACCTACCCCAGACGAATCTAGAGACCGGAAACCTTAGGACAGACGATCAGCTCACGGACGCCATTAAAAATTTACAGGTGAGTGAAATATTTTGAGGGTGTTTCGAACCTCGGAATGTTGTTATTCGTACGTCTATCGAATACGAAATATGTTTCTCCGACTATGGCAAGCGAAATATAATCATATTACGTTAAAAAACAAACATTGTAGGGCTTTTATTTCTTTCCATCCTTTGCTATCAGCTTTCTTTCCTCTTGTTATTATCCCTTTTTAACATTGGGGAGACTCGTGCATTATCGACCAAAATTAGTTCACACTTATTTATTCGAATAAACAAATGAATGTAACGATTCTGTGTAACGTATTTCGAAACCGTAGCGTTTCTTCCATTGTTTTCGCTGTTTCCACGCGTTGAGCGTATACCTTGATATTCCGAGCGTTGAAAGCTATTTTCTAGAGTTGACATTTTATTTCTCAGGTAAGTAAACGAACTTTTTCTATTGCATATACTACGTTTAATCCGTCAAGTGTAAGTGTATAGTTCCGGTCTTACAATTTTCTTCGTATATCGTGTACGCGATAACTTAAAACGTTTCCACGTGTTTATCGTCCAGTACGCGACCGTTCGACTATCAACCAGTGCAGACCAAATCTTTTTTATCCGAGGGCTCGATCCGTTGGCAATTGAGATTAAACGAGATCTTCGTCTAATCCTTCCTTTATCTTCCCCCTTAGAAAAAAGAAAGGCGAGAAACAAGAAAGAAAAGAGAATATGAATGCTGCTTTGAAGGTATTCCTCGAAAATAAAGTGACTCAGGGACGACGAATGCACAGATCAAGAAAATATTAATTATTTTACTTGTGATACATATAAAGATAAAAACGTGGATATGTGAAGTGGATAAAAATGTATATTCCAACATCTAAATGTCCTTCCTTAGCGTTATTAACAATTTAGGCCGTAAAATCTACTAATTAAATAATTGGTCGGTACTGTACGACTCTCCCTTATACGTATACTTGCTGTAGGTTGTAATAATTATTGTTAAATTCAATTTTAATTGGTAATTGCCGTCAAAGGTTAGATCTAAAGCAACCTACTATGCTATACTGCTATTGCTATACCTACTATAACGCGTACGTACTTAGTAGGTTAGTAAAATAAACATATTCGCTGACACTAAGACCTGGTCCTCTAATTAGAAGTAATCGGGAAGACGCGAATGCTTTGAAATTTTTATTTCGCTAGAAAAGTTGAAGCCGCGTTGAATATAAGATTAGATCGTTGAAAGATCGATCCGCCGGAACAACGTATCTTTAGCGGATGCGGGAAAAAGAAGTTAAAAAGAAACGGGGGAAAACGAACGTAAATGCACAATTGAGGAAAACGACGCGTTGTTCGCTTGGCGAGGATTTACATAAAAATCGAGCTCGTTCAAAGTAAACGCGCGCAAACGTTCGATGAAAACGGTATTCTCTGCCATGCAGATAGCGAGCTACAGTTTTCGATAATGTCCACTGCCTCTTTTGTTTGGACGTAATAGAACTGTAGAAAAAGACGCTCGTTAACGAGATACGGCGGAACGGTAGATTTGATCGTTCAAATTATAAATTCCGAAAATTGCAAATTTCGACAAAATCAGCCAACCGGAAGCGGTAGACGAAAACGTAGCTCGAACGCTCGATTACGTTTCTTTGGAAGAACAAAAGTCGATGAAACATCCAGATCTTTAATCTGCCAACGATGCTTGATATTAATTCGATAGATGATGGATCAGAATTGTTTAGAAAACACGCGAGTTCTATTATAGAACGTAAAATCGAGTTGAATAATCTTCTAGAGAAATTATTTACGCGATTATGAAGATTAGGATTATGAAATTAAAAGAATTTTTGCGCCATAGAAAGGAACGCGGCGTAGATGGTTGTGTTTCGAACGTCGAAGCGTCGTTTCACGAAGCGAAGAACTGCAAGCCAGAAGAAACAGTCGAGTTATCTCATCCTGTTGAACTACGGAAAAAGAACTTTTTCACGGACTTGATACATCCTGGTAGCTTTTCGTCGCTCTTAGCATCGTGCGCGCTATTATATTCGATGTAAATCACGATATCGTACAAATTTTTCTAGAGAATAAACCCTTGCTCTGCATTCATTTTTCTACACAGTTTATGTATACGTAGAAACGCTAAACTTTCTTCCCATTTCTACCAACTTCTATACAAATATTTCGTTGATACATTTTTCGCTTCATAATCGATGGAATTAAAATTTGTATTTTAGAAACTTCCCTTGGTTGTAATTATTTGAAATAAATTGTTGATAAAGAATTTTACTTTTGCACTGCTGCTTTGAAATACCGAAGAATTCAGAATAGAAAATATGTAACGAGTTTCAACGATTTATAACTTCGGTGAGTAATATCATTGCTAAACGATAACGCATATTCTAATAGTAAACGAATAATTAGGATCTTGCGAATAATTCAAATTAGATGCGCATGCAAACGATACCTGTGTAGAACCTTAACTTGTAATTTACTCTATCTTAAACGTTATCGATTAAACGTAAGATATAAAACATCTAGGAAATAGTTGGAACGTTTTGGAAATTATTTTAAACGCACACGTAGAACGCACTTCCCTTGAAGTTTGTGACGATACGATACGAAGCGAAATGAAACGAGACAAAAATCTAACGCGAAAGAAACCGTGCACGTATTCTTATTTTATCGAGTTGGTGGGAAGCGATTGTAACGGCGATTTCGTAGATACGCGAGTGAAACGATTTACGCTATAGCGTTAACGTTCTTTCTCTATCGCTCTGTAGAAGAATAGCCGCATGATCGGTGATATTCTTATCGAAATTATTTCTATTTTGGCAGGCTCAAGAATCGACGTTACTTTTCGACTCGTATGAATATCACGCGATACGTACGTCGTTGATCTACCTTTCTTAAACGTTAT
Organism: Bombus terrestris; assembly: GCF_910591885.1. Lineage (NCBI taxonomy): Eukaryota > Metazoa > Arthropoda > Insecta > Hymenoptera > Apidae > Bombus > Bombus terrestris. Next base: position 18,129,539 of record NC_063277.1, on the reverse strand, counting down.
TTACGTTAGTTGTATTATTGTACTATTATTTAAATACTAGAATTTACCTGTTTGATATTTGTTATATACCGTGGTGAATCCTTTGTACAATTATAGATCTTGGCATGTTACACATAGAAAGTAAAAATAATGTTGTTATTGTATATTACTTTTCCCATCAGAGATTCAGTGGCATTCCCGTAACCGGTGATATCGACGAAGCTACGATGAAATTAATGAAACTTCCGCGGTGCGGACTTCCGGATAAAGTGGATCCTAGGTATACTAGGGTCAGGCATAAACGATATACGATCCATGGACAACAGTGGCTGCATCGGAATCTCACTTGGAGGTAAGCGATGACCGATATTTCGTTTAACGTATTAGCTGTTTACAAGTTGTTGCGTAAATTACGTAAGAACGTAAAGACAAATTTCGCTACATACTCGTTCATTTCGTCCACTTTACACATACGCGTATACAGGGAGGTCGTTAGAGGTTGCTTATCCATATCGCAAATACTCACTTCGATATTTTCATCGTCGGGATAACGAACACACCGATACTGGTATTACCATCGCCTTATCATTCCAATTATTATACCGATCAGGTATCTCTCTCTCGTCACTGGAGGAGAAAAAAAAAATATGTAATTTGTAGTTTTCGAACGTAGAGTTCACGTAACTGGATCTTTAAGCGTCAGTCGCCGCAAGTGAAAAGTAGATTTGTCAGCAAAAACCATTCTAAGATAACGATTCTGTGCACACGTGGCAATTATTCGTTGAAAAGCAGGACGTTTGGCTCGCTAATTGCCGTCCGTGTTACGCGATCCTCGAGATTCTCTGCGAATAAAATTTTCTGCGAACGCATCGCTAACTGCACGGAAATGCCATTGACATTGTTGGTCTCCGGCCAACGGCGAATTTGTTCCCCTCTGTGTGTTTCACAAAGAGCAGAGAATAGGGAATAATACAGTTGCAACCATGAGAACGACCAGCCGTAAAAATCACATTGATTCGTAACACCAGCCACGCAATTGCCAGGTCTGCTTTTCTCCAACCTTTCTATCTCTAGTCGCTGCTTTTACCTTCTACTTCGATGTAAATCAACGTAGGCTTGGGTGAGTATTGGTCGTGCACTCGAACCAAACACAGACGCGTAGTCGAACAAAAGGATTTTAAGGACTCTCTTCGGTTAGGTTGAACGTGGTTTCGAAAAACCACGTAAACGATCGGAGAAATATTTAGTAGCAGTAGTTGAGAGCGAATTTTTGTTCTAAAGTTTGTTTTCCAGATCTATTTCCTTCGATCGCATCGATTCGCCGATTAAAAATCGAATTTCCGGAGAGGAACGTACGATTGCTCGTTTACGACGATTAAAAGACATTAATGCAAAGGCTAGAGTTATCGACTCGCGTTAAACGACGTTTTATAAAATGCAAAAAAAATATTGCCAGGCGTGTTAACCGAGGGACAAACGATTTCAAATCGAATTATTTTCCATCGTGACAATTGAACGCATCGCATGAAAGCGCGCAACTATACGAACGAGTCGTGTTATCCGATCGAATGACAAAAGAGAGAGAGAGAGAGAGAGAGAGAGAGTAAAAAAATTAATTGAAGGGGGACAAGTCTGCCACTGTTAATTTAATTATCCTGGACTCGTTACCATTCTGTTGTCTGAACAAAGGAAGAAGTCAGGGCTAGGTACATACATTTACGAGAACGCAAAGGTTGAATCGTAAAAAGGAGAAAAATCGATAAAAGGCAAAGAAGAAGAAAAAAAAGAACGTCAAGGTTGCGGAAATTGCTCGTCTCTATTTGCAACTTTATCAAAATTTGCAGGATATTTATTTTTACGCCAAAGCGAAAAGCTTATTTGCCTGTTCTAAATTTAAGAAAATGTTTGAACGTTATAAGCTACGATCGGATTGTAATTATAACAGGTAACACCCAGATAATTTACCATTGAATACGTGGCGGTGGTATTAGGTGGATTACTCGTAGTTGGTAATAGTCGGTAGCGATTTCTACGATACCGATTATGCGTGTGTCGTTAGGTGGCGCCCTCTGAAGATATATTCCTGCGCAATACTAAACGGGTCAGGCGAGCAACTGCAACGAATAGAAGAAATGGCCGCGGCGCGCCGTGATATAAATTTCTCGTGACAAGTGCGATAAAATTGGTTAGAGAGCGTTTTATAGAATATAAACGATAGTTGTTTGGAAAGCGTTGCGTCGCATCGTATGAGCGGTAAATAAATTTGAACGCGTGTCCGGTTTAGTAATCGAGATAAGATACAGATAATACAAGGTTCGTTAGTATTTAAGGATTCTAATTAGCGAGAGTAAGGGCTGAGGCATCGTTCGCCTTAATTGCTCGTTTTAACGACCAAACCCAGTCGCATGGTGCATCGTACGAAAATCTCGCGGTAATTTCGTCGGGATGTCGAGCACGACGATAGTCGTCGAGAATTTAAGGTCCCCTTGCCATCGAGAAGAAGAGAGGCAATCAACGGTCGTCGATGGAACGACGCAGTGAAACGATCATAGACTCGTTGATCGATTCTGCGAAACAACATATCGATAGTTGGTCAAATAGAAGAGAGCGTACATCTAACGTAAGTACCTTCGCAGAGTTGTTCGAATTATTTGAAAAAGATCTTCAAAATTCTTCGCGTCTTTGCTACGAGCGACGCTGTATCTTCGATAATTAAATACGTGTATTGCTTACTCGTCTAGGAGTATTTTACTTGCTCTGTCATCTTGAATCGCATTTTTAAATATATCCTTGACGTATGTATGATAAAGTATTATACGTGTACGTGTATACGCGAAACTATCGCGAATTTTTGTTCGTTAATTTAGAAAACAATGTCGATTTTAGGAAAGAATGCCACGAATAGACGATACATTTGTGGAACTTTTGCATCCAACTAACGCGTATATGGTGCAATCCATAGATTCGTTTCATGAAACACGAAGATAGGGTGATATCTTATCGAAGAAAAGGAAAACGACGCGAGGCGATAAATTGGCTTGAAAAACCAGGGCAATGAGGTTTTCACCGTAAAACGAGTTGTTACTAATTTCGAAGGGTAGGGAAAGGGTACGAAAAAAGTTGGAGCATCGTTCAGATGTAGCTAGGAGAGGTGGTTCGTTTCAGGAGACGCGAGAGAACCTTGTACCGACCCTCTTACCCCATTCGCGAACCTTCGTCTCTTATCTTCTTTTTTTTTTCTTTCTTTTTTTTTTTGTGTACGCTTAGTCGACGCGGTGCGACGCGACGCCGTGACGCTAAAATGCGATCTTGAATATTAACTCGGCGAGATAATCTTTCCTACTAATTTAGATCAGTATCTGTTTGTTTTTCTCTGCTACATAGTTGGTTGGATCGATTTCGATCCGTGTCGTCGATTTTATACATCGGAAAATTATCGAATACCGAGTAATAAAAAAAAAAAAAAAAAATGGAAAACTGTTTTATAGAACGAGCATTTTCGTTCTAAGAAACAAGTTTTCTCCGAACTGTAATTATTTTGCCCTAACTTTCCGTCGATCAAAGCTCTCTTCTTAATCGCTTATGGGTTAATTTAATGATTCTCTCGATTGCGATGACACGACGATGTTACGATCAAAGAAACGAGGATTTCTGATCGAATTTCTTTGCCATTACTGCGATCGACGATTGCCTCGTTAGTTTAATGGATACATTAAATATTAACGCAATATTCGGAAATAATTTCAAAATAATTGTATCTGGACGCCATCAGGATGAGACTCGATTAATCAATTCGGTACTTTAATACGGCTAACACGGTCTTGTCAGTTAAATTTTCATTTTTCTCGCCTCGCTTTTAGCAGACGGTCGACGTAAATGAAAGGACGCGCGTCGATACATTTTTACACGTACGTGATTTCACTTCCGTTCGTTCAGTTCTTCGTCGTATCGACGTCGAATATTTTTCAATCTTGTCACATATTATTATTTATTGTTTCTTGCATTTATAAAAAGATACCAAGTATCGAAGAATATTTGTAATTTAACTTGTTTAAAATCGTCCATAAATTAATGGTATGAAACTAATAGTAATCCTTATAATTAATACGAAAGAACCGATCGTTTGGAAAAATAAGGAAGGCGAAACGAGGGAGATTAAGCGGAAACAAGATACCGGAAACTTTTACAGTTTAAATCACAACTCTCGAAACAGGTAACTTTAGGATGAAGTCGATGGGTATCGGAAGTTCCGCGCGACCGCGAGATTCCAAAAACGTCGATTCTCCTTTTGACTTACCAAGCGAAAGTGAATAATGTCTTGGAGAAAATGTTTAAAATTCATCCTAGGTATTTAACTTGCCTTGTTCGTGTTATATGTTATGCGTGCCATTCAATTGGACATTTGATGGTTTCCGTTTTCTTAGTGTAAATATAATATGTTTGCCTTTACTGAGATTTGCTTTTATTTGTTTATCTTGTAGCCGTTTCTCTATTTTTGTGACGTGCTCTTGTAGTAACGTGACTGCTGTTTCTGGATTAGCGTGTTTGACTAGTACAGCCGTGTCGTCCGCGAATGTCAGTATTTTGCTATTGGTAGTTGATACGTCGGCCGTGTATAGCGTGTATAATATTGGTCCTGAGACGCTTCCTCGCGAAATCCCTGTCCTGATGTCTTTTGCTTCAGAATATACATCCTTTATTTTTTCTACAAAGGTTCTGTTGCTTTGATATGATTTGAGTAAATGGTGGATCTGTTCCGGGAAGTATTTTTTGATTGTTTGTAAGAGGCTTTCGTGGTTCACGCCTCGTTCGTCTCGAGCATTATTTTCGCAGCTCGTTTTCCTTCTCGAGACGGTATCGAGAAACGTCGATGACTTTGTTCCCTGTATGGAATATTTCCTCGATACTCGGATGATAAAATACTCTAACAATGATCTCCGTAATATCTCTAGAACCGCGAAAGACTCGGACAAGCTTCTTTCCACTGGGCGACTCGTTAGAAAAATAATCCTTAGGTCTGAGAAAGGTCAACCCTCCTGGGACCAAAAGGAAAATCGATAGGATATCTTGTCTCGCATCTCGCCTTCGTTTCTCGCATTGTCTATCGTAGAACAGACACGCTATCGATTCTGCTTTTCGCCGGAATTTCGATACTCCTTAATCCTTTGTACTTTGATGCTTTATCGAAACAGGACGAACGTTATTGCGCGGTGCAACGTTATCGTGTTGTTCACCGAGAACTCGGCTAAAAGTGCTATAGATATTATATAGTATATCGCGTTACTACGTATTTATCCAATTGCCATAGCTCGAATGATATCACCAGGGTGTTTACTTCCCTCGAGTAAAACAATGGATTCGTAATTGATCGATATTCCAACCCGATAAACCGTAGACCGATGTTTCCATTAAAATAATTTTCCGCCTCGGACGACGAGACGTTTTTTCCATCGCGAAACATTTACATTTCCCAACGATATGTTACGTCCGATTTTCCGGATGAAAAGATAAGAGTCATAGAGTAAAGTAAACGTAAATTAACAAAAAAAAAAAAAAAAAAAAAAGAAAAAAAATGTAGGCGTTTACGAAGTTTGAAGTAGCCGCAGTGTATCCTCGTGACGGATAACGCAAACAAATCGAAAGACAATAAGGCACCGTGACAGCTAGTAGACCGACGACGATTCCTTTGTTGAGAATCATGGAGATCACCGGTGGTACAATAGCGGCCAATCACGTATCCCGGTCGAGAGAGGTGATTCCGTGTCCTGGACACCAGATCACTTCGCACCGGGTCCTCGGGGTGTCCCAACCCCCTACCCCGACTCCTCGACTCCGCTCGTCTCCTGTCGCTTAATTGTCAGAAACAATAGAATTATTGTGCCGAGCTTGGAATAAAAGAGACAGAGAGATGAATCGACCGAGAGAAACGGAGATACGAACGACCAAGAGAGGGACAATTCGTCGAGGAACTAGAGGGAGAAATTAGGATCGTGTCCATTTTCGTCGCTGTTTCGTAGCCTCTGCCGAGAGAGCCGTATCAATGCCACTACGTTCGTTGCACGTTACCTAACATGTACCATGATCGCGTTTTGATCACCGTCAGTCTAGTGAAACTGGTTAGCTGATGTTTGCGGCCGATAATACCGATGCTGCTGTTTATTTTATTTTCTCGTGGTAACCATCTGTACGTACACTGGCTGAAAAAAATATTTCTACGTTCAAATTTATACGAGCGAAGCGTGTACATACGAAAACTATTTTCGTAACACGTATCGATCAGTTATATCGATCATTTATAACAATAGCAATGATATTTTCCGAAGTAGCTTTCGCTCTTAAAATCTAGTTGAAATTTCATTGGAGTTTCGTTAAAGTTTCAAAGCGACAAAGACTCGATCGCCGAAAGAACATTCGTAATAGCGTTGTTCGGTGTATTTTGCTCGCCTTAGTTTAATCGTAAAATCAATACATTAACTGCTCTAATTATGATCTGTCTTCCAAGAACGTTATTTTATCAATTCGTGGTTCGTTTTACAGGTGGAAAAATACGTCACTCTTGAACTCAACGGCGTAATAATTATCTCTCGATTAAATAAACAGCCGTAGACTCGGTATTCTTGCAGAGATGGGAAACGACCACCGCAAAAGGCTGCCGGTTGAAACGGCAGAAGATTCTTAATGCCCAGAGCCCCGTTATCGATTTACCGACCGAGGAAACGATTTCCGTAAGAGCACTCCCCTTCTCGCGTCTAGAAAATGATTTCCACTCGTGGTCCGCGCCACGAAGGGTTCTACTTTCGTTATAAAATAACACACACGAGTATCATCGTCCAAGATAACCACTATCGAAGATGAATTTGGATCACCGTTTTATTGCTTTTCCATTTTATAATCGCACATATGTGACGATAATCACCCCTCCCCTTTTTTTATGATCACTCGCCCGAATATCATTTTTTCCGAACTCGCAGGCGTGAAATACCGCCAGGAAATTTGTGTTCCCGGACATAGTCGCCGATATGAAAAATCGTAAAAATATCAAGTTTAACGTTCTTAATTTGTATCGTGTTCTACGTAAGCGTCGATATCGTCCAACTACGCTTCTCCTCTTTGCGTTGAAGAACTCGAACCTTTTCCAATTTCCGATGTAACGTTATCCGTGAGATTTTTACGAGTTAAACGTTGTAATTCTTTCGATTCCTTTCGACGATCGTATCCTTTTGTATCGAGGGGAGAGCTTTTTCACGCCCCGGGGCTATACCGATATCGGTGTAAATATCGTAGATACTTTCAAAGCGATTGTCGGATCCACGCGGTTGCCGTGTATTTACGGTTTGATTGAGAAGTAAATTATACTTGACATTTTCCGAAAAACCAATATCACGTTTGTCACACGGTTTTCAACGGTGCTCGAGTAGCGACGGAAAACATGAAACTCATTGGCTAGATGGTTTCGAGCACGGCTCTTCGTTTTCACGAGTTAAATTTTAATTAGCGTTTCACGCGGTATCGAGGACGAGCCTTCGAGTACGCATTCTTCCACGACCAAATAGAATAGATGACAGGTGTAGATGAAAAAAGAAGAAGAAAAAAAAAAAAATTAAAAAGAACAAAAAGAAAACATCGGCAACGCATTTTAATTTTTCTTCCCGCTCTTCATTTGCATCCTGAAACATTCTAAATTTTAACTTTCGGCTTTTACGATATATTTCGTTTATCCTCGCTTTATTTTCGCTTATTCTCGCGTGATATATTCGTTGCGAATTATCGACTAAAGAGCAACCGGTCGGGTCAAACCGATCGGTCGATATCGCGTACCTCGAATGAATTAACGCTCAAGCTGGAGGAGGCTTAATAGATCGAATGTTGGAGTAATCTAGCACTGTATTTGTACTTGTTGTATAAACGTAAAGTGCGATGTTATGCGCGGCGGTGGTAAGATCTTGTTGGGAGTGAAGTATTTCACCCGTACGGCACGATGTCTGATGACGAACCGTCCTCTTACGTTGCCGATTCTTCCTACCAGCCGTTGGGTTTCGGCTGGTCCTTTCTCGCGGTTTTTAACCTGACCTCGGAGTCATTAGGTTTACAGCTCGGGGAGGACATGTAATTCGGAATTTCCTAAAGAAGGGAATAGGCCATAAACGGATGGCCACTCAAAGTTCCGAACAATATTCGCACCAAGATGCTTCGATAAGTTTACCTACGAAATATCTGCGATTCGAAATAGCGCAATGTGCGAATATTAACCCTTTCTCTACCACTACAGCTATATCAAACACGTTTGTTGCTTTTTTCGATGATACGACATATCCTAAAAGGTTCAAGCTTGTAGTAAATATAGCAAAAGTTTGTTAAAGGTGATAGTCTTTTAAAACTTATACGCCTCTTTCGGATTTGCCACTCATTAAAACTTCTTTGGATTTACGAGACGATACAATCTTTTTGGATCTAGTTCGTGTTCAAACTTTCGTGGATACTCCTGAAACTTATGCAATTTTATCACTTCAGGAAGCTATCGATGCGTTATAAAGGCGTGTCAACCTTTCAAATGGAATAAGGATGTACCGCATTTGAAAAGCGGAAGATATACCGTAAACTGAGCAGCACCGACAGCTTTTTATAACATTTTACGCTGTAACTCGATGATTCAAATATTTACGACTATTTTAAATATCTTATTACGACGTTGTGTCTTCGGTTGTTTTACAAGAAACGTAAAAGTGCGTAGAATTCTTCATCCTCCTCTCTTTTAATTTACGTTAAGTACCTGTTGATGTTATCCTGATTACGGAAGATTACGGTTAAAGATATAATTAAAAAGATCATTAGTAGCAGAGATCAGATCGAAGAAACTATTTGTAGGATGTGTTTTTCGGATATATTGCGTATCTCTTTGGTGTTAAAGATTGGAGAGCCATCAGCATCTTTTCTTTTTAACATTATCCATTAAACATCGTAAATTTATCTAAAGTTATGAATCGCATAGCATAGAATAATTCGTTAGAAGTCGTATAAATATACAGAAGCTTACATTACCGAGAAAGGAAGAAGGAAAAAACATTTTAATCGAAAATTAAATCTTATACTAATCTAATCTATTTGATGCGTCATATTTTATCGTCTTAATTTTCACGTGGTTTTAAAAGCACCTGTTGAGCGTATATATCCATCGGGTGCAACCAACAATGAGGTATCGCACAAGAAAGTCGAAACAAATCAATCGCAAGTAGATTAACGACGAAGACATTACATTTACATTAGAAAAATCGGCTCTCGCTTCGTATTAGGTTGTCCGAAAAGTTTCTTTCGTTGTACGAGGAAATAATAGACGCACGATGTTTTTTGTTTTATATTATTTTTTCGTATTACGTACGATCCATTTTGTTCCGTTGAGATAAACACCGCGACGTTTCACAGGCTTGCTTTCACGTTTGTACGAAGGAGCACTGTTGTAAAAAGCACGTTCGCGAAGGAAAGACACTTTTCGAACAACTTAATACGATTGAATAGCGCGAAGCCGTAATTTCTGATCGATATTTTACATACAATGGCGTGTAGTAAAAGAAATCTTGAAATAATAAGATCGTCCGAAATCGACACAGAAAAATTGGATGATAACATGGAAAGAAGTTGGAGAGAATAGTAACGACGACATGGTGTTCCATATTTAAAGGGTGAGAACTGACGGCGATATAGTTTGTGATTTGTGTCTGTAATCAAAGAAGAATATTAATTCCGACGTAATTAAGCGACAAGCAATCCGTAATAAGCTGCTTTGGCTGTACTCCTTGCAATTTTAATTATTCGTTCTAGTCGATATTAAGCCCTGCGATTGTCCATTCAAAGCCCATTTATTTTCATTTAACCTGGCAAGTTGATGGAAACGAAAATACGAATTTCGTCGTGTTCGCTCTCGATCTGTCGATTCTTTCTTTCTCTACCTTCTTCGACCGCTTTTACCGTTTCTTGCTTGTACACGCCCTTTAAGATTATCGAATCGACCAAAATATCGAATTATCGTCGTTAGACCTTCTTCTTCCGTGTCGATCTGGATGCACGATTTTCCAAAGTCTCGAATACATTTTGATACATCGAGACGGTTAGCTGGTTATCGTTGCCGGCGATGATTTAGTTCAGTTAGATAAAAAATTTGTCGTTTCCTCGAGAGGAACGTGAATTTCCGTGAAAAGTTGTACAAGTGCGTCGTTGGAAGATACGCACGAATATAGATCATTTGGCTTTCCAAGGAGAACGCCGCGACCGCGTCGGGATGCGATAAATTCCGCTCCTCCTACCTTCTGTCGTCCGTTGTAGCTTGTGGGCATTTTCGGATGTCGCTTCCTTACCGAATGATATATTAACTTTGTCTCGTGACTCGTCAGAAACTGAAAAGCTCTTGCTCTTTCGTTTCGTATCGGGCGAAACTAGAGTCGCTTATCCGCAAAACCTTCGTACGTGCAGCGAAAGCAATTAAGATGAGAATTATTCCATCGGCTCACTCTTGGCAAGGCATTATGTCGCGTCACCGTCGACTTGCCTGTGTCTTACGACGGAAACGAAAAGACGATTTCTGCGACAACTTACGGTTCCGTTTAGGTGTCTTAGTCTTAAGACATTCGCTTTGTCTCGAAGACGGTACTTACGCGACAGCGACGAGAACAGGTTCTCCGACAAATTTTTCTTCAAATAAAAATAAGAGATGATCGATCGTTTCGACTGCTTCGTTATTTTTGTATGATAAATGATAGATGCGTAAGGCAAGGATAAAAAAATATAAAAACTAACGGACTATGTCGTTTCTCGATTTTATTAGATAATAAAACAAAGGTCTGTACAAGTAAAGGCTTATTACGTTGTTAAAACGTAAGAAACGTGTAATTTGTTAACTGTTGGCGGAAGTTTTCACGAAAATCTAGATAACATTTTTGCGCAAGATCAGCCAGAGCTGGAGGAAATGGAAAATTCTTGGAGGAATTCGCAGTGAATCAAGCGTCACCTTAATTAATCTTACTTTATACCACTTACTCTTTTTCTCGTCGGCCCTTTATCAAAAGGGCCGACCTACATTGCATCCGCGGTGCAATTGCAACAGAAGCCTCGTTGTACGAGGCTACAGTGCCTCTTTCAGAGCCTTTAACCTACACCTGGTCTCTTCTCGAGTGTTCTCGAACTAGGAACCACGAACATAATGCAACGCGGTATGTCGCTGCGCGGATCTACTGGCTGCAACGTGTACTCTCGTTGCATTTGCCTTTTCCTCTTTATTACGTTACAGCTAGATGCGCGCCTATCGTCTACCGAAACCTCTCACTATTCTATTCGACGCTGCTATTTTTCACAGCAAACGATAGTTCCACGTTATCATCGATTCTGAAAGTCTTGAAATCTCCATTTTTATTTACTTTTATTGCCATCGATACGACATAATTTGAGAAGATAATATTCCAAATTACAAAGACACGCGTTTCTTTCTAGAGAAAATAGAAATAATATCAACTCCTATACGTACTTCGGTCGTCCCTGATGCGTGACGCGTCGAATAATTTTTGAAAGGATAAATTTGTGCGTTACGAATTACAAACGCTAGAGAGGTAAGTGTCGTAAAGATAAATTCGCCACGCGATACGGCAGTCCTTTTGATGCTTTACGCTGATCGATGAAGCGCAGAAAATGCAGTGGCTGCATTGTAGTAGTAAATTTTCAGTTCCAAAGTTGATTGGCGAGCGTCAATCGACCCGATACGACGCGACGCAACGCGCCATCACAGCGATAGAAGGCACGAAATAACGCTTATATACGATCCTTTGGAACAAAGTCTGTCGCTTCTGGTATTCGCGCGGGATTTGGCCAAATTAATCGTTCCCTCGTTTAGCTATTAATAAGCAACATTTCGATTTATTTGGACGAACGTAGAACGGTAGCGTTGGGATATCGCGAGTACGTTCGTTTAACGTACGAGCAAGTCGACACGAACCAAGCAACGTAAAACTTCAAAAATTAAAGAGGAAGTTCTCTGTGACAAATTTGAACGTTCAGTTACCGTATTCGTGCGCGTTCGTTCGTGTCGCTGCTTTGACCGAATTTATAACTTAATAAATAGCGTATCTGGAAGATTGACTCGGGGCACTAACGCGAGACGTAAGACAAGAAATTGAGTATCGCTGCAGCGTATTATGAGAGCGAATATGAAAAATTTCGGAGCTTTCTCTGCTGATAAATGGCAGAACTAAAGGAAAGCGGTAAGGCTTATCTTTCCTAAGTATCCTTAGTTCGCAGTTTGTACTCGTGAGAAGTTGCTTTCAGAAGTTGTTAGTAGATCGTTTCAGATCAGAAACGTTCTTTAATCGAGACCTTGTTAAACTTGTTGAATGGCGAGAATTCTCTCAGCTTTTCAAGTTATAGAATTAACTTAAACTTCTCTAAATTATATCAGCCTTCTCCAAGTTCCGCGGTTTCTCGATTTTCGGCCTTCACGCTTACGCTTTTCTAGTAATGTATCTGATCTTCGTTATTAAACTTTAGACGTAGAGATTTAACTAGTCCCTGCGTAAAGGTTGTTTTTTTATTTGGACGATAGGCGAAGTCGAGGTACACGTAGTTAAGAAGAGTACCGTGAAAATTGGGATGACGTGGCTAGGTCGAAATATGCGCGTGAATCGGCGAAGCACGTCCCAGTATCAGTTGGAAAATTAGTGGAACGAGACCGATGAATATCGGTAAGGTATAGGACGGCTGACAATCGCGGTAACTTTTAATTTCTGCGTGTGGTGACTCGCATATGGTCGACGCCCGTTTCGTTCCCTTTTGATAAGGAACAATTATTGGCGATAGTCGGAGAGACGCCCCTCGTAGGACGCCCGCTCAAATATACCGGGTGTCTGGAGTGGCCGGCGTGTACCATCGAACAGGAAACAATAGGCTCTCTTATTCGCCCCTGCTGCTGGCTTGCGGTTCTTTGTGCCAAAAAAACGGGCTAAATGCGCTATTGCACCCGACCTTACGCACGTCTACAAAGAGAAGCATAGCGTCGACTTCTTCCTTTTCCCCTTTTCTTTCCCTTTTCTTCCCCCTTCCCTTCAACTTTTTCTGCTCCCCTACAGCGATTTTCTCGATTTAATTTGTCGCGCCCGAAGAGACGTGCCAACTCGCCAATTAAATTTCCAAAATCCTAAACAACTAGCGTTCAGAATTTCTAATCTGTCACGGGCATTAACGATCGATCGATGGATCGTTCCGATCGTACGAAAATCATAATTTATTTTTTCGTTACGATTCGATAAATGTCGTTGCACAAAGTTTACTCGCAGCTTTATATCTCATATACAAATACGGATGTTCGCGCCGAGTATTATTACGTGTTTAAATGTCGAAGTGAAAATACCGGAGGTAAATTTTCAAGAAGAAAACGTCCCGAGACTGTTACCGATATCAATAAAGCGGAACAAAAATAAAAATAAACGACCAAAGTATCGAATCGTAAAGTGTACACGGAATTTGAGAAAATTTGAGTTCTAAAGTAGGACGACGCGTTGTCCTTATTAACGTGTTAAAAAAGTAGTTATATTCCTACTGAAAGTCGTTTGACACGGTGTATGGTACGCCAGTAACGCCTTTTAATCATTTCAAATAAGATAAAAATAGTTACTAGTAAAGATATTGTTCTTTGTGTGGTTCGCACAAAGAATAAAAATTATCTCGAATGTATATATATATATATATGACTCTAAAATATAGATATATATATACATTTAGTAAATTGGAAATTAAATGGGAAAAATGTAATTGGAAGGAAGTTAAGTGATAAAGGCAGATTGAACGGATAATAAGAATCCCGAGGGATGCTTTTTCAAAATCCTGAGTCTTGTAATCATTGGATTGCGAATAAGGACGCGCATGCGCACAGCTTTCCCCTACCACCGGCGGAAGTATACAGAGTCAGCGTAGAAACGATCTGGCTTTGCCTCAGTATTCCGCCGCGTCCTGTTTCGTGAATGTTGTGCTTGCATTCGCTCTGCGATTTCCGTCTTTTTACTTCCGTGGTAACAGCAGTTGTCTGGAACGTCGAGTCTGTGAATCGAATATCCACGATGACTCAACGTCGAGTCGTTCAACGTAGCATGGCAAGTTTTACATTTGAATTTTCCATTTAACCGCTGTTTTTAAACGCGTCGCACGATTCTTTAACTCGGTGTTATTAAGGTCGTTGATTTAACAATTCCAAAATTACGTACATCGTATTGTTAGAACAGCTAGCGAAAATTTGCCTAAGATAATCGTCTATCTTTGGAATAACGTTTTCGAAAAAAATATGACGAACTGCTGTAATTCCGTTCTGATCAACGCGATAGATTATACTGCCCCCTTAGTCGATTGCCTTAACTAACGTTACATTTGAGAAAAATGGGATTTTAGTTATTATTTTCTCGATGCCGCTTTTATTTTTTTTTTCTTTCTTTGTTATTGACTTTAAAGTTTTGGTCGTTATTTTCTTATTACCTACGTAATTTTTTCAATTCCGCGTACACGCAGCGAACGTATTATCAGCAATTGTTGGCGATTAATTAAACGTTTCGAATAAGACGTTTTAATCTTATAAAGAAACTGACGACGAGACGGAACGCTTTCTCGTAGGATACGGTCGAAGTCGTATTTAAAAAATAATGAGCTTTTTCGACGTGTACGGGTTAAACGTAAATTAGAGAAACACAAACGCAGAAACTTAGACATGAATAATTTGAACACGAGCGTTAATTAATTATAAATATAAATACATTACAATTGAAATATAAATTTATCGTTCAGATTTAAATAAATGAAACGCAGACATAGCGACCATGCGTAACAGAATAAAATGTCCTATTTGATTTTCAAATGTTAACTTGGAATTATTTAACTTGGCCACCTTACCTTTAGTAGATGATAGGACACTGTCTAGAGCACTATAAATTCGCAATTACAACTGGAAAACAGTTGGGATAAATTATTCTATTTCCAATTTACTTACAAATGACTACGTCATTCGCATTCGTAGTTCATCATTCGTCCGTTAGGTCGTAATAATAAAGTTTTCAGATATCCTTGTAAATTTTACTTGCTTCGTGACGATGTAGATAACGATTATTGAGATTAACGACGATGTTAAGAAGAGCATAAACGTTTTCTACGTTGCAATTGCATTATTGTAAATTGTATTTCGCGAAAACTCGTAGAGTAGGAAAGTTTCCGAGAAATACCGGAAAATTATGTAGCAAGTTAGCGGTCGGGAAGTTAGTGGGCGTACTTGATAAAACATGGAAAGATTTTCCGAATATCGAGTAGTTTCAAATTTGTCGATGACGCAACGAATAGATCGATGGATTATGGAAAACGAAATACGTCGGACGACGTCCACCTCTTTTCTACGATCGACGATCCACTTCAACGAAATTGCTTTCTCTTTTCGAGTTTTTAAAAGGGGTTGAAGGAACGATAGAGAAGACACTTCCTTTCATTTTTCCATCGTTCCAGATTCCCTCGATTTCGATGTCGCAATAGGAATAACTTTTTTAATGCAACTTTGCCGTTAGTCGAATATTTTCAAACGTATCGTAACGGTTAGAAAATCTTGCAATTCGTTCTTCCGTGTTAACGCTTAGCTCGGAAAAATTGTTACCAAGATACAAAATAGACGGAATTTGAAAAGATCGGAAACTGTCTGGTCACTTGCTACCTCGAACAATTCGTTTCAGTTGGATTTCACGTGAAACCACTATCTGTAGTTTTATCCGTTTCCCCGGAAGACCTTTTTTTTCCTGGCTTTTCTCCAGGGCCGAATAAAAATGTTCCATCGAGAGTGTTACTCATCCTTTTTGCTTTTATACCCTCTAACTGACACGTATACGCGCAATATTCCCACGTATAAACTTTCCATTGGTTTTATACTGCTCTTTCTCCACCGATCCTGTCTTAATTTTCTCGTGAACGAGAACAACGACCAAGTCGTTTGGATCGCAGTCTCGTTACGACGTCGCACTTGTCCGATCGAATGTACAAGTACGTCGAAGAAACGGCTATGACACTATTTGTTATCCTGATTTTGCTTAGACATCCTCTTCCCTGGCAAACGTGTTATCTCCGTGTTGTACAAAGGTCATAAATTTCACGCCTCTGGCTTATAACGTCGAATCTTGCTACTAACATAGGCTATAGCCGAACGACGAACGTGAATTGCATCTAAATACTTTGCCGAGTTATTAATCTGAATTTTAGTTGGATAAAAGTTAGCCGTGTAACAACGAATAGTGAGATAAAACTAGGAATATCGTATTTCACGAATTTCCAATTTCCAATTTTATAATTTGAAACAATGTGAGTTTAGTTTGTACCGTGATACGCGTAATGGCCCGTGTATTTTTCGGATATTTTGAAAAGTCAATAGACAAGAAACGTATCGAGTACAGCGAATGGTAGTTTACGAATTTAATCGGCCATGGCAAGTTCTCTCTCTTTCGACATCGTACGCGGTATCCTGCCAAGATAGATATCTACATGTGTGTTTGCCCTCGTTATTACACGAGATAGCTCCTATCTAGATTAAATAATTTGTCGTTGTTTTACGAGCGATAACAATTTATTTCCTGCTGGGATGTAGTAATTAATAAAAATTATAGATACGATTCGTCCTCCTTTTAATATTCATCGCTTTCTGTTTTCGTGGCATCGCGATACAATGAAATCTCCACTGAAAAGAAAAGTATCTTCGTAACGAATAGATCGCGTTAAACAACAAATGAAAACAAGAGGTAGAACGCGAAAAGTTTTACCGGTTATTCCATTGTTACGAAAAATCATCTTTGTTTATATCGATATAATGTATTTCCAATATTATTGCACGTTTCGCATATTCCTTCCATATATTGGTATTTTTTTTCAGATTTTCATATTGTAAATATTGTACATGCATATTTTTATTTGTTTTAAATGCATGAATATCCGCGATGTAATAATTTATATCGCTACCAGCAACGCGTGATTATTTGAACGATCACGCCTGTGCGATCGTCTGGAATTGATCATTTCGATTTCCGAAACGATGTATTATATGTACATATTGGCCATATCGACGTGTAGATAGATATAGGTACGTGTGTGGTGGAGCTACGTGGATGTGCACCGTCTTTGGAGCACACGGGATAAAAAGCGTGGAGTAGCGCTCTGCCGTTTGGAAAATCGTATTTTTCCAAGTGTTCGTTTCTGCCGGCACTGAGAAAACGTTCGCCGTTATATACCGTTGTTTCATCAAGAGAACGTTAGGAATTGTCTTAGTAAAAAATAGCAGTTTTTCAAAGCAGAAATCTGAACGGCGGAATGCCGTGACGCGCGATGAAAGAGAAAATAAAATTCTGTTTTCCATCCTGTTCGGTAATGGAAAAGCTTAAGTCGCGCGTTTCTCCGACGCTTCTCCCCCTTTGAATTTTATTTTCCATGACCGGAACTGATAGAAAATTAAATATTTTTTCAGGTAAGTGAAGAAGCTGAACAAACATTAACAAAACGGTTCTTCGAATGCCCAAGTATTAAAACGCCGTCGGTGAGTAATTAGAAATTAAATAGTTTCTTCGTGGAAAAGATTTTTTTCGTAGTTTCCGATACGTACACGTATACGATATTATTTTACTAATTTCTCAACTATATTTCTCAACTATATTTCTCTCTATAAAAGGGAAATACGTAGAATTTCGTTGATTCGTTATAAACTACGAGCGGTACGTTTTTTCCTTTAGAGGATCGTCGTTTCGATAGTCGCGAATATTTAACGAAAGTACATAGAAGATAAATCGAAAATGTTATTAAAATGTTTTCCTAAAGAGGAAATGAAATGGTATTAATGTTAAAGCGCGTTTCCAATAATTTTTAATCGCTTATTTGTATTTAAATGTTTGAAGGATCGGAAAGCTCGTCTTCTTAAATAAAAAATTATCGAGGATGTACCGAACCGACGAATACATCGAGAGACTCGAAAGGCGAGAAAAAGATCATTAGGGAGGAAAGCTTTTCCGCTCTGGTGTACGCGTTGGTAATAGAAAGGAAAAAAATGATTGGAACGCATGATACAGTAACCAGGCTTTATTCCATCGATTTTGAATCGACAGTTAGGAAGGAGAAACGATGCGGGGAAAGATGCATAGTTATTTACAGGATGATGGATGCTACGCGTTATTTTGCCGTTCTTATGAAGCTACACACGGCAATATGATTGCGAAACGTAGCCATAATGAGCCATTCGAATGCGATCGATTGCTTGTGACTGACCTAAATATCCTGAATTCCTAATGTATCTTTTCAAGCATCCATACGTTCGTGAGATTTTTCAACCGACAAACTGCCGCCTCCCTTTTTTGATTGTCGTTGACTTTTCCGACAACTTTTGTGTCTTTCATCGAACGTAATTTTACCTTTTAGTCTTGTACGAAGTTTTATTATTAGGCTGAAGGATACGAAACACCGTTTCAGAGTAAAAGTCGTGCATATTTTCTTCGAAACATCGTACATGTTGCTACATATACCTGATTGGACCTATGGGATCCAATTATGGGGAACAGCGAGTAATTCCAACATAGAAATTCTACGATCCTAATCAACGATCCCAATCAAAAACTTCAAGATCCTTAATAGATGCTTCTTGGTATGTTACCAACGAAACAGTACATCGCAACCTTAAGATACCTACAGTTAAAGAAGAAATATCCAAATTCAGTAATAGGCATAACATAAGAATTAACGAGCACCAAAACCCAATTACTTGACACGACGGATCAGATCCGCAGGCTAAAAAGACATTACCCTCTAGATTTAGACATTAGATTCAGCTAGAACCAAACATACGATAATTTGTTATTCACGTTATAGTGCCACGCCAGAATAATTTACTTATAATTCTCAATGAGAATCGATTGTAAACTACTTCCAAAAAAAAGAAAAAAATATTGTTACGTGTTAGGTCATCCCATAAGTTCGTTCCGTTTTTCGAGCGGTTATATATGTGAAGATCGTTTACATACGTTTCAGTTTCATGAAAAAATGTAATGCCCCTCTCGTTGTACAACTTCTTCCCATCTTTCAAGTGCATCGGTTCCTTATCGCCGTATGTTTATAAATCGACGCATGAAATGTATACACAAAAGTCGGCACGAACTTATGGGATTACCTAATATCAGTCAAACCAAATTCCAAAGTGATTCGATGCACTTGACCAAAGGCTGTCAAGCAATTTCATCCTTCTATATCTGGAGGAATTATTAGTTTCAAATTAAAAATTAAAATTAAATTAAAAGTTAAAGGAATTTGTAAATGAAAAAATTGTCGGAACGTGGTAGAATTTCGCGGTAGTTTCTGCAAATTTATGCATTGTAAGACGCGGATCATGGTCCGTCGTGTGTTTCATAATTACAAATGCCGTGGTAGATTTATGTAAATTTTAAAGTCAGACGAACAATCGGAGGTAGCGGTAACAGCTTGACTCTTTTGTAACAAGGCACGGAGATCAATGTTAAGAAGGAATTCCATTAAAATTCGTAATCTATCGGCGAAGAGGACAAAGTTCGAACGTCGCTCGATAATCCTGTAACAGGTCGACGAACGAGAATCGAAGACACGCTGATGAGTCTTGAAGGTTGTCGAACAGTTACTGAATTTATACGAACTAATCCAGAAAAAGTTTCGCTGCGAGACCAAAGTAAAGTCGAACCTCCTACGTCCGGCTATTGGAAAAAGTAGATCTTTTGCTTGGCGTTTGGATTAACCAGTTGCAAATTCGTCTGGTACTGTTACACAGGTACTAGAATATGGATAAGATCTATCTGCGTGACAAATGAACGAAAACGAGTTTCAATTTCGGATCGGTGTGTACGTTAGAGTATACACGGAGCGTTTATGCGAATAAAACGTTTATAACGTTTTATCAACCAACTGAACTGAAGCGTTCTTATTTGGATTTGCTTAGTTTTCGTTTATACAGCCGGGTCTTTTGCGCTATTGGTAATTACGATGTGATCTCGTAGCTGGTTTTTAGCGAAATTACGCGCATTTCGCTATCGGTAGACGATCGGTGTATTCGAAAGGTTAAACAAATTTGGTCGTTTGTGCGACAATATGCGTTTCCGTATCTGGATCGTCGCGGACGAAAGAAAATTTTGTTGGCGTTGAGAACGTAACAAAATCGATATTTTTGGTTTCCTGGAAAACGAACTAGATGCGAATGCGAGCGTTTTGAATCGACGGGTTATTGTCAATTTAATAGGAATACCGAGTTTAATATCTCATACTTTTTGTGTTTGCCTGTGCTTGTAAATTTATTCTAAAGTAGTAGAGAGCTTTCACGAGATAACGTTCCATTTTTTCTTGTTTGGGAAGAAGGAAGCGGCGATTGAAATTTCATATTGAAATTTTTTGGTGTTGGAAACTGTCCAGAATCGAAGCCGAGTCTTTCTTGGACGTGATTTCCGCCTCGATGGAAATCACGATTTAATTCGGCTGCGGTGAATACAGACTACGAAATAAACTTTATACTATAAGCACATTTTATTTAAAAGATCGCACGAATCGAACGTTATCGCGTTGAATTTAATCGTTTCGCGTCGCGATATAAATTTCGTTTCAAAAGTTGAAACGTAAGAGGCAACTTATTTTCAGTATATAATCGGTCTAGAAAAGCATTAATTTCGCAAAATAAAATTTATGTCGATACGTAGTACGATTAGTTGACCGAACGAGTAACGAAGTAAGTCGACAAATTAATTGGCTACCTTAACTGGTTAAACGTTTTGGTCATGGGCTTGACGTTTCCGTTTTAATCGAGTTCTTTTATTTCGTCGATTGCCGACCAATTGATCAACTAGCCGATGTAATAATCGCTCCACTGATCTATACGATCGCAATTACGTGGATGAATATGCGCCCGAAAACTCGATTAAGCGTAAAAATTTGTTTACTCGTATTTGCAAGTTGAACCGTTGGCGCGATCTCATTTTCCTTTAATTTTCATGCGATATCCCGCGGATAAACGTTTCAAATACATCGAACGCGTCGAATTAACAACCTATCGTTCGAATAACTTATCCGCGATAACAATAGGTTGTAACGTAACGTTATAAACTTTAATTTAACACACGGCATTACGAATTCCATAGATTTCCGTTCTCTAAGGAATGAAACGCGAATCAAAGCGTTAGTGTTAGGTGGAAATTTTATTCGACGATACATTACGTTTGACGTTTCATCAATTACCTGGTTCGATCGATCTTGGTTCACTTTTTCATCGACGAATTGCTATGATAGTACGATTAATCTTTTCAAGACGGAGAAACGAGTAATCTTGGAAAACAAACTCCGATACAATATACATATACGCATCGCAAGAATTAACAGTATCATATTTATTTTATTGGAAGTAATGATTAGCACGTGCCGATCGAGAAGCGAAGTTAACGCGGAACCTTTCCAACATCTTCGTTGAAGTTTCTAATCGCTTCGTGTAAATAATTTCAACCATTTACTAATTTAGATTATCGTCGTTCCTCGTTGGATACAGATGTTCGACATCTTCTTTATTATTATATTTTGGATATTTCGTCTCCCTTTTCCAAGTTTTTGTAATAATTAGACCTTCGCGCTTGTAGAGCTAAAGCCGAATTTACACGGCTTCGCTTTGGAGGAACACGGTGGATGAACGCTGGTCTCATCCTTGTATCGTACGTAGATGGGACGAGGATGAAAACAGCGTTCATCCGCCGTGGATTTCCATCGGCGTTCCTCCAAAGTGAAATAACGCAAATTTCGCTTAAGTTGCCTCTTTAAAATAAACGAGAATTCCACGCCAAGCGCTTTTTTCTTTATCGTTTGCAAAGTTATAGAGATTACCGTGTTCTCGTTTTTCATAGGCGATTAAAAACTTGAAAATTAGTAGTCAAAATCGAATCGCATCTACGAGTATATTTGCTGAAACGACAATCGTTCGATGATATTAAGAATTCTTCCCTTTTTCCCTTTTTCTTTTCTTTTCTTTTTATATGACAATCGGTAGATCAAAATACGAGCAGTTTTCTAGGAAATTGGACATTGTACAACCATAAATACTTTTTATAGCCGGTGTAAATCTTGCGAAAGCTGCTGCGCGTCTTCCCCTGCCATTTCTTCCCACAAAGGACGTATTACGAACAAGCAAAATAGCTTCGCGTCTTTCAGAAGCTCTTTTCTGCTACACAGTTGAAACGGAGGAAGAGGGGAATAATTACGAGTGCATTGCGCTGGTGTGGAAAGGAGAGATTAACAAACAGAAGAGGTTTCTCTATCCTCTCTCACCTTTTCCACTCGATATCGGATATCGTTTATCGAATGAAATAAGATTCGTTTCCATCTCTTTCTTACTCGGAATTGTCGTTCGTTGAATAACGTCTCCAACGTTTAAATCTATTTACGATTCATCGTAGTTCTTTCGTACTTACACGAATACGTCCAGAGAATGTGCCAATAGCATGGAATTTCATTTGTAAAATACTTTTTTCGTTTTAATATCGTATTGCTTGGAAAACATCGAAGAAAGATTATCTTTGGTCGATGAGCCGAGATGCTTCGAAATCGATGAAATATCCAATTGCGATTTAAACGTGATAACGTGGCACGGTGACACACTAAACTAGCTTGTATCAAATAGTCTGAAATGTTCGATTTAATATCAGCTATTACTCGGTAATTCGGTTCGTAATTACATCTTTTAATTCTCATAACGATGTTAAAACAGCGCGAATTTTGACGCGAAAATTGTCTCTTTCAACAAGAGCTTAAAACCCTGCGCTTTTCTCCTGAATTCTCGTGGAAACTTGGTGCCGCTTTTTCAGCCAATTCGAACATGGCCGCGGTAATTCTGTTAAGCTTAATTTTCCCGCTTGTCGAGTGCCGCTTCGAAGCTTGTTAATTGTTTTATTAAGGCTATTATGTGCTATTTAGTCGCGTACTTTCCACGCAACTTTCGCGTATTCCAAATGTTCGTTACTTGTAAACCATCGAAAATACGCGATTAAAAAACATCTAAACTTATTTTACCCTGAAATAATACTGGCCCGTATATGCAGACGACCCGAAGATCGTCGGATTCTTCGTGGAATATCCGTCGGAATACGTGGCAGGAAAATTGGCTAATTATTTGGAAGGCGGTTAACTTTGCTTGTTGGAACCGTTGAAATCGAGCGAGTCTGCCGGTTTGTCGTGTAATTCGTTGCAAAACTGTTGTAGCAATTGTTTGGCGGATGAAAAAGGTGGGTGAAGTAATGGAGCCGCGCGAAGGAAAACTTTCTTCGCACAGAGTTGTTCAGGTTGGCGAGAGAACGAAGCGAGAAGCGCACATGTGTCGGATGACAAGGAGTATCTTCTTGCGGGTAGACGACCTAATTAGTTGAAAGCCTACGTTAGCCGCGAAGCTGTGAAGGGTCGTCTGCCGGCGAGGGCTTTCAATTTAATTTAGTCGTTCGTTATTGCGTGCCTTCGACGGGCTACGCTGCGGCCAGCCTGTTCCGAGGTTGCTCTTTCCAGCCAGGTAAATCTGCTTTAACGCAATGTCTCCTCGCGACATCCATACGCCTGTGTGACCATCAATTTAGACGCTTCTCATGTGCCACTTCGCACCAAGCTTTCAGTCCTGTGCGTCCATTAGACTCGCGTACCTCTCCCGTTTTCTCACGTCTGACTCGATTAGCTTCCACACTCGCACGTTCTTCAAACCCCTGTCGGACCAATTTAAATAGATTCCACTCGTTAGACGCAGCACCGATCTCTTTGCTTTTCTGCTTTTCGCTTCATTACCTTTAACTCTGGAATTTCCGAGGGAAAAGAGATCTCGTTCGATTCGCCAGCGAATCGTTCCGTCATATCATCGATACGTGGAGAACGTTTTCGACGGTCGTGCGAATATCGCGTTATCCGTCTCGGAAGATCGAAATATTCCTACGCTATGTATTCCCGTAATGAAAATTCTAATTTGGCACGGACATAAATACGTTGGTCCTGCCATCGTTAGAAGAAGAAGAAAAAGAGAAGAAGACGGAGTTTTCCCCGATTTCTCGTCGTCGCGTAATTCTTGGTCTCTCTTTTGATCGTTAGTCGCGTCTAGATATTTTTTCAAGCTCTTGAAAGGGCGGTCGCGTGTGAGGGCAATCACCCTTAAGTCTTCCAAGACCGAGGCGGGACTCTCTTTAACGAGTATTACGTTAATTACGGCTGCTGCCGTGGCGATCATTAAACTCTTCTATGCCAATGCAAGCCGATATCGCGGGACTGACGAATTTTTTCTTTACCGGAAGTCTCGGATGCTGATCACGTAAAAACGCGCTCTTCTATCCATCCTAGACGTTTATACCCCACCGTGGAAAACAAACGTTACGACGATTAAGATTCAAGTACAAAATATTCCCGTTCTAATACGATCAGGACCAGGCGATGATTCAACGGGGAAGAAAATAAATGGAAATCGTAGAGACGCACTCGGCTAAGAATTAAACCGATACTTTTTCCAAACTGTAACTTGGAAGAAGAGACGTTTGATACGCGGTACTCTGAAAGCCAGTGAGACAGATTCGACTGTTTGAGATCGTTGGCGCGATTCATCGTCCTTTGAGGTTAACGGAAGTGAGGCTGCGAGAGTCAAAGGTTAAAAGATCGATTTAAATAAGCGTGAAAGGGATGAGGGGAAGGATGATATTAATTAAAATTCACGCACGCTTCCTAACAGAACTAGCAGCAGCTTTGTTGCTGCGAAATGAGCCAGCCTGGCGCAGGTATCACCCGACTGACATTTCTAAGGGTTCTACAGGAGTCTTTTTTCCTTGCCCTTCCCTCCTTTTTTCCTTTTTTTTTTTTTTTTCACGTCGCCGAGTGCAACGACGGTGTTGCATTTCGTGATCAACGAGGAGCACTTTCGGTGCTCGAAGGGAGACACCGGGAGTACCCTTTCAGTCGGGCCCTGAGTAGACGGTGTTGAAATCGTGCTGGACGAGGGAACACCCTCTCGCCGATGAAAGTCGACACCTAGTCGTCGAGGAGACAGACTTACGGGGCTTTTGTAACGACCGCGCCTGGAAACCCACCGGACTCGGTCTGCCGTATCGTCTAGTTAATTGGAAGAAAGCGTCCAATCGATACGAACGGACGTTTGCATTTTTTACTTGCTATGCTTCTTTAATTTAATCGGTGGTCGCCAACTCCGCATCTCAAAAATCTTCCTAGGAGACGTAGGAGATTTCGAAATGTGCCCCTACCGTTTTATTCGTTCCGACTGTGTGTCTTAATTTTCCAAAATTTATTACGCGAATCGTGCGTTATCTCGCGACAAAGTTATCCGCAGATAAACGCAACGCGAATTACGAACGCGTTTCAAAAGGTTGAATCGTAAAAATCCATAAAACGATGGTCGTTATGGTGCTAAAGGTAAAAGAGAGATTCAGCCACGATTAAATATTCCTTTGTAAGTTTGGAGGAGGAACGACTTGGCCGATCTCCTCTAATCCATTTTAACCGTGCCTTTTAAAGAGGCATTTCCAACGAAACGTTCTTTCGCGGCTTCTATTATGCTCGGTCTTGTTATCTTCAGGCAAAGCGTGGACAAATACATGTTGACCCTTTTCTTTCGTCGCTCTTGTCCTCTTTTTAGCTGCCCGTGTTTTCCTCAGCTTTTTGACCCTCGACCCTGTTTGTCCGCTTCCTGTCCGTTTAATATCGTCACCGCAAAATCGATCCCTTTCTTCCTTTTTCGCGCGTTTGTCTTCCTCGTATCGGACACTTGCCTCGGTTTTTCCAGACGACCGAATACTTTGTTACTTTATTCGTCTTATGGTTGCCTCGCACGTTTTAAAGATACAACGAAACTATGCATCGAGATAGAATAATGCGTTTGCAGGGTAAAGCAGAATTTCACGTGCAAGCGAGCGAAAACAGAGATCGAACGTGGTGATTTTCGTTACAAAGATTCGCGGCGACGGTCGATGCGAGCTACCGTATATCGGCTCGCGCGTTTTCCATGAATTATAACACCTCGTGACACTTCCAGGCGTCCTTTCGCTGCTCTGTAAAAAGAAATGCATTGAACGCTTGGAAAAGATTTCAATTTACCTCATCGATAGAAACGTCCGTTGAAATACACGGACTGTCGTTCGAAAAGAAGATAAGAACCAAACTTTAAGCCCGTCTCAATTAATTTCCTCGATCGGATATTCTTCGATAGCTCGTATAGCTATCCGTGACGATAGCCAATCGATTTCTCTCGGTCGACGGTCGCTGAAATCTCATTTGCTTGTTCTTATAATCCAAGCGCTCCGATATCATTGTCTCCGCACGTTCGTTTCGTTTCTTGATCTTCTGGCGGCGTTCGATTACGCGGTTCCCTCGGGAGCCTCGCTCGGTTAATCTCCTTAGCTCCAACCTTGCTCCGTGCCTTGGTTGTCCCCTTTCCTTCGCCCGACACTCGATGAAATTCACTTGCGTTTCCCGTACCGGAAATTACAGCCGAATGCCTGTTCGTTCGGTTGTTCGCGCGATAAACTTCAGCTAAGCAAATCGCTCTATGGCCGTTAGAACGCACCGTTTGATTCGCGGTGTAAATCCTTTCCAGACGTAGGTGGTCCGTTTTTGCAGCCGTTGTATGATGTACGCGTGAAACCATTCGTTGCTGGAATTCGTTGCATCGTCGCTGGAACTTATGCGTGACCGTTTCTCGCGAAAGTATCGGAGAAAACGTTTGAGAGTTGAGACGCGCCTATAGACGCTCGAAGAGCATCGTTCGTCTACGAAACTAACGATACCATCGAATTGTACTTTTGTATCTACGTCGCGTGGAGGAATTCCACCTTCGAATATGGTTGAAAGTGAAAAGAATGTAGCGGCACACGAGTGTAGCGGTACATGGGTCATAGGACGAAGCTAATCATGTAGTTGCTGCCTCGAAGTATCAAGACCGCTAGGCTACAAGTAATGTAAAAACAATATCACCGCTACCAGCAACCGTCGTAGGAAGGCAAATTCGAATTCTTCGATTCCCCCGCGACTAGCATAAATAATCCGACACGATCGCGAGCGATGGTTTTTACCGAGTACGTATAGAGTCGATTTAGCGAGTATTTAGCGGCATCCGGAGTGACTTTGAACATCTAACGAGCGTATATCAAACACGTGATAAGCGTTTGCGAGTATTTATCCCGCGATTTTATATTGCGATTTATAATTCGTACTAACGACTCACGTTTACGGCTGTATATTAATTTATTATTTTAAATATATTCGACGGTTACAACAACGAGCAATCTCGTCATTAAACCTCGCGTACCTACGTCCACTTCGCATAAACATCTACAAGAACATAAAGCATAGAGGAGACGGAGCAATTGCAGAATCAGACATCGGCGAAGCATTTGGAAAATGACGGCCACGTGGACTCACTCAACCTGGGTGTGATGCTTGCCTGTACACCAGGCCCTAGTGGTCATCACAACCTTTTTGAGTGAGCGAACGCGACCGTTATATCGACCGTATATCCACGAAAGGAGAACGCAAGAGACGAAATCGACGCTTAGATCGTTTTCGAATCGTTTCGCGTGCATTCGACCTAAAACGCGAGCTGTCCGAGCGTCGTCACTTTGTCGATTAAAAAGTTTGCTCGTTTTCGGATGTCAGTTTCGTTACCAAATAGAACTCTCCGAATTTTTTAGGCAATTTCATCCACGTTGTCGTGTAATTCTGCAGTCCTATCGATCAAAAGCGACTTTTAATACGTATATCAAACGTTTATCCGCAAAAGTAATTTCTTATTATTTGCGAACGATCTCGATTCTCTTATTTCTACGATCCGTCCTGCGTTATTAACTAGAATAGTTTTTGAAACTGTAGTTTCTGAACGGTAGCGTATAATAAAAGCGTAGGAAGAGCGTGAAAAAAATGGCGGAGAGAGGCGCGCTAGATGCAAAAGTCATGAAAAGCAACTAGGATGATTCTGTGGACTATGTGACTTCTTATTGCAGGCAGAAGTTTGCTTTAAACGGGGTCGTGACCTAATTTATTCAGCCGACTGTAAAATAGGGAGATATTTTAGCCTTGGATACGGAGCAATTAAGTTCTTATTCTTCTCGGTGTGTGCACTTGCCACCGATTGGCCATCGTTGAAACCAATTTGACTGTATAGAAGAACGCTATCCATAATGCTCGCAATAGGATTCAATGAGATGATATTGGCTTCGTTGTTTGTGCAGCCGATCAGCGTAAAGATATATCTTGGCAATGGGACCATCTGTCTTTGAGGAGCAACCGGCTAATAAACCAGAGATTCGCGAGAATCGCAAAGGTTCGAGATCGTTGATCATCGGTTGATCTATCTAATTCGATGTCTATCGTTCAAATGATTCGCCGTTTTCAATTTGC
The DNA here is from genome assembly GCF_910591885.1 of Bombus terrestris. Classification (NCBI taxonomy): domain Eukaryota; kingdom Metazoa; phylum Arthropoda; class Insecta; order Hymenoptera; family Apidae; genus Bombus; species Bombus terrestris. The sequence goes on along the minus strand of NC_063277.1, from coordinate 18,101,123 downwards.
TTTAAACTCTTTAAAACTTGGTAACAATAAGTCGATAACCGACTAAATTTATTATTAATATATATAAATGTCTTCCAAAACCTTTCACTCGCTTAAATATTTATGAGAAGACTGTGAAAGAGTAACGAGATATCGCAGTCCATCTTAAAATTAAGAAGGAGAGCGCTCAGGGTACGTAACCTGTAATACCGTTGTAACAATACAACGTGAGCCGAGGGATCGAGTAAGGAAATAAATTAGAAATCACATGCTCGAGTAAATTGGCAATTGCAGCCGAGCCGATTGGCGTCTGAACGTCGGCTGCTACGAAAGTTCGAGGCCGATCGATCCAGTCAATTGACGACACTGTTTCATGACGCCTAACAATGACTTACGATGCCGATCGAACCTCGTTTTAACGACTAATCGATACCATGTAAAGTACTCGTGGACGATCGTTTTTCGACGACCGCTCGCACCGATACGAGTCCTCTCGGAAATCAAATTAATCGATTCTATTTTTCGTTAATTTCCAATCGCTTTACCCAAACTTATTTTCACAGGTTAATAGCGAAGTTTTTATATTTTTCTTATTTTTCCTAGAATCGAATATATTGCGATTATGTGTGTATGGCTTATAAGAGATTTGTTCTCCGACATAGTACTATTCCGATTCGACCTTCTTCCCTTTATCGTACAACGTTGCAACAATTTGCCAAGCTTCTAAAATTGTTTCATCGTGTAGTGTTACGTAACGTAATTGACATTTATTTCGATCGCTTGATCCCTTGACACGAGTCGTTCAGCTAATAACCCAACACTTTTACTTTGAAAACTAGCATCGAGCATTTTGTCGTCCGTAAATATATACATGGATCATCATGTATGGAGATCATTTCCGGCTTGCCGACTCATTCGCAGAACCAGCGAGATATAAATTGAAGAATTTCGGTATTGGCACGCAACCGCGTGTTGAAAGAGTAGCAAAGACGAGTCGAGGGTGTAGTTAGCTGGAATCTTTTCGCTTAGTTCAGCCACTAGCTGGCTGGATCGGTTTGAAGAGATTCAAAGTTGTGGACCTGTTCCAAACTGGTTGAACGCGTTACGTACTCTGAACCTCTCTGCGATGTCCCTTGCTGCCAAGCGTGTCTCTTCCAATGCCAAACAACTCAGCTGTCGATATTTGAAAGTCTTCCAGAACGAAGCTCGAATTTTCAATTTGCAGTTCGGCTGAACTTCTCGTACGACGTATCGCCTTGGAGAATGATGCGTCGAACGTGATCCTGGCGTTGCTTTAAGAATAAAATGCGAAACAAATACATAATGTTATTTAAAAAACACTCGAGACGATATTTTACTCTATCGGTGAAGTGCTTACAAGTGAAGGAGCTAGCTGTAATATCAAAATTTTCAAAATTCAATTTTCTCAAAAATAACGTCTCGCGTGAGAAACTTTATTCTACAACTTTTGCGCAAGGGATCCACTTCCTACGGCACGGAGCAGTTGCTCCTCGGGCGAAAGAATTTGTCATTTTAACAAACTATTCGACGATGCGTGTCCAAACGAGAAAATTCTACCTTCAATTTGGTGATCGTATATCGACTTGACCGAGCCATTCGATTGCCTAGTCCATGCCCTGATACGTTATCAAGCCAGAATTAGATTCCGCGTATACCTCTATATTGACGTGATTACAAGAGAAATTGGATGCAGCAGAGGATAATGACCGCGTGGTTAAATGCTGTACAGCGAATTTATAATCTTACTAGCCTGGTGGTAATTTAAATTAATCGTGGACAGCGTCGGTGATCGATGTATTCTCGGTCGTACAGTGTCGCGTGTTTCACGCTGCGGAAATTTGTTCGAGGCACGGCATTTACGTTTCTTGCGTTTCTATTCTCGACAGATTTAAAGTTTGCACAGTACTTAAGATAACTAACGAAGAATTGCTTTCAAAACCAAGATAATTTGTTATCGCTATTTATTTTTTATTTAGAATATTTGATATAAAACTTCCATACTTGTACACGCTACCTTCGTAAAGTAACCAATAGCCTGGAATAAACATGTAATTCGTAGCATAAGCGCTTAACAGTGCTCCATAATGATTCGTAGAAACGCGAACTGTTGCGGTGTACGATACAGCGATTAATGCGGTTTAATAGCCGGAAAAGACGATATTACAATAGCGATCCAATAACACATATTGGTTCATTTCGGTACCAATTACAGGTACGTTTAAGACTATTCCTAGCTGTATCGAATACTCTGCGAGTTCTATAAAATGTACATTTCCGATAAATATCTTACATTACGTACATTTGCGGATTTGCATTAAATTTTATCAATGTAATCGTAGTAGTCGTATCTCTCACGACGTCGATAAAATTTCGGAAACTTTTGCATAGTTGTAAAGGATTTCTATAGTAAGCGTCGAGATACTTTCGCGTTTAATTGTAAATAGTTTGTAACTTTTCATAATTTTTCTTTTTTTCGATGTATCGGAGTCGTGAAACGTAGCACGGTGTAATCGTAAGCGATTTATGCTTAGTACGTCTATGACAATTGCAGCTGGTAGTAAAACCAGCGCAAGTAACGATATTACAAATTGTCGACGCGAGTTAGATACGATTAATGTCTCGTTCCAAAATCGTTTGAACCGAGCAAGTTATAATTCGAAATTCCGACGAAATTCCTGCAATTTATATTATTATCCGAGAGAAATTTCCAAATATTCGTGTCTATGGCCATTCCGTGTTTTCCATCGTCGTAAACGAGTGCGTCCATAACGACATAAAAATGTTGCTACGGAGCGGCATTTATTTCCTAGGGAAATTTTTTCTCGGCTCTCGACGAAACTCTCGCAGCCTGACTTACATACGTACGATGACATTAGCGTACGAAAGTAGCCGAGAAAAATCCCGTTGCATGTTGAAAACGACTGAAACGACCGAACTGCAGAATGGTCGCTCACACTTTTGCCCCGTTTTCGTTACTTTTCCTCTTTGCTTCCGTATCGACGTTTCTTTCTTCTATAAGAAAGTTCTCTCGCTGGTTGACTCAAAGACGTATCTCGTACACCATACGCTCGTGTTTTCATTCTAAAATTATCTGCGGCGATAATTATCTGAAGTACACGCTTAGAGCGTCGTTATTCCAGGCGAACGATAAGTCAGACAGACGGACAGGCGAAAGTAGTTTCAGTCAAGAAATCGAATCAGAATCGTTCGGCAAATTCGATAAATAATCGTGACAAACCGTGAAAAGAATAAAATAGGAGCATCGTTGCGACGCGACGCGACGCCTTTTAGAACGCCTCAGGAAATTCGAACGGCGTCGTGATTTCCCGCTTTCGTCGCTTGTGCCTTGGGGCTTTCGTCTCGTTAATTAGGATTCGCCGATTGCCTCACGACGCGACGCCCGCGCTGCTACGAATCATAGCGGATTTAACGCCTTTCTATACATTTCCGGATAACGTTGAATAAACTTTGTAACAAAGTTAGATCACGTTTACATTTCAATTTATTAAATTAAAGTCAGATAAGGACTATCTGACTAGGAGATTTACGTCGTTTGATAGAATTTTGAATTGTGAACTCGTAAAAAAAAGCTGCTACTTCTTCGTGGACTTTAACGAAACTTTTTTAATCACTTTTTTTTATGACGTACATGTAACAAGAAAAATAATGAAAAAGTCGGTCCGGTCTTCCATGACTTACCTCGTTAATTATTGGAAATCTACACTTTCGCGAATTTAAACGGGATTTTTAAAATAAATTTAATAGACGCTTATGGCATACGGATAATAAAAAGAATAATCGAATAAATTGTTAGCATACGCTTACGAGTCGCGTTAACGCGAATGCATTCGCCGAGAATGAATTTCTGTGCTACCTTAACCGACCGCCTTGAAGCAGCCGCAATGTAAAGGATGACTATCGTTTCAAGTACCAGATAGTAAATAATCTATTCTATTTTAGATCGTGCGTGTACCTTTGAAAATAAAGTGTTTTATTTCTGAGAAGAAATTTTTGAAATAGTATTTTATTTGAAAGGTACTGAGAATGCTGAGACTTATAGCTTAATTTCAATTTAGTTTTATTAGCTATCCGACAGAAATAACAGTGGATTCCAAGGAATTTAATGGAAGATAAACGAAGATAAAGAAACAGTATTAGAAGCTTTGAAAGAAATATCAATTCTATTTATAGAATTTATATTTATAGAATATAAAATATAGAAACAGATGACTGTTTTATTCATAGAAAAACCCAACGATGATATTGTTTGTTGGTTTCCTCTAAATTTTAGACGCGTCATATGCGTGATCCGATTAACGCTCCTACTGATGTCGACGATATTGCATTTCTTCGCCCTTTTTTTTTTTTTTTACTATTTTTTCTATTATATGTACGTCACGATAAAACTTTTCGACAGATTCGCCAAAATTATAGTAGAGCATAGATCGTAATTGTTTATGTAGCGGTACATGAATCACAGGACATAGGTAAGCGTTTTGATCAATTGATCGCTGATGCTGTTACATACAAAACTTTGTACAGAATATTGAAATACGGTTTGAAACGATACGCTTTAAAATTATTATTCTACTTTGTCTCGTAGATTATAGATTTCAGTCATGCACATGTATAGTTTTGTATGCCGAATCTACCTGTACACTCCTCTTTTGTACTCTCTACGTTCAACGTATCGAGCGTACTAGGAAACAAAACAGCATAGAATTTACAACCAGAAACCTCGGAGAATTTCAACTCGATGTACGAAAAGATAGGTATCCATGAATCTCGGTCCTTGGTACATAAATAATTCCAGAAGATGAAAAACTAGGTGGTTGCATTTTCAAGAGGAAAAAGAGAGACAACAGAGATAAGAAAGAGAAAAGAAAAAGGGAAAGAAAGCGAGGGAAGGGCGAAAGATATTGGAGCGCATCGGGTTGGTATGCAGCGAAGAAGGAAGCAGGTTAGCATCTTCCTGTTTCTGTCGCGTCTCCCATCTGTCTCACCGCGTCTCCAGTTGCACGTTCTTTATTCAAGAGTCTCGATGGTGTTCTCCCTTTGATATCTTTTGTTTAGATGCCCTTGCCCTTGCCTAGGTACACCCTCTGGCAGCGTCTCTACGAGGAATCTCCCTCTTCCTCTCCCGTTCTCCCATCGCCCCTCTCTCTCTCGCTCTCTTTTATTCTCTCTTTCTCTCCGGAGGAGTGCCTACACCACTCTCTCGACGACATATTCACCGAACGATGCAGCGACGTGCGTACATACAGATGGAACGTCTTGCATTTCCACGAGTGCATTGGAGGGTGCAGCCTGTGGCGACGAGGGAGACGAGAGGCTCTCTCGCGACCAAAACACAGACGGAGAGCTGACAGAGAGGAGGGAGGGATGTTATTGTAAAGCCACGATGACACAGCAGCTTTCTGATAAACGAGAAACCTTCAAGACGATCCTTTGCTTTACCTTTGTCCGACTTTAGTGGCTGCCTTTCGCGCCTCGTAGCAAATTGCTTCGTTTATTTAATCCCTGTACAGTCTCCCCTTTTTTTCCTTTCAACTTGGATCTTAATATAGATATAACGAAATAACGAGGAGAATGTAACTAGATGAACAGCGACTGATATAAACTCTCTGTCTCTCTCTCTCTCTCTCTCTTTTTTTCTCTCAACTCTCTCGACGAAACAACATTTCACCGACGACGCGGATCGCAAGTACTTACGCTGTACATAGGTACAGCAGTTAGGCAATGGAATTTTTGATAACATGACAGGATAGTCAACAAACGAATCATATTTTGTCTCTATTAAGCAAACAGTTCCTGGAAATAAATGCGAACAAATTTCGAGATTATTTCGTATTATCAGATAGGAACGCGTCGATGAAAAACGCGAAGAAATCAAAAAATACGAAAAGCCGAACCAGCTCGGGAATCAAAGGACGATCCTCCGACTATATATCATCGGCGGATTTTCTTCGATCAGAAGAACATGTGCTCGACTGCTTGCTCGAGAGCTTACGATCTTTCACACGCGTTTACATAGATGACAAGAAGATCGCACAAAAATCGAATAGAGTCCGATGCTCCGTTTTACATCCGGTATTCGCTTCGCGGATCATCCCTTTATCTACAGACACCTTCGTCATACTGTCACAACCGTGAACCGATACTTACCTCTTGCCGAGGAGATCGGCCAGTCGACGAAAATCAGCTTTTCTCTGGTTCGGTAGCTTAGCGAAGTGACAAGTAGGTAACTTGCTATTAAAGGTTTAAGATCCGATCGGATGCGTCCGATGTGAACGTGGTAAAACGGTTTAGTCAAGTAGATGCAAATTTTTAGAGTTTTTGGACACGTAGAAAAACGGGACAGCTTTCCTCCCGCCATCCACTGTTAACCGACTAGATCTATCCGGACTCGTTTCTTTAGTCGAATTTATTAGTAACTTGTCTCATTTACGCTAGCAATCGGAGCGCTTTCCAAGTTCATTACCTGTTTGGGGACAGACGAAATTCCCTCTGCGATGCACAGTGCAACGAATCGTAAATACGTAAAATCGTAAACGTTTACGGGTATGGGCGAAAATGTGACGTATAATGTTTGTATTCGTATAATTGTGTGGCATTATTAACAAATAAACTTCTTGATCTTTTTAAACTCTTCTGGCTTTGAAACAATAAATACAGAACTAATATCAAACAGTTAACGTGACAATGATGAAAAACTTTTCTATCATGATATTATCATAAAATTTGGATAAAGATATGTATTACCACATCTAAATGTACTTTCTTTAACGTTATTTATCATTGAGGCTGAGAAACTCTGTTAATTAAATAATTGGTCGGCACCGAACGACAATATTTCATTTGCTACAAATTACGGCATTTTTACTCTTACAAATTATCTAATTTTTTATCAAGTACCGCTTGTGTTATAAACTCATTTCTAAAATTTCGATTTTTACGTTTCTCAAGATCATTTTCTAAGCCAAGATATAACGAAACAATTTAGAGCGATCGATGCTGCACGACTCTTTCCTACACCGTCTTTACTTCATAATCTATTCTCCTAATATACTTTTTATACGTCAACGCTGCATCTCACAACTTGAAATTATCAGGCGCTGCCAAACAAGCCACGGATAAAAATCGATTAATTGGTATGTCAATACCAATACTTTGTCAGAAATGTTACTCTTCTCTTCTAGACTTAATGGTCGCTAGAAAATGATCTCTCCAAAAGGAGATAACGATATAGGTATATCTTTAACGTTGTTAAAGACAGAGAAAATAATATTCCTTCCTTTCTTCAAAGGCTTCGTTCGTTATTAAACGAATTGAGCGTGAATTTCTCGCATGGAAGTCGATGGCTTTGAATCCGCACCAATTTTCAAGGCTCTTTGGCAGCCGCGAGCTCCGTTCTGATACCAGTAACTAAAGCCGTCGCGTCGCTAACTTTTAATATCTCCCTCTAATGGTCCTTTCACCGATGCTTAATCCAATTTTGCATTTTTACGCGGCACTCGAGTCTCGCTACGCGCTCTAGGATAGTTAATTGCGTTAACTGAACGAGATTCCATCGGACCGGTGTACGTAATGTTCGAACCGGCGCGATTCAGCACTGGCCGTTTTTAACCTTTCCCGTATGTATATATATATATATATGTACATATATACATACATATAATGTATATATGCAGCTTTCATCCTGTAAAACCGATTAAAAGTGTATCTTTTGTCAAGGACACTACAGAAAATGGACCAAGCCTGGCAGTAATGGCCGTCCAAATCGATTGCTAATACAGCCGTCTTTTTAATAAAATCCAATTCGTATCTTCATCCTCTCTATAATCTTCTGGTAGCGTATAAGTCGCGCGATTTAATACGCGCATTTAATACACGCGTGTTATTTAACCGCAGCACGAACGGTGATTTTTATGCGTTTCTTTTATTTGGAAGAATTTTACGATCAATTCTCATTGAGAATTACAAGTAAGTTATTCTGCTGTGGTACTATATCGTGTATTATAGTTGATTGCAGCTGAATCTAACGTTTACATCTAAAGGGTAATGTCTTCTTAGCCTGCGGATCTGATCCGTCGTGTCAAGTAATCGAGTAACTAATGGGTTTTGGTGGTTGTTAATTCTTGTGTTATATCTATAATATTACTGAATTTGGATATTTCTTCTTTAACTGTGGGTATCTTAAGGTCGCGATGTATTGTTTCGTTGGTAACATACCAAGGTGCATCTATTAAGGATCTTAGAATTTTCGATTGGAATCCTTGAAGAATTTCTATGTTGGAATTACTCGCTGTTCCCCATAGTTGGATCCCATAGATCCAAACGGGTTTTAATATAGCCTTATATAGCATTATTTTATTCTACGCGCTTAAGTTGGAACGTCCGCCAATGAGCCAGTAGAATTTTTTCAATTTTGTTTTAAGTTGCTTGGATTTATCTACGATGTGTCGTTCCCATGTCATTCTTCTGTCCAGAATCATGCCCAGATATCTGACTGAATCTTTCTTTGGAATTGAAATATTATTTATGGTCAGCTGTGGGTTGTTTTCGCAGCGTGAAGGTTATACGACTGGATTTATTTTCATTTATTTTAAAGCGCCATTTGTGGAACCACGTTTTCATGCGTTATGCGTAACATCGACTAAGATTTTACGATAAATCGGAAGATAGTTCGAAGGGATAAGAACAATGTAAAATCGGAAACTCGAACGTTGATTTTTGCGGTAAGAAAAAACAATCGTCGCAGCAATTTATCCGTTTATACAATGTGTCTATTCCGCTGACTTTTCCCTCGAGCTTTTCTTCGCCTCGAATAAACTTGTTTATTTCGTTGGAAGAAGCATGTGCCGGCGCTCGAGTACCTAACTCGTAACTTTCAAACACACGCTTTCGCTTCCGCTTTTCGAACTTGCGACATTTTTCTTACGGAAAAATATACTTTTACTTTATTCTCGTAGAAATTGATCTTACCGCGAAGTTAAACGAAATATAACTTTCTTTGACTTACGTCACATAGGTTTCAGGATAAAATTGTACTTTCGATTAAGATAAATCAAAGTCAAGATTGCTTCTAAAAATGTTGGAGATAGAAAGAATCGTGGAATATTTATTGGAAATCGAATTTATTTAATGGAAATGGTACGATTAATCCGTGAATGGGATTTTCCGTAACGTAATGTCAATGGAAATTGTTGCAAAGACAAAGAAAATGTCGATGACGTATCGTGGAAACTGGAAAGACAGTTTGAGAGAAAATTTTAAACGAAGATAAGACAAGACTCGTTGAACGATTAAAACAAAATTTCTTATTCCCTAATAACCGGCCGATCAAGTTTCTGTATTACGCAAATACGAATTCTGTTGTTAACGTTGACAAGTTGAACTAAAAATAATTCCGAATTTCTAACGAATAGAGTGATAGATGGAAATCTTCTGAAAATAATTGTCGAATGTTTTACGAGTCTGTAACGACATCTTGTCGAAAGTCGACATCTATTCGTATAACGAATAATATATATTTAATAAGTACGAGATGATATCTGTTACGATCGACGATACTCGAACAGCTCGTCATATACCTCCAAGTGCGATAAACGCATTAATCATTAGTCACGTTCGTTCCAAGAGAAAAATTAATTCGCGATTTTACGAGATTCGATCGGGAAATTCGGTATATTCGTATAACGACCTGTCACTCGATCGGTTCATCAATTTTCGCGTCGATCATTTTATCTAAGTACTTGTCCATCCGTTCCATTTATCTACTCGATTGTCTGTCCATCACTCTCGATCAATTTATCACTTGTTTCGTCAAACCGTGAATCGAGGAAAACTCGATTATCTATCGCTCCGTCGAGTTTACGACGACGAATTAGCAACGCCGTTCTTATCGACGTTAGCCGTTTTGATATTTCCAGCGTAAAATTGGAGGCTAAATTACGCAGAGAATAGATGAAAAGAGGGAAGGAGCATCGCGACCAAGATCATCAGAAGTCATAGCGGCGATGTTCATCTTCCGACCGGTTAAACTCGTTGAAACACGACGAAATCGATTCAATTTTCATCGTGGTCATCGCGCGCATTTCAACCTGAACGATTCAGATTCCGTAAACCAAATTCGTCGTACGCTACGGTCAAATCGGCCAGGCTGACCAGTATCCACGTAGCGGACTTCAATTGGGTTTTCCGGAAAACCTGTTGGGTAATTCCACTGCAGGAGGAACGGATTTATGGTTGGTGCGTGCTACTGAATTTCCGTTCCTCCGATTCTACGAACAAAGAGAGCCGCGAGCCAAGAATTAGCGACTCGCTTCCAACGAAATAAACATAAAATCCTGTGCAGCGAGAGAAAAAAATATTTCACGTGTTAAACGAATTTGCGTTTCGCGAGTTCTAGGAATTTATCGCATTATGGAAAGAATGTCGCGTATTTCTAGTTACTTTACATTTTGCCTGTTATTAGAGCGCGAATGTCTACGTGGCGTAAAAAATACGCAAACGGAATTCGTGAAACGTAACGATGCAACAAGTATACGTATATATTGAAAATATATATAATTATAAATTATAAATAGCAAAGATTCGAAAGAACGGAATCTCATATATCTAGTTCCTGTTTTGTACGCAACGCGTATTATTCCACGTCACTGCTAATTAATTCATTTCTACATTTTTCGTACCTAACGAGATTTACGCCAGCTATTCGTATCGTCACCGTTACGTCGCTACCTGTTCCGACGCATCGATAAATCCATTTTCAGTTCGTTAAATGAACCGATTCCAGGCGGCAACGTCGATGTTTCTGTTTGTGCTTCTAAACAAAACTAAATACGAGCTTAATTGTACGTCGATTAAACTTGTACAAATTATCACGATCTTGTACAAAATATTTACAGTTGCAAAACATACAATTTACGCAATCGGAACGATGCAATTCTCGAATAAATGACCAAGTTTCACGATAATACGTGCAATATCCGAACTACGCTTCAAATAAATCACTTTGATCCAATTTTTTGCAACGTTAAAGATATTCGTTAAAGATAAACACGGAACTTGCGTTTCGATCGGGTTGCACCAAATATCCAAATGTCTATGACAATCGCGAACTTGACGATCCATTTCTGATAGGCAATCACGAGAATTTCCTATTCCGAGTACCGTAACATTCGTGTTAATTTTCATTCTCATCAACGCGTTTGCAATAACGTAGGAAATATTGCCTGCAACATCGATGCATAATAGACTCCGAAGGAATTCACCAGCATGAACCAGCGTGCTAATTAATTCTACGTACTACTCCATTCGCGATCCGTGACTAGCATACGCTTTTGCCCATTCATTATGAAAGCAATGTAAACGCAGATTAGAAATTGTGTCGTAAAAACCATCGTGCGTATCTTACCTTTAATGGAAATAACGCGGAGAAAGTTAATTAATGAAAAGCTAATAGACAACTACCAAGGAATTTAACTAAAACACGAACGGTATCGCTTGGATACCAGCTTTCAGGTATATTATGGTTTATCGTTAGGCTAAACTTAAAAGTGACTTTTCCTCGGACGAATAATCGCCGTAAAATTTGAAACAAGGTTGCAGAGAAAAGTTGGATCTTTGAAATTTTGAAACGACGTTTGAAATCTCAAAAAATCCAAGTACATCGAAACGACAAAGATAAGACGTTCGTAAAATTAGAAATTGCGTTAAACGTTCATCGAATTAACGGCTGGACATTCTCGGAGGAACTGGAAGGGAAAAAGCGAGAAGAAAAAGAAAGGACCAGCCTGTATGCATAAACTGCGTATAATGGATCATGTGTACGGTTGATAAACGGCGTTTGTCAAAAGCAGGCTTTGTCGAATACAGGTGCACGGTATATTCCGGTTGGTGTATGTGACGGAGCGATTCACTCGATCCTGTAGGATTCGCGAATGTCGAAGCTCGTCGTTGACACCGAAGGCACAGAGCGTCGAATGCCACTCGGTTACGGGACGGCTCTCTATAATCTGTCGATCACACGAGCTCCCAGGCAAAGCTTCGAGAGCTTTTTAGCCTGCGACTCGAGTGATTGGATTCGCGGTCGAGGGAATCCCATTGGCAAAGAGAGGATCGGTCACGAGGGTAGAGGGATTTTCATCCGTCGGTGTACCGTCTCCCCGAGCGCTCGTAAAAACATCTAGGTGAAATAAGAAAAATTGTACGGCTCTGTTGGGACGATTAAAACTTGCGATTCGGTAGTTGCGGGACTAGATAGTTACGGAAACTGGCTTTGCGTTGCGATTAGCCGTCCTATCGATTTCGCTGTATAACGAAATCGTTTTACGACGCGACGCGACGCGACACTCGATTTTACTCGATGATAAAATGAATATTCAACCGAGATGGAAATTAACGTAAGCGTTAATAGCAGTCGTTTTAAAAAGTACAACGTGTTTCCTAAATTTGTCAACCGCCCCTATTTTTCACTCCAACTTTTACAGATATTATTTCCAATCTATTTTGTAATCGACGGATGGAATATCGTCTCATCGACGGTACCACGTTGAACAAAATATTAGTGCGAAACACTGTCCGTGATTTAGTCTGCGAATGCGTAACGAATATCACTTGGAAAACCGTTTTAGTGAAATAAATCGATCTTCGTGAACTCGTGACGCAAAGTCACGTCGCTATTGGAAATTTACCGGAATATCGAATATCGGTCCTGCAATCGCAGGTACACAATGCGTTCCGTGGTACGCTGAAACGCCATGAAACAGTTTATAGAATTTCCTATAGAACTGAAAATAGGACTTGTTTCGCGTGATATCGTCGGGGCGGTTTTCCTCTTGATGTTTATTCGACCACGATAACGGAACGGTTTTGTAGAAGAATTCCGATCGACGTGAACGCGTTCGCCTCTGTTCCATCTTTCGTTAAACACGACAAATTGGCAAGTGGAATTTACTTTTCTTCTTCGGCTGTTCTTATCTAGTAAGTAGGTGCGTTCTCGGGGAATCGACGATTATGATTCGGCAGCGTGAATAACGATGTACGTCGCGAAACGATGTAATTACTCGCGAGTTATTTCGTTCGGCGAGCAGAAAATTGCAACGTAATTTCTACGAGCCAGCTCCTGCGGGCAACTTCGAACTGCGAATAAAAATGTTACGAATTCGTGTCTCCTATTCGTTGTAACTTTGAAAATTCATCAGAAAACTGGCACGTATCTCGTTAATCTTTGCAACTATATAAATAAAGAGATATGAACGAACGTAATGTAAATAGTATCAACGATCGTCTACGTTCTAACGCGTATTCGCGTAAGTTGCTTCGATACTCGTCGTCGATGTTTTAATCGTCACAGCAAGAAGCGCAAAATAATTCACTCTAGACGCTGAAAAGCTCTCCGCGAACGGAAACTGACACGTTGAGAGTTTCCACGTAAAGTAACGATGGCTCTCCATCTTCTCGTTTTATGCCTGTCGTAAATTTTACGAGCCGAATTCGTGGTTGGTGATTCCGTTGGTCGTTAGAATTGCAAGCACGGTTGTTCTTCGATTGAAACTGGCGAATAGGTAAGTCAAACGGAGAAATAAAGTAAGAAAACTCGATACGTGAACTATATTTTATCTTTGCCGCGCACCAAACGGATGAACGCCGATATCTTCTATCTTTATACTTGTATTACGTATTCCAAGAAATAAGAATATATCGGTACCAAGGCTCCCGAAATTGAAGGCAAATTAATATAACGTTTTAACGTTCTACGATTGTTTCTTCTCGTTCGAAGAAAATGCAAGTTTTCGATGATTCGTTGCCAATGATGGACACGGTGGTCTCGATAATCCAAAGTAAGGAGGGTCATATTTGGCTCGATTTAAAGGAATTCGACTTAAGCGGACTGAAATTGCTATGAAGTATTTATCGCTACGATTTTTCCGCCTAAAGTACTATGTTGTTTTTTCTAGAACGTACTAGTCTGCTCAACGTATCCACCTACTTCCGTTTTATATATCGATCGTCGCGCATCCTCTTATATCTTCCGCTTCTACGCAATTTTCTCATTGGATTCTCGTAATTTTCCATTTTACTTTACATCTCTGACAACGTGCGATACATCTGCTGCGTCGTCAAAGGTATCCAACTTTAATAAAAAACGTTACTTCCTTTAACGCGAGATTATTCAAGCTTTTGCGAAGCAGCTATTTTAAATCGAACCGTTCACGTGTCATATTTATTTATTCCGTTTTACACGACTTGATTCTTCGGCTTATTTCGTTCCTTTCTTCTTCTTTTTTCCTTTTTTTTTTTTATATTTGCTGCGCGATATGTAATCCGCATAATCAAGCGCAGAGTTGGCGATAGCTAGGAAAAGAGGAAGGGGCAGAACCCGCGCAAACGGGAGCAGAAAATTAATATCGCGGCGTGATGTATCGTTTCATTCTCTACTTTATTTCCTTCGTTCTACTTCGTGCCAGCCCATGAACGTTCGGCCATTTTGTTTCGTGGCACGATTTCAATTCACCCTCTCATTTTACTCGTTATTGTCGAGTTCATACATCGTTCCGCAAATTTTAAAAAGGAAGCCTTCCTCTCGTGATATCGGTATTTGCCACGGCCAGTATTTTTCAACTACCGGCACGAATGATATCTCGTCGTTAAAAAAATTTCTTAGCAAAACTACGAGGATCGTAGCAGAATTAAGTCTGTATCCTCCTGTGCGATACGAGCAGAACGTTTCTTTGAAAATATATTAGGTCATCCCATAAGTTCGTGCCGTTTTTCGACCGGTTATATATGTTAAGATCGTTTACATACCTTTCAGTTTCATGAAAAAATGTAATGCCCCTCTCGTTGTACAACTTCTTCCCATTTTTCATTATTCCGTCTCGATAAAAGTTCTCTTGTTTTTCTTTAAAATATGAAATGCGTACACAAAGGTCGGCACGAACTTATGGGATGACCTAACACGATATAACCGTTATACGTGTACGATAAATTTTATTTCAAGATGTAGCTAAGGTGCTTTCGATACTACGTAGAATGTCGTCGCGTTGATGAACGACAGCCTGGTTAATGAACGTGTGACGCGTTGATATTAGGGTAATTGATCTGTCACGTCATCGGGATATTGTTCTCGTATCCGAGCAACTTACCGAGCGACGAAAATCAGGTATTTCTTTTGTTTCTTCGAATGACTTTTCCATCTCTTGGGTATATTTCGCGCGTATACAAAGCCACAGAGAGTCAAAAGAAGAAATTATATGGTCGCAAATGCCCACCCCATTGTTCTTACGATCCCATTTCCTTTTTCCTCGCACCTTTTTGCACGGTGAAGATACGTCGAAGATGAAAAGGAACAAAAGCTCGCGAGAAATGTTCCACAGACGAAAATTATTCTCTCTTTCCATCTCGGAGCGATCGAACGTCTCGATTATCCCGTTGATCACCTTTTCATTCTATCCGTTTGCTCTGCAATTTTAGATACTAATTGGATATTTTTCTAGCCACCTAAAATAACCGTGTCCGGACCATTAATTTTTCCAACGCAAACACGCGATATACGTGTGTTTTTAAAAATGGCAGTAAATTAATTTTAAACCGGACAATTATTTTACGAAGGAAAATTGTTGTAAAATTTAAAGAACACGAGTAGTATTTCTTCTCCCATTCGCTACTCGTACATGGAGTGTTAATATCCGTACATTTGTAACGTATGTAGTACATTGCGAAAGTTATGAATTCAAAACAGACATCGTACGTTCAGCAGCCATTCAACTTGCTAAAAGGGAGCAATGTACGATCAAAGTTCCAAATACAACAGAAAAACGGAAACAAGAATTTTGAATATTCTAGATGAAAGACGAAAACCAGTGAGAGATATAAAGACCGTGTGTCTACATCAACATGATCAAAGGAGAATACCGCTGGCCTGGCATAATGCGAGTTTGAAAGGAGTTGATAAGACGTGACGTGACGGATACGAACAGCGTAAACGCGAAAATTGCAGTGCACCTTGGCGACGTGACGTAATGTGACAATCAATATCCATAAAGGACGCACGACTACACCAAAGTTCGTACAAAGTACAACTTAATTATATAATAAAAAAGTTTGCGATCCATCCATCAGACGGAATTTCTTCGTCGATTAAACTCTCTTTTACATTTGACAATTTCGTCAAAACTGTGACATCCCTTTGGACAGCTAAACGTCCTTCGTATTCTTAAACTCTTAAACGATATTATCGATGATTCTCAAATGTGACAACGAGTTAAGAATGCTAGAACTGCCACGCCAGTCAATTTTACTGGTTTTATAATTTTATTATAAAATTCCTACTTCGTGTTCTATCTTTTCTTCACGATGATGTAATGACTTTCGCAACGATAACTAAAAGAATGATATAACGAATTTTATTTTGTCTTTTATGTATTTAAACTGAAGATAATTTTGTATCAAAGCTACTTATACCAATACCAGTCAAAATTACCGGTACTTGTCAAAGTGACAACCAAGTAACCAGTTTCCTCGTTTTGTACAACTTGCCACACGTTTTTCGAATTTTTACCGCGTATCGTTCGATACGATGATATCAGTTATCGGGAAAATTCCGGATCGATCGCTAGATGCTGACACTAAAAATACCACAGCGATCAAAATGACTGGTTCTACGATTTTACAAATGTGTCAATCCTCCTTTAGGGATGATGGTCCCAGATGGATTGATAATACCAAAAATCTACCACATGACATGGAATTCCTTCTGTAAGAAAGCAATAAATCAATAAATATACAAATATTCCATTATTGCGTATTTTTTAAAGACCAGTCATTTTGACTGACTTTGATAGAAATAGCTTCGTGTTAACTATCGGTAGTTCTAGCGTTACGACACGTATAATAAACGCTCGACTCGGCAAGATCTCTGTTCCACGATTACCATTAAATAGCTGTGGAATATCTGTTCTTAGGTTTTTCGTACAACTCGCTTAAAGTTCGGGATTTTATCTTTTTTCCTGTAAGGTCGGTTTAAAAGTCGTATCGATTGGTCGTTGGTACTTTAGCACCGCCGATACAACGATAATTCTGTAAATGGTATTTCACTTAAAATTCAACGTTTGATCTAGTAATTTGGGGACAGATATAACGCAGAATTCAATATCCGAACGCTGCAGTGTCAGATGAATTTGCAATTCGTCACAAGTGGTACACAAGCGTGTGTAAATATGTACGTACCAAGAGGCTTGTTCCAACCTGAAACTCGCGTCGGTCGAAGACCTTGACGACATTTCCTGCGAACAAGCGTATTCTCGTTGCTCGCTTTCAACCAATTTCCTGGTAAAATAGGACTCGAAAGCAGCGTTTTGATCGCGTTTTAGCAATGGCAAGAGACGACGCAATGCGTCGCTCGACGTCGCGCCGTTTGGTCGAGTCACGGAGCTGCATAACCGTGTATCCGCATCGCCCGCGGCCCTTCGCGTCAGCTTTTCAGTCTTTCAGCCTCGTTCTGGTACACGGAAAGGGCGAAACGACCTTTCGAAATTCAGTCAGGCCGCGATGCACAGGTGTTCTAGCAAGAAAAGCGAATAAAGCCAGTTCGCTTCGGTTGACTGAATAGAACTTCGCTTGCCCCACCCAGCTGCGTTGCACCGTGTCTCGCAGCTTACTTTCCGTTCCTCCGAACCTTCCTACTGATTTCTTCTTCTAATTAGGCTTCGATGGAACGATCTCGACACTGTTTAATTAACGGCTACCTCGCGCGTATTTCTTCCTCTCAAAGTCTCCACGGAAAATATGGCGGAAAAAATGCATCCTGATCCGGATCTTGAGCGATCGATCGTTTAATAAGTGCGGTTATACTTTAGCAATTTTATCAGCGATTGCATGTATCTACATTCGATTCCTATTTACCACGTTCCAACCACGATCAAGTGCATCGACCAAAGTTACAGTTCTACGCTTGTTTGAAATCTCAGGTGGATCGATCGATCGATAACACGATGCGTATACACTGCCGTATGCTTTGGAAATATCGAAAGGAAAGCTACGTTTCTTCCAGTCGAGCTTTCAAGATCGAAGCGATGCGTTCGGCGTAAATGTGGCGGCCGCTGCGACGCGACATTTCTCAGGAATATAGATCGATCCATCGATAAGGCCCAAGTCGTCTAAGCGAAGTGCGATCCTTTTAAGGGATAGCCTGATAGGCTTCGAGCATATCCTGTTTGCGTGCTTTTGAAATGTCCCCGGCTAAAAGCAGGATGACGT
This sequence comes from Bombus terrestris, assembly GCF_910591885.1. NCBI lineage: Eukaryota > Metazoa > Arthropoda > Insecta > Hymenoptera > Apidae > Bombus > Bombus terrestris. The sequence goes on along the minus strand of NC_063277.1, from coordinate 18,082,859 downwards.
TAATTATGAACACGATGGAAATAAGCGTCGCAGTTTAAAGGCTTGGTTTTATAAGCTGCGCGAACGATGTCGTCAGAATCACGGGATATCCAGTTTCGCTCGATTAAAACGACCATATCCGTTTCAAGGATCCGAGTAAGTAATCGTAATAATTAATCGTTCGACCTTAACCTTACGCGTTCCAAACGTTTCTTCCAATTATATGCTTCGTTGATATTCGCGTGTTGGAAATTTTTGAAACACGCGTCGCGTCTTATTGCCAGCTTCTAGAAATTTCGTTGGTTTCATTCTGCAAAATAAGTTTCGAAAGTCTTTTAAGATAAATATCACAACGAGTACATTCCTTTCGTCGTCGATGCAGGAAATGTAAGATTTTACAACTATCGATAGAATACCCGATCAAAATTTGATTAAAATTCCTCCGATCGTTTGATGGAAAATAGGTCGTTGCAGTACGGAACTTTCCTGCCAGGCTATAAAGCTCGATTATAGGTTCATCCGCAGTTTATTTCAGACTAAAGCCTGATTGTTTACTAAATGTCGGCTTTTTATAGCCATAGTAAACGTAAAATCGCTGTTCTCTGTAAAATCGAAGATACGAGAAACTTTGCTGCGGTTTGTCCATTAGCTGAATGATCGTTTCTCATTTTTATTCCACCTTTAATTATAACAAGAACGAAATTTCCCATTTGCAATTTCTCGGAGTCGCGTCTATCGTTTCGTACAGCGATATGTTTCGTCGAGATATATGGCCCTTGCCATTTCTGGTAAAATATTCTTTGATCGACTTTCGATGAATCGATCGTGGCGCTTTTGTTTTTTACGTTGAACCTACACCGTTGAATAAATTGTTGAAAGACGCGTTCCATCTCTACTTGCTAATTTTCCGCGGGAACGTAATTCGAACAATTTCACGGAATTTCCGCGTTCTGGTATGCAACAATATTTTCCTCGTTTCTTTCGTTCTCACTGAGAAGTAACGGAGCATATTTGCTAAGATCGTTCGTCTTTCGGGCAACGATCGAATCGCCTCCCTTTCAGCGTCTCTCGCCGCGAAACGTTTTCTCCGGTTTGCTGGCGTGGTTATTAGATCGAAGCCGCTCTCGAGCAGAGCCGATAAAGAGGACAAAAGCATCGCTCACCGGTGGGATCGATTTTCGGCGGATTCCTAACGATCTTTCCTTCTTTCTTTCTTTCTTTCTTTCTTTCTTTTTGTTACAGCCTGAGAACCGAGCAACCGAGTGGCCTCGACACGGGCGGCGTTCGTTTCGAGCTAAGCAGAGCTCTCGATCTCTGGGCGAGAAACTCCAAGCTTACTTTTCAGGAGGTTAACAGCGATAGGGCGGATATTCTGGTTTACTTTCATAGGTAAGTTCTCGTCTTTTATTGAAATTAACCGAATCCGAAATTAACTGGATCGTGATAGCTATCGCTACCACAGCTGTCAGACTTTTCATATTCCTCTTAAGCTCAGAGGTAGCAACGACGGTAATAACGCCGTATACTTATTTCGTTACTTCGTCTGGAACATCTTACAGTATCAGAAGAAAAATATATAAGACGAATAACTTTAAGGAATTCCATTTGCCAACCTCGTGCATGTATCGCGTATATTTATTTTTTCTAAGGAAAATACGGACACTCTAGAGATCAGGTAGTTTAGAGTAAAAAGTAAATCGGGAAACTTGGATTATTTACATATACGGATATACAGTTGGAGACAAAAGCGAGTGGACAAATAGCGAAGATAGTTAACGATAAAGTCTAATTGATACCTACGTATATATAATTCAATCTTATTTATTATATATTCCGTCGTACGTGGATTGTTTAATTAATAGTTGAAATTAGAATTTACGCTTTTTTATACGAATAAATGGCATTTTAAAAAGCGAATAAACGAAAAGCTCGGAAAGGAACGAAAATGGAAATTTTGCTCATACGGCCAGGTTTACCTTCTTTTATCGCGGCACAGTGCTTTTTAACTAGGAGACGAATTTGAACTTCGCTCAAACCGAACATGGCACGATCGTTGTTTTTTCCATCTTTTTTCCATTTCGTTTTGTCTTTTCTTCTTTTTATCCGAAAACATATTGACGAGTGCATAGCGCGCGGCGTTACATAGCTTTCATGGCCGTCGAGCAATTCGCGCGAACAGCAGATTTTAAATAAACCTCTTCCGTTTAATCATACCCCGTTCCCAGTTACGCCATTGCGATAAATTTCCCGATAACAAGGAAGTCCGAGAATCGAGCTATCGATTCTCTCTTTGTTTGCTCGTATTATTTCCTTCTCTTTGTTTACTGCTGTGCCTTTATAGACGCGGCTTAAAATTATCGTGCGGATTCGCGTGAATACTATGGTACTATGTTAATATCTTGATAGAAACATATATCGCAGAGAAACATTTCGATTCGACGAGCTGAACGAAGTAAACGCTTCGGAAAGCCGAAACTGTTTTACGCTCTTTTCGACGAAAATGTACATCGCCACTTGATTATATCCTGCGATTAAATCATCGCGCCGTCAGAACTATATCGTATTAAGTTAATTATGATATTAAGTCGTTAGCGGTCGAACGAACAAAAATTTTCCACCACTATAGTTCTATTACATTAACTCTGTAATGCTATTATGCGCCTAAACGCTATTCCTGTATCGAGCGCCGTATCGAGGAATCGTATACCTCAACCATGAAAGCAGATGAAATTACAATTTCAATGATTAAAGAACATCGTTTTAGCGCAATTTAATTTTCGAACAATTTTGGTTTTTTCGTGTCAAAAAATTACAAAGAGCTATTTACCACTCCTTCGAAATGGTTACAGCAAAAGTAACCGGAGGGTACGAAATCCTATAGTATAGTGTTGAAAACGTTTCGTACTTTTAATTTCTTAGTCGATCGTTCGCAGCTAAGGAACCACTTTACCGATTCGCAGGTACGTTAATTTCGTAAAAGAAAAGACGCGTCAACTGCATTTCGCGATACATCTTTTATGTATTTTCCTACGCGTGTTATACACGTGTCGTGTAAATCGTCGTCACTTTTCTCCGATGCAAACATAGTTTAGATACGTTATAGCGTAAAATCTCCTTTTTTTTTTTTATCGTAAACAGCATCATTTATAAAAAAAAAAATAAAGGTGTGCCTGTTGAACCGATATCGGTTCCGCGCATCTATTAGGTCATCTATGTAGAACTCATTTATCTAACTTATTGGTTTTCCTATAGTTTGTAAGTAACGACGAACTGTTGCGTAATGTATACCTAATTTGTGATCAACATCTCGCGCATAACGTCTGTGACGTGCATGAAACCGCATGGAAGTCTTCGACCGACTGAATCGAATCGATTATAATTATTATCGAACGCGTCCCTACCAGCCATGTTCGTTTCCTGCGATTTCTCTCTCTCTCTCTCTCTCTCTCTCTCTCCTAATATCGCGTCTGCCTCTCCTGTCCTCTTGATCAAAATTTAACGAAATTGGGACCTTGATCGTGTTTCGTCTAAAAAGTATAAATTTAATTTAAATTCGAGTTTGATATACTGATAGTAAGTAATACGTAATTAATATGGTATTGGATAGCTTCAATTCGGGACTCGTAACAAATTATGAAACGTTACTTTGTCGGTTATATCGAACGCGCATCGTAAGATCGCGAACTGAAACAAGCAGACTTGTCTTACCAATTCTCTCAGGATTATAAAGGTTCCAGTTAACTCTCCTGGTACACGTTTCGACTCAACCATATATAATATCGGAGAGCCGATACCGTTAGCAGAAACAAGCGTTGGAATTAAACGATCGCAAACTATCGATTAAACGCATCTCAAAGGATATAATATTCGTACTGGTCGCCGTGTTAATTCGTAGGTATCGATACTCTTAACGATCGAAAGCGATTTATTCGACAGTTATTCGGAGACCGTGGCGATAGACGCCGAAACTGTACGTCGCGCAGAAATCGAACGAAACCAGGAAGAAGGGAAGAATAGAGAAGACGAATGATCCGGTTTGCCGATTAGCCATCCGAACGGTACGATAACAGTGGCGTATCGGCTGTCCGGATAATCGACGAATACTCGCGAACGGAATTTAATTATGGCGCAGGGTATGCCGCTTCTCGTCCCTGTTCTAGACTCACTCTAGGGAAACGGCAAATTAAACGAACCGCAAAACGAAGCGAGAGATTGCGCATCGTACGACCGAGATACCGTGAGAACTTAGAGCTGTAGTAACGTCCGAACAAACAGCAAATAGCATAGAAATCGTGGCGTCGCGTTCGCCCGGAAACGTCAGAACGCGCGTAACAGGGGGAATTTCCTGTGAATTCTCCAAAGTCGAACAAGTAACGATAGAAAATAATTCGGTTCGATTTAACGTCGGTTGGTTTACTCTTCTACGTATTCTGCTTCAGTGGTCATCATGGCGATGGATATCCATTCGATGGGAGAGGCCAGATTCTGGCACATGCGTTCTTTCCTGGTAGAGATCGCGGCGGAGACGTTCATTTCGACGAGGAAGAAATATGGTTGTTGCAGGACGACAACAGCAACGAAGAAGGTAAGAACTCAGAAGCTAGAAATGACGAAGCTAGAGAACAGAAATCCGCCCTTTCCTTAAAACTAGCCTTTTTCGCTACATCTGTCTATATATACTAACATTTGATATTTCGAAACGTACGGATTTCCCTGTGTAGAGATCAACTTTATCCAGACGTTTATCCAACTGAACATTCCCTTCGAATCGTTCGATTATAATCGCGGCGTATTTCGCTGAAATTCGAAACGATGCGAATATTTGCGTCTGTACCGCGAAACCTTGATTTTTATATAAAAGTATTCGTAACGAAAACTTTTATACGACGCTACGTCGTTCCTAGAAAAAACGGCAGAAAGTTTCGACAACTTTTAATTGAAAGCGGAAATACGTCGTACCTAATATCCTTATGTGTGCCAGCAAGTTCGCAAATCAGACGGATTCGTAACTCAAACGGCTTCAACCAGGAATATCGAGCGAAATCGGCGGACTAACGGTAACGATGAAATTTTAAAGCAACGACGCCAAGTTCGTTCAGATGTCAAAATAAAAATTTCTACGCGTTCCACTTTGTGCAAGGCGGGATTTTGCAACGGCGATGGAAGGAGGCACGGTAAGAGGAAGTTTAAAGGGATTTGCGGATGAAAAGAAAAGATTCCGGAACCGAGAAATTTTCGCAAGAGCGATCGAGCCTTTTTCCATTTGCTGGAGATACGCCAATTCGGTCATCCCGTGAGCGAGAAAAAGAAATAAGGAAACGATCACCGAAATCTTCCCTCTGTTCCACCATATTTCCATATTGTTATTTTTCGTTCAAGCTACGAGAAACGCTAATGATCGAACAGCGTGTCGTGCATTCTGATTTTTTGCCATTTGATCAGACTTTTATCGATAATTAAAACGAGAGATAATTTAGATGTTGGCTTAGAGAACTTCTATGGTGGCTTGACCTATCCGAACTCGATCCCTGCTAAACATCTAATTCCGAGATAACCCAAACACGAAACTCCATGCAAAATCGAAACTTGCAGGCAAATCTGAGACTTAGCGCTAACCTAATGCCTAAATCGATCTTGAAACGTGTCTCGGACCTGGCTGACGTTAAATTGACACATAAGTCAATTACCATCTAACTATTAATTTCCAAGAAATTAATCATTCGCTTAACGTATTTCACGTTCTATTTTATGCAATATAATGAAACTTTCATCGTTATAATTTCGATATTTTCGTTCCTACTGAATAGCAGAATATCAGACGAGAAACTTGAAATTACTACCGTTTCTTTCTGCTATGTTTGCGTTCCCTTCTTCTTTAAACTACGATTTAACTTCGCTTTACCTAAGAAAATGAAACGAATTTTTATGATGCAACTTTGGAAAAGAGAAAAAGTAAATTGGTTAAAAGGATGGATTATTCGATTCGTTTGCTCGAAACAAAGTGACAAGGAAAATCAACTGGAGCAACGATGAAACTGTCGTGTTACTTTCGAAGCAAACGGTCAAGTAACGATTACATACGGTTCCCTATTTTAATTAGAACGTAAGTACTGTAAGGAGAAAAGCCAAATTTCCAATTCACCATATGGGAACGCTTGCTTGAAACTTAGATGCGACTTGATGCGATTTTCTACGATCCACGGTGAGATTACGACGGTTAATCGGCTTGATAATTCACGAAGAAAATCGAAATGGTTATTCAGAATCGGTCAACGGCTGTTGCCTGTGTCGCGAATTATTACTCGCGGTTCGATTTTGATAGATGGTTGGTGCAATTCCGATTGGCCTCGTTAATAACTCCAGCTTAGCTCTCATTCTCTGCTGGCGTTGCATAGTTTCCATTAGCATGGTCATAATTATCCTGGATTCACCGACATCGTTCAGGGTCCGCCTATTAATAGCGCCGCTGCTAATACCAATAATTTCGGTAATTTTCCAAAAGTAGCATAACAATTTTGGCTAAATTGCTGGTTTAAAGAAACAGTCGTCTTCTTCTTCTTCTTCTTTTTCTCCTTCTTCGCTCGTAAAACCAGCTATCCTTCGGTCTGTTATTTTTACGAAAATTTTTACGAAAGAACGTGTAGTTTCGAATTTGTCTGCAGTTTTCAATGTCAAGTTGCAAATCGAACGAATGAAAATCTGTCTTAAAATATGTTACGAAATCGTAAACTTTGGAAAATCCATTCTCCTATTATCGAGACGAAGCTTCTGTATGGGTAATATTCGGCGATGTTGATGTCAGTTACGAACAACTAACGTGCTATCCGACACATACCGTTGGGAACCACAGGACGCTTGCAAACGACGAGAAACCGGAACATCACGATCAGCAAATCCATCGGAAAATTAGCATCCTCCTAGAACAGTCTTGACACGAATTCATCTGGAATTCTGACGTAGCACGGGAGATTTTTTCGAGCAACCGATTTATCGATAAATTCTTTGCCGGATTTGACGTTGATATTCCAAAAACGTTGTTACCGTGCAAATACAGGGTGAGTCGAAAATCATAGCACAACCGGACAGAGGGTGACACTACGTGAAGAAATAAGATTTTCTCCGAAACGAAGCGTCGTAAGAAAAATTATCTTTTCGCGTAGAATCACCTCGGTGTTCGGTCGTACTACGATTTCCGATCCATCTTGTTATAGTTTACTTTATACTCGATCGGCAAATTACCATAGTAATCGCAGTAAGAATTTTATTTGAAAAGTGCGTTATATCTTTGTAAAAATTCTTTAATCATACATGCATTTTCTATAGCGTTATCGTTACACTTTTGCAGATTTATATTTATTATGATCGCGCAAGCATCCGCTATCCAAATAATTTGTATGCAACAACCTAAATGGAGAAGGTACACGAGGGTACGACGAGAGCGGTGTAATTTCTGTAAAAAACTCGCTGGAATATCGAGGCTCGGCAATCTGAAGAGCCCTTCGAGGACGACCGTAATCCGTTCCACTTATTTTCATGCTCGTCCTCGAGCAGGCTTTTGATTAAGAGCACTTGACTCCCGGTATATTGCAGCTAGCTGCTGTTAACATCGAGATTTCGAAGTATGTATCACGACGACGCGACGCGACGCGCTGAAAGTTCGTAACGAGGAAACTTCACCGAGAAGATCGCGCCGCGCCACGGATGCCACGCTAGGCCTTTGCATCAACGCCCTTCCTTTGATTGACGTTTTGCGATGTGCTTGCAGTCACTACGCAAATTGCACTTGTCAAGATTACGCTACTTGCGTTCTCTCTTGACCTTTTCTGCGTCATATTCGTAATTTACACAGTCTATTCCTTCTTTTTTCGTACACCGTATATTTTTAAAATCCGAGGAAAACAAGGAATATAGAGGGGAAAAGAATACGATAAATTTTAATTCCATTTGGTAATCCCATTTTAAATTCTTCGATGTGTTGGAGGAAAACTGTACATCTTCTCCGGTGTTTAGTTTTCTTAGTCCTCGAAGCCATTGAGCGTCGTTTAGCTCTAAATCGATTCGAAGAGCCTCTCGGACGGTGCAGTGGGGTATAGACGGGCCAGTTTTCGTAATTAGATAAAAACCCATAGGTGCGTGGCTTCTCGTGCCGATCTCGACTGGTATACACTGTACTTGTACTTCAATATATTTCTATTATACATTCGTCCGCGCGTTCCTCTTCATTCTATTTCGAGATAAAGCTCAACACGATGTAACACCAGGTGTAAGTTCCCTCAGGCTTTCACGAGCCGAGTTTTCCAAGTTTATGCCGCTCGTGGCTTTGTGTTCTTTTAGAAAAGTGTTCCGACATTTCGCTAACATTTTGTTCGAAAGGACAATACTTGCACGCAGATATATCAATCCGTATGAAATATTAATGGACACAGTTTGTTATATTCTACACGCTAACTTTATGCGATCTTCCGATATTTTTGTATTTTTCGTGCTACGTACCACATATATAATACATTATCTTTTTCCACGTTCTACGTATTTCATTTGCGTCGTTTTTGGGTTTTACGTGCACGAACGCTTCGCTCGAGTATTAGAAGACACGTTATAGTTATTTGATATAAAATTATAATTATAAAATATAATTGTACGAACACCGTTCCGAGTTAATCTATTTTCTTCTTCTTTATACGCGACTTTGTCGTCTAGTTGCATTAATTTTTCTTCCAAGATACGCCACTTCGTCTCTCAGGGTAGAATATCTCGACGAAGAAACGAGAAATTGATGCAGATTTTCTCGGTGATACGTCGGAAAGAAGACGATCGCATTTATTCGCTTTTCGTAGCGACTGAACGCGCGCTTCTTTTATCGCCAGCCTTGCGAGCTTTAATTTTATGATTTCGACCTACATTTCACAACGAACGTCCCGAATGCGAAACGAGACGGAACGAAGATAAAAAGCCGTCAAAAGGAAAGTACGTTAACGCGAAACTCGAGCTTCCGTGAAACCGTCAACAAATTTTCATATCCGTCTGATAAACGACCGAAAGTGACTGATATTATCAGACGTCGATTACCGTTTACTCCGTTTTTATTTATCCATTTCGTGGACGTTTTTACCTGGTTCGCCGTTTAAGCGAAACGTAGAATAATTCTTATAAACTAAATTGGTGAAATAATTTCTACGTTGCTGGTGTTTGCTTCGACCGAAAATTCGATATTCGTTTCGAATATCGTTCGAGATATTAAAGAAAGAACGGTGGGTAGCACGAAACGAGTTTATTGAAAGAATATTTCACAGTATCCACGAAATAACGGTTGCTATCGAGAAAACAAAACCCTTCTTCCGATATCATATATTTTACAACTAAAAATATACGGATATCGAGAGAGACCTTTTGGAAATAGCGTCCAAACGATCTGCCATTCTCGCGAGATTCGTTCCTCGTATAATAAAAGTATCTTTCGTCTGATCCTCTTTACTCGGTTTCTTAACGATAACGATTCCTCTTGCTTTTTTTCGCGAAAGAAAGTTGGAAGAAAAGACGCGAATAACGGAAATAAGAAAGTATAGATAGGAGAATGAATAACCGAGTAATAGGGCAAAGTTTGAAACGGTTCTTTTGCCTTTCAGGAACCAGCCTTTTCGCGGTGGCCGCGCATGAATTTGGCCATTCTCTTGGCTTAGCTCACAGCTCGGTTTCTGGAGCGCTCATGTATCCCTGGTACCAAGGATTGAGCTCTAATTACGAGTTGCCGGAAGACGACAGACACGGTATTCAGCAAATGTACGGTGAGTGAGTTTGCATATTCGATAATTTCGTTGCCATAATAACAATGATTATAATACTCTACGCTTTCGCCTACTAATTTTGCGGACGACTCGAATCACGAACGAAGGGACGAGGCTACGGGCTTGGGTGGAATCGATAAAGAAAACAATCGAATCACGCGCGTCGTACGATAAATAATTACCGATCTCGCGGTTCATTCGTGTACTTTTACGTTTACGTCCCGGAATGAAGGGGAAACCATTCGCGTAATCTTACGTTTCTGTCTGGTTTTTGCGACATGATATATGTGCATGAGCTACAGGACAATTCGAATCACGTCGCTCTTTTGCCTCGGAGCATCGACGTCGTTAGGATATACATAATGTAATAATAAACAAACTCCGGGCAAAACAATGTCGCCGCTACGTGCAACCGTCAAACAAAGTCGAATTTAAACTTTCCGGTGCTCCCCCGACCGGTATAAATAAACGAGCGCGATCGTAAGATGACCAGTTTTTCAGTCTCAGTCTTTATTAGCGATCAATACGCAGTCTTCAGTTAGTATCGAGCGTTCTTACCGAACATTCTTTCAACGACCAGTATCGAGCAATCCACGGTTGACTCTGAGTTATATTTATAATATTTTAAAATATATTTGACGGTATAAAAATGAAATAATCTGGTCGTTTAAACGACTCGACCAAGCATCCTCCACATTTGTCTAGCATTTTTAGATACTACGATATAGCAGCTCCATTTTAAACGCGCAAACTATTCAATTTCTAAACACTGATAACATAAATCTGATACTGTGAGATGGAACTCGAGTATCTAAAAACTAAAATATCCAAAGGGAGAACTGTTTCTTGTAATACGTTTGACCTATCGGAAGCTCGAACGCGTTAAGTTTAGGTCAGGCATCAATCACGCGTAACACCAGCAATGCTGGTTCTTTAAATATCGGTCCACAGCGATATTTCCACGGAGGAAAAACGTAGAAAAGCCGCGCATAACCGTCGACTAGTTAACAAGATCGTTCTCTCGTGTATTCGTCTACCGATCCTTCGGCGAGTCGGTTTTTATTCGTTCTAGAGAAACGCGCAAAACCTAGTAACGCGCGGTCGTATGAAAATCCGAAGGTACAGACCGAAAGTACGAAAGTGCTCGCGAAAGGGCATAATTGAAGTTTGAAATATACATGGTCGACCGACGAAATTCAGGATAAATCGAGAAAACAATTTCGCGAAATAATCGCGACGGTAGAGCGTAGAAAGATGTCCCCGCGGTTGGTAACAACAGGGTGAAATGAAACGTGAATAAAATATAAAGAACGGCCGTCCCCTTTCCCTTTCCCTTTGCTTCTAGCGGGATACAGGCCGTAGATTCGGGTGATTTAGCGTATGAGAAAGGTTTCCAGCCTCCCAGACCCGGATCGCAAATGCATTCCACTTGCCCCTTCCGCTTCTGTTTTTGTCCTCCCTCGTTCCCGCTATTCCACTCTTTCTATCCTTCTCTTTCCTCTTTAAACGCATTTCTCCGTTTCTACCTCTTATACCGGCCAATTTCTTCTTTTATTCCTTTATACCGACTCCCCCGATTTTATTCATCACCGTGATTTTTTTTTTCTCCGCGTCCTCCAATCCGCCATCTCTTTCCTCTATCCCCTCTGCTCTTCTTCGCTTTTCTCTTCTGCTTCCTCTTTTCTAACTTCGGATCACGCGGTCGTTAATTTTTCCCGTATATTGTTCGTGCTTTCCATCTCCGCCGTATCCTTTTTGTCTTTCTCGTCGTTTCACGTCACCTTGTTTTCTCTTCGTCGTTTCCCACGTTCATTTACGCTTTTTACATTTTTCTAACGCTAAGTCCTTATTCTCTTTTTTTAGCCTCGATGATGTATGTTCGTTGCAGTCTGCAGGAAAGAATATTCCGACGAGGAAAACGTCTTTGTCGTACGACCCTGTACTTGCGCCACGAATCAAGTAGATCGTTTAGATCGTATCGTTTAACGATATAACTATTATAACGTAACTTGATTCTCATACAAATTGTATAAATTCATACGAGTAGATCTCTTTTTTATTTCTGCGCGTACAACGTACTGGACAAAGTTTAGCCGAGAAAAACTAGGACAGCCTCTATTACAGCACGTAAATAAGTTCGCGTAACATTGTCGCAAAGACTGAGCGAGTAACGCGACGATAATTTTATTCAAACGACCATTGCACGTGAAAAGGCGTGTTCTTTAACGACAAACGCGTCATTCTCACAACGTTTTACACCTTTTCACGGGAGAGGTTTCTTCCAGCAGTAACGATTGCTCTCGTTTAAACAGTCGCGTGGTCGACGTCGTTCGTCAATTTCGAAAATTTCCAGATAATCTCTTTTTAACGAAACGCGAGCCTTTGAGCGTGCAGTTGCGTCTCTGCTCGTACGCGGTGTATCTGTTGGGTCGTCCGAAAAGTTTCTTTCGTTTTGTAAGAAAATAATGGATGTACAACGTTTTCCGTTTTATATTGCTTTATCGAATTACGTACGATCCAATTAAGATCACATAAAGATAAAGATCACAACGTTCGATGGATTAAGTTTCATGTTTGTATAAGTAATAGATATAACATAAGAGTTAACAACACCACCAAAACCCATTAGTTGCTCGATTACTCGACACGGCGGATCAGACACGCAGGCTAAAAAGACATTACCCTCTAGATTCAAACGTTAGATTCAGCCAGAATCAAACATGTTGAGGTTATTAGATGTATAAAGAGAGAAAACGCGTGGATAAAGTGTAAGGTAGAAAATATATATATTTAATTTAATAGAGAAGTGTAATAATAAGTAGGAATAGAATTTGAGCTGGTCCAGATCCGCGCGCTAGCAATGTTACCCTATAACTGAAAACCCCGAAACCAACGTCGCCTGTCTACTGTTTATGGTCTGCCTTCGTGCTAGTCTTTTGTCTATATGCTGTCGATGGCTTCAGCGCTTGGGAAAACTGAAAAGACCAGATGTAGAGTTTTCGTAGAAGTGGTGACCACTTCAACAAAACATACGATAAACGCTCACTATACGCGTTATAATACCACGCGGCAGAATAATTTACTTGTAATTCTCAATGAGAATTGATTGCAAAATTCGTCCAAATAAAGAACAAAACACGTCTGTATAAAGATGCATCGTTGTAAAAGACGTGTCTGGAAAAGAAAGACACTTTCCGGACGATCTAATGTTCCCGTATTCGATGCTTCAAAGGACGAACGTTTCGATTTACTCCGTTGGTTTCTAAACTCCGTTTGAATCATAATGTTTAATTAATTAACGTCTAATTAACGATGTTTTTGAATTTCATGCGAAAATAAACATAGAAACATAGGTAACGATATTTTTACGAAAACAGAAAATCGAATACTGTTGCAATACTCTTATGTGCTAACGCGATCATCGCCTTCGTTCACGGTATCGACTATCCTTGTAAAAGAAGAACAGCGAATAGGTGCTCGTGCCGTTGTGGTTTCGGGAATATTTACCAACGAATAAACCGATGGTCGCTGTGAAACGAATGTGGTACTACTTGAAAAAGTAAACTACCTGCGTATTTGCAATGTTCGTTTGTAGTATAGGTTATCGGCTGCATACGTATACGGCGCAACGCACAGTGCAGATATAAAAATCGCTCGACAAACTTTCGTTCACGATAAAAACACATCGCGATACGACGGCTTTTCACAGCTCCGGCTATTTATCGATCGGGCTATGTGTCACCAGAATATCCAAAAATCCCGACTTAAATGAAAACGAACTGCAGGACATTAGCGCTTTTGCCTTTGTTCGAATTCCGTGCAGGGTACAACCGCGCAACCTTAACCACCGGTACAGATTAGCGCGATTAGGTGAATAATCGTGGCTTGTATGTAAGATGGAAGTACGTAAGATACTCTGTAAATATTTCATCTGAAATCTTCCAACGTAACTACTACGAGAAATTACGAGTTTCATACGTGTTAGAACCTTGAACTCTCGTCACGATTGTCATCATAAACTCCAATTATGATCTTATTCGTTTGGTCGTTTTATGGTCGTTCGCGTAAACGAAGCATGTAAATTAAACGCGTTACCGATACGTAAAAGTAACTTGCTATATCGTCGTGGAGCCAAAAAGTAAGGAAAATCAGCGAAAAGGTTTTTGGTATTCGAATTTAGCGTGCATCGATGCTTGTTTCGAGAAAGAGATAAAGTTAAGTTAAAAGAGAAAAACGTAGGAAAAATAATGCGGATCTCGAGACTTCTCCTCTCTGTTTCTTTCAGTTCGACGAGAAGAATATCTCTCTTTTCGTTGCATCGTAACGCGATGTTTCATAAACGTTCCTCTCGGAACAATTTGCTTCTTGTCTTAATTACTCCGATTTTCCTGTAACTCTTTCTTTCCCGAACGATCCGACCTTCTCCTTTCTTTCCTATTTTTTTCCTGCTGAAACTGTGCTTCTCCGAACAAACCGTGCTCTATATAATCGAGAGTTTCGTTCGAGTCTACCACTGCAACGCTGATATTTCTTTTATCGTTTCGTGTTTCTTCTTTTTCCGCGTGATTTCCCTTTTTTTCGTCAAATTTTGCCGTTACACGTGCTTGAGAATACCGACGTACAAACCATTCGCATTAAACAACGTAATAACGTAGAGGTGCCATTTATAAACTGCGGGAAAACTCGATTAAAGTATGATCTTCAAATACGATTTTCTCCGTACGAAATCGTGCACCAGGTCCTGATAGAATTGTTTATGCACGTGCATATTCTCCGTCACGGAGATAGGAAAAATGAGGCTTTTACGCCAGCTTTTAGCCTGCGATCTGCCGATGTAGCGGAAACGATAAAAACTCGTTAGCACGAAGAAGCGTGTCGCTTAATTGCGAATCACTTTGTTACTGGTTCTTGAATTAGCGACGTAATCCGGTGGATTGGAAAGCAAAAAGCAGGAAGATAGTAAGCGTCCTAACTCGTAGCGTTATTTCGTAAAATCGTCTTTAACGCTCCGAACAAAATAAGCTTTAATGTATAAAGAGGATTTGGAAAAACGAATAGTTTAAAATTTATTTACAAATTATTCAGCTCTACGCGTACGTTACTCTCTAAAGGACTCGATAACCTACTCGCTTGGTTGTTTCCTTCTGATTGGGGTTAATCGCTTCTAACGGCTTTTAATAACTTCTAACCGCTTTTAATCGCTTTTGTCTCAACTAACACCTGGACTTCCTTCGACGCTCGCATACACTCTCGCACGAACAGTATAAATGTACCATCTATTTAACAATAAGATCGACGAATTTGAAGTTGTTCTTGTCGTAAACATAAATTTCTGCTATCCGTGTGAAATAGAAATAGATTTATAGAAAGGAATGCTCTTTCTTTTTTTTTTATCGCAGTTTTCTCTTCTTTCCTGCGATCGAAGGAGCAAAAATTGGATAAATATTCGACGAAAACAGAGAAACAGAATATCCATATACGTTATAATCTGACACGATTGTTAAAGCTGGCATGAAATTTGTTGAAGCAATTACTTCAAGGAAAAAAGAAAAACTCTACACCTTTTCTCTTGTATACCCGTGACCTGGAGACCGCTGTTACGAAGAGAACAGAATTTAGTGAAAGAAAAGAATTCGAAATAAGGAGAGGCGCATATTATTGCGCCCTTGAATATAAATTTTGTTTTAGATTACAAGGTCTAGAAAGAAAAGAGCTATAAGCAGATGTCTATTGTTGTTTCTTGTAGCCTTTAGTTAGAGTTACAAAGTTAACTTTTTGGTAATGTCCTTTCCTATAAATATTAGGTCGTCCAAAAAGTTTCTTTCTTTTTATAAGGAAATAATGGATGCGCATTTTCCATTTTGTTCTATCAAAATAAAGATCACAACGTTCGGCAGATTAGGTTTCATGTTCAGAAAGACACTTTTCGGACAACCTAACGTATGAATGCGCTCCCTATCGCTTCTTCTATCGTATCGTAACACCATAAGAGTGAGGATCTAGATCAGCATACGTTATATATGTTGAGAATTGTGGATCTTAATTAAATAAAAGTAAAGGAACACTAAGGTTACACTTGGAATTCGTATTAAAATAGTTCTAGATTTATTTAACAAACGATTTCCAGGATCTTCGTCGATATACATTTGCACTCTCTTTGTCTCACCATCTTCCACACCACACTGCCAACGGAACAGTTGCGTTCGTCTGTTTTTCGAGTACTTCCACTCATATTCACATACGTGTGTCACTACCACGCGACCAATCTAATCTAGCACACAAAATTATGCATATCTCGATAATATATTTATTATTTATTTATTCACCTTTATTTATTTCGATATATTTTTCTATTGCCAATTCATCCACTCGTTTTTCTATCGGTCAACCTCAGCAAAATGAACGGTCGAACGAAAGCAAAGCAAACGAAAATTAATAGTCGAACCAGCGAGATTTCTTGAAAACTCCATTATAAATAGCTCGAGTCAGGTATACGAACGAGAAGTCAATGGCAATAAACGTTATGCATAATACATCGCGGCATGCAAAGTATGTATATATCATGCGCAACCCCGTACTATCTGCATTATTGCATTATTCAAGAACGGCGTGTGTCCCAGAATCGAATGATAATTAATATTCGTGAGGGAGCTACCAATTAGCGAACGGAATCTGCACGCGGCTGCTGTGGTTAAGATAGAAAGAGAGAGAGAGAGAGAGAGAGAGAGAGATTAGAGAAACGAATAAACAAACGGAGAATGAAAATGAAAAAACTTACCCGTTTAACATCATCTCTTTAACTATCGATCCAATTACAGTGACGATACTATCAAAATTCCAATTACAATGTTTTTGATAACAACATTGATGAACTAACATCTTGTGGAAATTCTCAGAGACTCTGTTGTCGTCTTCAACCTCGAGTCAAAGACATTTCTCAAGTTAATCAATTCTAATTAATCCTTTTCTAAATAGGATATTCTTCAATTTTATATGGTAATTTGGTAAACAGCAATATCCCCTTAAAAGTACGTGCACGATATACTTTTGGTTTAAATGGAAAGTTTGTAGTTACAGCTTGGAACATCTGCAGTGATACGACTCACAGAATACCTAAAAACTTTCATCACCGAAAGGCGTGTTCTGAACTTTTAAAGTGCATAATTTTCACTTTAAAAGTTCTACGACGTCATTAAATCATTTAACATAGAAATAATAAATTAATAACGATTTTTACGTGTGTTTAAAACAATGAAAAAATAAAATTACATCTTGTACACGATTGGAACATACAAATAGCTTGATGTTCGCCTTTGTTTTCTTATTCTGAATTATAATTAAAAATAGTTCTGTGCAGATAATGTAATCCGATTTTACGTCCGGTTACCGAACGTAGAGTCTGGGAAGCCGACGTTGTGTTTGATATCAAGATACGGAAATAGATGTTTGTTTCGGCATTAAAAAGTAATGTCGCGAAAGATGCGTTGAATCAATTCAATTTTGAAACATAAAATACGCCTTTCTCTTTTCCTTTCGTCTCTTTCGTAATAAAAATGAATTCAGGGCTGAACCATCTTCACGGGATAGTAAATCTTTACGTCTCTGCATATGTTTCTAAGAAGATAACGACTTATGGCTTGTCGTGCCTTTCATTCCAGTTTTATCGATCTGTGCGAAACAATTCGAATTATTGGCGTATATCAATTAAATAGTACCTACAGCTACTTATCGAATATTTTGCTACCGAGTACACCGAATTGCCGATTTTTACTTTTGTCTTATTTTATCGATCGTTTGACACCATATCGAATAAGAAGCGAAAGAAGAAATATGACAAGCCCTGGACTCTTTAAACTATACTTTATTCATCAATTTATTATCTGCACGATAGTTGTTCAACGAGTGCCTCGTGATCGTGTTACAGGTGCACCCGAAGAGAAACTCTGGGCCAAGATACCAGGTGGTCCGCCACCTCCGGAACGACCTACAACGGCCCGGACAACTACGACAAGCGTTGGGACGACGTACAGACCATGGAGAACACGACCAACCAGGCCAAATCACTATCCAAACGACGACAGGCCTCGCCGCCCTGATCGCTACCCTCAAAAGCCGGATTACAGAACAGAGAGACCAGAGAGGCCGGAGGACAGACCTCAGAGGCCTCACAAACCTCACAAACATCACACCACCTCCACTAGTACCACTACCACCACTACTACCACCAGCACTACCACTACCACTACCACCACCACTACCACCACCGTCAGGACACCGTACACGCAAAGGCCAAGGCACCGATGGACAACGCCGACACCCAAAAACGATAAACCGGATAAATGCGATACCAGCTACGATGCCATCAGCATTATTCGCAGGGAAATTTTTGTTTTCAAAGGACGAGTAAGTCGTCGAATGAAATTGCAAATTTTCAACATCCCCGATGAACGCATGGAAATTTCATTTTTCGACGTTTGATGTATCGATAAATGTTTCATTGAAAAATTTCTCCGCGATATAGAATACAAGAGATATACCGCGATCGAATAGAAATGATAAAGAAATGTAATACTAATATATCGTAATGTGTGTCTTTCGTAGTATTTATGGAGAATCGGTGACCAAGGATTGTACGAGGGATATCCAGCGGAAATCACACGTTTGTTTAATCTACCTGAGAACATCGATCACGTGGATGCAGTGTACGAGAGGCCAGACAAGAAAATCGTATTCTTTATTGGCAAAAGGTACTATGTTTTCAACGCCAACAATCTCGAACCGGGTTATCCAAAACCATTAACTAAACTGGGATTGCCAGAATCATTGGAAAAAATCGACGGTGCGATGATTTGGGGACACAATGGAAGAACTTACTTCTTTAGTGGATCTGAGTATTGGAGGTATCGAACAAAAATGTTTTATCCGCGCTTGATATCAAAGTTAATATGAAATTAGAACATATATAGCATCAATACATAACTTTGAAACGAGCGAAAATTATATTAAGCGGAAATAAATGATATAAATCGGATTTAATTTAATGATTATGAGAATTAAATTTAACGATTGTGATATTCGTACAGGTTTGATGAATCGGTAAACCACATAGAACTCGACTATCCAAGAAATATAAGCATGTTCGCTGGTGTTGGAACCGACATCGACGCTGTTTTCCAATGGAGAGATGGTCTGTATTAGTGCAATCGATTGTGATAATAGCAATATCAAATATACGTAATCGTTATATGATATAAATGATAAATCTTTTAGGCAAAACATACTTTTTCAAGGGGAAAGGCTTTTGGGAATTCGACGATCAAAGAATGAAGGTTGCACACGAAAAGCAAAAATTATCAGCCCCGTTTTGGATGGACTGCCCTCCGGAATTGGAAACGAACGATGTGGAAAGTTATCCAAGAAAATCAAAAATCATGGCCTCGAGCAACGCATCGTCACGATCGACCTTCTTCCTCGGGATATTTTTTATAGCGTATTTTAATAAATATTTGTAAACTGTGATATTTATGTGAAGTCGTGTATAAATATTTGTGCGTATATGCATATGCGCCCCAAATTTTAACACACAAACAAACAAATACACAAACGCGCGCGCGCCCGCGCGCACGCACACACGCACACCGTTTTCCTTATACCGAGTATATATAAAATAATTTTAATAAAGTAATTTTTAAATAATTTTAACGAAAATTTTAATAATAAACGATGACTTATCCCAGTTTGTGAATTTTTTATCTTTCCAAAAGACTCTTTTCACTGTATGAACAGCTTAATTGCGAATTATAAAATATACGAAGCGAGAAGTTGTTTTTAAAAAGAAAGAAAGACCAAGGGAACCTTAAATTATGTTATCTCATTTAACTCATATATTTAACAAAAACATGTACATGTTTATTTACTGTGTTGAACGATATGTTAACAGAACTTTTTTACAATTTTTTACATTTTACTTTGGCGAGTGAACAAACGGACTCTGCTTTATTTAGCAATTTTTTTAGACGTTTCGTTTGAGCAGCAAAATATCGCGACATAGTGTCCTCGGGAAAGCGTAATCTTACAAGTCAATACTTGCGACTGAACTCGAATTTCGCTATGAGCATAAATTATTTATATTTCACCATAGTACGCGTTATTCTTTCGCTTTTAAATATCTTTCCTTCGCAACATTTTTTACGTGTTATAAGTATGATGATAAAGCTTCGTTGGATGTTTCACTTTAACTTCCTGATGCTAAAGGCGCAAATCCGGCGGCGAATATGGGTCCCAAGGATTAAGCAACCTCAATGTAGTTTGAACGATACTGTCTACTTCTGCCATTCCACCTATTCCTACATCGCCACACATAAGAGTTTTAGAAATGCATGTAACCTCCTTATATCCCCAAGACTTTAACAGAGCTATCTAAGAAAAGATAAGAATAATCAAGTTTAATCACACAATACCACAGATTTATGTTTAATAAATTCTATTAAAGTGTTTCTTTTCTAACAAACTTTTCAAGTTCCTAAGTTCTTTTTTTCTCAAATTTTTACTATTCTATGTTAGTAAACCATAAAGGCAACAAACTAAATTCAAGTAATTCCACCAAATCAGATTTTTGTTACTTATCTTGTTTAATTTAATTAAAACATTACAAAACTTTTCCCATGATCACTAGTTTGAAGATTAACTCTATGACAGAGAATTGCCCGATCTTAAATCCAATTAACTTAAACCATAAATATGATTAAAAAGAGATATTTATGTATAATATATATAAAGAATATTATATATTTAAATATCATACTACATACCTGTGGTGCAGTAACAGGATGTTCCCACATTTTTGTATTCATGGCAGGACAAAAAATCAAAGGCTTCAGTGGATCCCAGGCACGTGCGACGCAAGTTAAGATATTATCGCATATGCCACTGGCTATTTTACCAAGAGTATTGGCATCTAGTGGAGCGATTAAAAATAAATCAGCCCACTTTACTAGATCAATATGTAATACAGGATCGCCTCTATCTTGCCAAGCTGCCCATTCTACAGTGTCGGATAATACTTGAATTCCTGGAGGCAGTTCTGCTTCTTTCAAGAAATGTTTAGCCTTTTCAGTGACTACTACCCTTACATCCAAATTATTCTGCCATAACTTCTCTACTAATTGTGGCAATTTAATTGTTGCGACGCTACCAGTACAACCAATTAGTATCTTTTTTCTAGAGGTGCTTGACATTTTCACAAATTTACGTTTGCTTCTTTCTCTAATGTGTTATTTAGTTCTGTTCTATCGGTTATATCAACGAACGATGTGAAATTACAACAATATTGAAAGATATATCCCTATATATTAGGCCCTCTGATGCAAAATGTCTAAATTACATTGATTAACTGAAAACTATAATTAAAAGAGATCAATATTGTATGAGGTCGACAATAATTTCTCTTCCTCTTAAATGTATTATTCTCTATATTAAATGTATTATTATTTCTAACAGTTTATTTTGAATATTTAATAATTTGCTTCCAAGTCTCTTCACTGCACTGCAATCACTTTAATTTGCCTGCATATCAGAAAAAATTCTCTATTGATAATGTCGAGTCATCGTCGTTCACAAATCATTTCAACAAATGCATACATACTTATATATATATATTATTTATAATTTGTGATGTACATACGTAAGTTATATGTTGCTAGAAATTTGTAAATATATTCTTAAAATTCGTGGGAGTATTTTCTAAAGTGAAACAAGGATGACCAGCGAAAAAGTTCATAAATACCAGTCAAGTGATAAGAGCGGTGATCTACAACGTCGCGACAATCGATTAGTAATAAATCGCTGCTGTTATGTCTCCTTGACCTCATCAGAAAAACCGAGATCAGACCAATCTTCTCGCGCCATAAGATCATTATCCATCCGACAACCAAGATAATCCTTTATAACATTTCGACACATTGTGTTTTCGTTCTTATTGTCGATCAAACAACGCATATATTTGATCATAAGCTTTCTGCAGACACCCTCATGATCGAGTGGAAAACTACCTTTCTCCGGAGGTATGGGTGTAAGTATCTTCTGTGAGAATGTGTACGTGGACATCACTACCGTCGGTTCACGTTCATACAGAAGAATCGGTGGAG
Source organism: Bombus terrestris (assembly GCF_910591885.1). Lineage (NCBI taxonomy): Eukaryota > Metazoa > Arthropoda > Insecta > Hymenoptera > Apidae > Bombus > Bombus terrestris. Next base: position 18,060,949 of record NC_063277.1, on the reverse strand, counting down.
CAATGAATACAGACAGAATTTTCGAAAACCTCTTTTAAACAAACTTATTACGAAATAAACGGTAGACCAAAGCCACCATTGTAGAACATTCAATGCAACAGCGCCACTTGTGACCGTATCTTTAACTTCGTTTTATGCACTCTATATTACGTAACCACAGAACAATATGGTGATCGCCGATGCTTATGGGAGAAATTCAGTCAAAAGTAAGCGAATTACCAACGATAAGCACCGGCGATCTCCTTACTCACCCCGGTAATACAACAAAAACGCATTTACGCGGCAAAAAGCATAAAATATAATATATGGTATTAAAAAAAAATTTGCATAAATTCATATATAAGTTAAAATATTGAAATTTCACAGTATTTAAAATTGTCGTCAAAAGATAATATCACCGATTCGTAATAATATGTTTTGCGTATCAAGGCGGAAACGCAATAAGTTACTAGACTTCGAACCAATCATGCATGTTCCTCCCTTTTTCTTTTTTCTCACATTTCATTTCCCCCTATCTCTTTCGCTTTTCTATATACTATCTATATAGAACCATTACAGAAATAAAATATACAAATTTTTCAATGCTTACAAGACAAAAATATGTAAAATTACCCCATTAATATACAAGCGCTTAGAAAATACTTAAATACTCTACATTAAAATATTTAACCAGTAAGCATAAATTGTAGGAGGTTCTAGATATACTAATTACAGAGAGGAAATGAGAGTACTCACGCTTATGGACCTGGTTATTCCCGGACTAGTGCTGCACCATGCGGCCAACTGCTGAATTTTGTTGATATTAGCTTATACAAGAAATTAGGGATCTGCCCTGTTTGATTGCACACTAGCATAGACAAGAAACTATTGATTTCCACGCTATAAGAAGAACCTATTTAATTATACGGTCCTATGGAAAAGCTCATATCTACTTTTCTATCCGAGATAGACAAATATAAGAATGACAAAATAGTGCAATAATGAAACTAATTGTAAGAAAGAGAAATTAATTGTTTATTATATTTCTGCACGACGACAACGATAATATAAAATAGTATTAAAAATAGTACAAAATGACAGAATATAATAATATATTAACAAAAAACAAAAAAAATAAATAAATTTCTGCCGTTGAGGAAATCCCAAGAGGGCTCTTCGCCCTCCCTTTTGATTTTTGAGACTTGCGTCCTTTTTTGATGTCTTCTTGGGCGCGAATCCTCCTCAATTTTAACGGAAAGCTCTCCTTCGTATGCTCCTAGAATCATTGAAGGAATTGATAGGATCTATAAAAGCATAATCGCAATAGCAGTCAATTGGCTCATATTACTTGCTATATAATTCATAATTATATCATATAATATAATACAATTAGTAATTATATGTCAAATAAAAATGATAGCCCGGGTCTCACCACGTGGAGGTTGGCTGCAAATGGAGAACCTCCCTGAAAACAAGATTTCAATTAAATCTCAAATTAATCATATAACGTTATATGAGATACTATTTTGAATTTGCAACAATATTTTACAACATTTATTGTCATGACAATGTAGAATAACTGAGAGTCAAAAACAAACAAAAAATCATATATTCTACGTTATTACTGTTACATTACTATGTATGCATTAACTATTACTATATAATAATTCAAAAATACCCTACCTATCCAAAAATTTAATTTCATTTAAAACCACCCTACTGTCCTATCTAATTGTAAATCACATTTAAACTATATAATCGAAGATATAAAGGTTCTGGAATTCCTATTTATATAAAAACCTACAATAAATCTAAAATAAACGGCAGAGGAGGACATCTTATGAAATAAATTTACATTTCAAAACTTTCAATACCTTCTGTGTACCTTGAGATGCCTTGTATCTTTCTCCATAGGTGTTACAGAGATCCCAGGAACAAACTTAAGTATAATATTCTTTCAACTTTCAACTATTGAGAAATAGAGAACATATTTAAAACAATGTTCGTTAGCAATTACGAATAAAATTATGTTCTTAATGAAAAGCTTTTATGTGTTACACGTATAAGGTTGCTATTATTACGTAAAATATGGTACGTATTAATAAAAATACCGTTATGATATATTATTTAATTATTCATACTACTATCAGTAAATATATTTAAATTCCTGTTACTCAATACGTTCTTGTCTGTGCTAGAGTGGAACCAAACAGAGCAGATCCCTAATTTTATAGGTTCTTGTATATCCTAATGTCAATTAAACTCAGCACTTGGCCGCATGGTGCAGCACCTGTAATATGAAACAACTAGAACTACGGGTGTGAGCACTCTCATTTCTTCTCTCCTAATTTCTAGCGTAAATGTTTTCAAACTTGTGAGGAACAAGTTACAATGTGTGTGTAAAATTAAAAATTTATGTTATGTTATTACTATTAATATAGTATATTAATGATTACAAAATGGAAGAAAGTAATGAGATAAATCAACAACCAACAAAACAACAGGATCAAGAAAATGCAAAGGAACTGACATGGAAAGATTTGGTAAGTTTAAAAATGTCTGTAACACACATCTAACCTAATCAAAACAAAAGAAGTATTCCATATGTCCTTTTATAATCACATATACATTAAACCTAATGTAACAATTGAGTAAATTATTTAACATAATAATACAAAAATATATTCGTAATTATAAGAATATAACATTTAAAAATTAATATTATATTTGAAATATATATGAATTGCGCCTTATATTTAATTAAAATAAATATATTTAGAAATATATATAAAATTTATCTTTATTGTCATTTCATATTATTATATTCTTGCGGTATTTGAAATACATGGTTAATAATTATTCAGTATTTAATATTCATGAACATATATCTTAAATACTTTATTCTTTTAGAAAGAATATGAATAAAATGCAAATATTATGTTAATATTTCATTAACATTATGTTAATTGTTAATATTTCTAGGGGATCGTAGACACATTGTGTAAAACATGTGAAGATTTAAAATGGAAATCACCTACAAAGATTCAATGTGAAGCTATTCCGTTAACCCTTGAAGGTAAAATGAAAAGAGAAATAGACATATATATATATGAAAAATAAAAGAAATAGAATTAAATTGAAGTACTTTTTGTTAAATTGAATTTAAAATTTATTAGGTAAAGATATAATAGGATTAGCGGAAACTGGTTCTGGTAAAACTGCAGCCTTTGCTATTCCTATATTACAGGCACTGTTAGAAAATCCACAAAGATATTTTGCTTTAATTTTAACACCTACCAGAGAACTAGCCTTCCAAATATCAGAACAATTTGAAGCTTTAGGTAATGCAAATATTTCATTTTGTAGTAATTTAGAATAATGTACTCATAATTATTATATATAATGTTTTTTATTCTAGGGTCAAGTATTGGAGTAAAATGTGCAGTAATAGTAGGTGGAATGGACATGATGTCTCAGGCATTGTTATTGGCAAAAAAGCCACATATTTTAATTGCCACTCCAGGTAGATTAGTTGACCATTTGGAAAACACAAAAGGTTTTAATCTACGTTCTCTAAAATTCTTGGTAAGTAACAGTAATAGTTTTATTATATACACGTGATAAAAAATTGATGCACCTACTGTTCCAATCTTTTAAAAGGTTATGGATGAGGCAGATCGAATTTTGAATATGGATTTTGAAGTTGAAGTAGATAAAATTTTAAGAGTAATTCCTCGAGAAAGAAGAACATTGTTGTTTTCTGCAACAATGACTAAAAAGGTTCAGAAATTACAGAGAGCATCTTTGCGAAATCCTGTTAAAGTGGAAGTTTCAACAAAGTACCAAACTGTTGAAAAATTACAACAATACTATGTTTTTATCCCAGTTAAATTCAAGGTACAAGAAAAAATAATTTTTTCATTTTTATAGAAATTTCCATTTTACAATAAAATTTCATGTTGCAGGATGTATATCTTGTACATATCTTAAATGAATTAGCAGGTAACAGTTTTATGATATTTTGTGCGACTTGCAACAATACAGTTAGAACTGCTCTTCTTTTACGAAATTTGGGCTTTACTGCTGTTCCTTTGCACGGACAAATGTCACAGAATAAGAGAATAGCTGCTCTTACTAAATTCAAGGCGAAAAATCGATCTATACTTATTTCCACAGATGTTGCTAGCAGGTAAGTATATGATATTCAGCTTATTTAATTTATTTTTTTCGTAATATGTGTTTCTTTTTATAGGGGTCTCGATATTCCTCATGTAGATATTGTAATAAATTTTGATATACCTACACATAGTAAAGATTATATACATAGAGTTGGACGTACTGCACGTGCTGGTCGTTCTGGTCGTTCCATTACATTTGTAACACAGTATGACGTAGAATTGTATCAAAGAATAGAGCAATTGATATCAAAACAATTACCATTATATCCGACTGAAGAAGAAGAAGTAATGGTGCTTCAAGAAAGAGTAGCTGAAGCACAACGTATTGTAAAAATGGTACAATCAGTTATTTACTATTTGATTATTGCAACAATATTAATAATAACAACGATAATGATAGTAATAATTACAAACACTATCGTATTTTAGGAAATGAAAGATATCGAAGACAGTAAAAAGTTAGGTAAACGAAAGAAGCGTCAAGATGACAATGAGGATGATGATACAGAACAATCTATGGGAGTCAGAAAAAGGATAAAAGGCAAAAATAAAGGAAGGGGCAAAAAGGGTTAAACGGTCTAACTGCCTTATCAAGTACATTTACTTTTCCTTAATAAATAATAGAAATGCAAGATAGTATTTGTTTTTATTGGCATTGTTATTTGTTTGTTTTTATAAATCATACCACCATTCCCCTCATATGTATTTCATGTATCTCTATTTCAAACTCATAGTTTGTATTAAGATTCTTAAGTAACTGTTAATTTACAAAACCACATTTACTCCCTTTTGCGACATTCGAATATTTATCTGCATTAAAACAGCGAAAATGGATTCCTTTGATGATTACCGCTGTGTAAATTTATTACCGTGAAACTAATGAATCTGACCAAGCAATTGTAAACTACTATTCAGAGATTGTAAAATAAGGGAAAATTTTTAATATTTAAGAAACTATTGTTCTATCGTAATAATTTTCTTGCATTGAGCAAACATCTTTATCTGGATAAGAATAGTGTAAATTACATTATTCAAAATCGCAATAATTTAAAATTTGCTGCATTATTTCCTGATATTAATGAAAGGGTACTACGGAACAATCGCCAAAATGTACAATCAATTCAATTTTCTACTTGCACATTTTTGTCTAAATTAAAATGGAATTCTGTTTCTCAAAAAATGCAAGACAAAGATTAAAAGTATTTGATATATTGAAAAAATAATAAAAATCTCATAACAAATGCAAAAATATTATACACTGCACTTAATTATAAAATTTGTTAGATTTTTTTCTCAAATCTCTATAAAGAATCATAAATTAACATTGTACATGTTTTCATCGTACAAAATATCCAGGAACAATAACGCTCCACTTTACCTTTACAATAATAATGCAACATTTAAAAACTACAGTATCATTTAACTATGTAAAGTAGCAACAAATCCTTATTCTTTATCTTTTGCATTTTATCTTTTTCTACACATTAAAAACTGCAAAACGATTTTCATCAAAGGTGCACCGAAGAATAATATAATGCTGCAGAAAGTGAAAAATGCTTGATGTTGTAACTTGTATCTACCTAGTTTTCACTGTAAAGTATGCTAATTAAAATGATGTAATATAAACTGCAATTCTTATAGACCTAACTTCCGTTAATGTACCGTTAACAAGCATGACACCTTCGATATATGTTAAAATATTGAACACCATTAAAGGGTCATTGAAATTGGATGGTGTACAACTATGTTGCAGAATGTTTGCAAAACATGTTAGGAATAAACCTAAAACACATTACAACTTATAACTCAACACTTGCTACAACACATTGATTTCTCAAGAAATACGATTATTCGATACGATTTTATCGAATAGTGCCTTTAATGTAAGTTAAAAAAAAAAAAAAAAAAAAACAAATAGAACACCATAGGCAGATACTATCATGCAAATATAGTGGTCGTCACAATTTCCATTCATAACAAGAGTATCTGCTTAGAATATATCTATCCTTTGTTCAATAAGTTTAATCATCATCCTAAAGCTAGATCGATCAGGTGAGAAATCTCAACTTTTGTTTTTTATTACTAACGAATGCAATATGTCTAATCTCGTTGTCGAAGGCTTTTGTAATGATGAATAACACGTATGCAGGCAATTGCTTCAAAGATTGAAGCAAAAGCTTTGTCTTTGTCTGAAATTATTTATTTCAAATGCCGATACTGTCTTGCATCATTTAACAATTAAACGTTAAAGATTAAAGGTACAAGGAAATATACATATATGTACATGTGTGTCAAATTAGTGAGAATCTTTTTCTTTTACTTTTTATCAAAGATGCTTCACCATAACCAGTATCGACAATTTATAATAAATAAATTCGTACAGTATGGCTTTATTTCTCATTCGCTCTTATTCTCTCTCTCTCTCTCTCTCCCCCTATTTTATTAATTTATAAATACATATGCACAATAATTATCACGAATCGTCATTTGATAAACACAGTATGTAGTACGTAAAAGTTGCTAGAATACTAATAAAATTAAAATCTCCTGAATCGACAGGGTATGCATTAGAGAAATAACTAGTAAATTAAGCTACTTTAAATACATAATAAAACCATTTTGACTTCGACGACGAGTTTCAAGATTCGTAATTAAATTGTTAGAATATATCTGTAAGTAACCTGGTCGAGGGCAGAAATCTAATGGATGGAATGTTCTGAATGCAAGGTGTCAGAGATGTGTCAGATGCCAAAAATTGAAACAACTTAAGTTTCATTTAAATGAGAAATAAAATATATTCCATAATATTATTATTCACTATTTCTACACATTCTGTACAGTAATTCACTTTAAGGGTTTTATATCTCAATATACTTTATACAAAAAGGCTACTTATAATCTAACATTAAGACATACCATAGCATGAGCGCCCTCCACCTTACCGCTAAACGGCAGATGGGCCGCACGCATGTTTGTACTGGTATTACGAGTCAGTCGCCAGCGAGTATAACTTCTTCCTCTTGTATCACACACCACACACTAAAATATTAAAAGTGTGTTTCTGGTGCTTTTCATTCATTATATCTTATAGTTACATTGTCCCCGATTAACTTACTCCTTTGTTTTATTAGTTGCATTTTTGTTTCTTTCAATTGTGTGATTCATATTTTGCTTTTCTGTTTTTCAAAAAGGAATATCACAATGTCAAAATATAATGAAGTATCTTCATTGCCTGTTATGCACGAGCTTTTCTTTCGTTTTTGTTTCATTTACTTTTTTCTGAGATACTCTTTACCAATAAATAAAATTATATTTTGTGAAAATATAGAATTGTAAAAAATAAAATCTGTTTTTTCGATTTTTGATGATACCGGTACAGAAATAGTGTATTCGGAGATTCCACAAGCAACAGGACTGTTAATTCAGATCTCTGTCCTCTAAGTACTTGTACTCAAATGTAAAACCTTCCTTTTTTCTTTGTCCCCACTTTTCATAATCGAAATAAATGTAGGTTCCCTGAAACAATTATATTTTACATAGTACCAATCTGCATAGTAGTACGCAATAACGTATATCGAATCTTATCATCGATTTTTAATTATCACGAGTTAATATTTTATGTTATTAACCTGCTCATATTCCTCGTTGATCACTTTGGGTTCTTCGTGCCTCTGAAACCACATCATATACTTTGTATGAAACCTCCAACTTTGTTTCTTTAGAGCTTTTGCAGCCAGGTACTGGCCTTTAGAACCTTCCATGTAATAAAATATGAAGAACAACGTTTCCGTGGAAAGACGTTGGAAGAACTCCACAGTATCAGAATGGGGAAGTTGACTCTAACATACAATAAAGTACATATGAACAAAACTAGAAAGAAATTAAAAATTAATCTACTATATATCTTCAAAAAATAAATAATATTAAAATCAGGATAGCCAGAGTTGATATATGAACTTGTCATCCTTCTACTAAGTGGTATGCACTAGCGCTCAAAAATGCATTAGTAGGTCAATTTTCTCTCAAACAATCGATATTACATTTCGTTATTGTCCAAAAGTATCGTATCTACAAATTAGATCGTATAATGTCGCGTGAGGAAAGAAGTGAACGATACCAAATCCCAAACACTCACACGTAAACTTCAGCTGAATTTATATAATGATACGATAGATAGTATAATGGTACCTGTTGATAATAAGAAGGTGTAACACACGAATTTCTTGGTAAATATGATCGCAAACGTTCAGAATCAGATGGATGAGGCATATGGTAGTGGGCGGCCTCCATCAACTGGAACTGCAACTGGTGTTCTTTCTGAAGAGGTACTGGCCCGAGAGGCGCAACGCTAAGAAGAGGAGGAATGTGTGCTTCCATGGTGACTTTGCTGTTATTATTGTTCGCCTTAGCAGTGTCAAAGATGTTTCTGTTCGACTCGGACGGCGGTATGTCCAAACCTGCTCGGACAATTACTTGTTGGGCTATAGATTTCAAAGAGGACATGCCATCAGGAAGCTTAGGGATGAGACCATTGGCAGTGGATGGCGCTGGCGAGCAGGAATTTGCGGGCAAAGGTGAAGATCTACTGCTGACTGACGACTGTGGCGAAGAAGATGGTGGGATCGGCGTTGTCATTTCAGTTTCGCTGCTGTGATTCTGATTTTGTTGATTATGCAACACATGTGTCGTCTGTATGGGCACTGGATTACTATGCTGCTGCGAGGTTGTTTGTGGCACATTCGAGGTAACACTAGACGCAGACGATGATGACAATAAACCATTTTCACTGCTATGAGCTGAAAATTTTAAAAGCAAGTCATAATATTATCGTTAATCGTCCTTATGATAGTCAATCATTTTTACAATATACTTACAAGATGTTTTACTAGAGGTAGAATGGATGGCTTGTGAATTAGTATGTGATGCAGCTACTGTAGCAAAATTACCAGCATTAGTTGTAGCAATGTGATTACTTGTAGAACTAGGCGAGCTATGGCTAGGTGTCATGGGAATGGTCTTGCTTGGAGTGCTGCTTGATAATAAATTCGATTTTATGGTGGCAGTGTTTCCCGTGGTTGGAATGCTCGCCTGTGAATTTAATAATGGCCTGACTGCTGTTGGTTTCACAGGCTAAAATTAAAGTACACAATAAAAATTCGTTCGCTATATCATAGCTATCGATACTCGTATACATATAATGAAACATCGGTGTTGTCATCGTGACCTTACATAAGATTACATACCTTCGTTTTTTTGTCATTATCTGTAGAACTATCACTCGAATGGTTATGCATGGTAGAACTCAATGGAGGTGATGGTATGGGTGAAGTACCAGAGTTAGTTGAGGTTGGTGTACCTCCAGTTTCGTTGCTATTATTACTATCTGTAGTTGCTGATGAGGGAATACCAACTCCAGACAACTCAACTTCATCGAGACCAATAATATCATCGTAGATATATTCATTTTCCTCAAAATCAGGTTCCTGCGAGGATTCGATATAATACTCTACATCATCTTTTATCCTCTTAATCTGTGAAACCAATTAAAAGATTAAATAATTATAAGCTTTCAAGGTATTAATATGGTCAAATAACTATATCTTTGTATTAATAAACTTACAGTGTTAACTTCAACAGACATATTGTCCAACATGCGTAACAATGTTTCCAATTTACGGATATGGTAACGATGTTTATCAAGTTTTGCTTTTAATTCATCCATCCTATCCTGCTTATCTTTATCTAACCTTTTTTTCTTTCCTGCGAGTAATGATTCTATCTCGGATTCAAATGTATCCAGCTGCATTGAAATCATCAACGCGTTTTAATTTTAACAAAATATTTTCCAGTCTGTTTAAACATCATCATATTTCATACCTGAAGATTTAAAGCGTCTATAGAATTTGCAAGCCAATTGCTAACTTCTTCTCGTTCTTTTTGAGCTGGATCAAGTTTTTGAGCAGCTCCTAATCCTTCTTTCGAATAAGCTTTTGTTTTTGTCTCTCTCTCCACAACTTTAAACCTTTCCATTTGCTAACGAAAATGAATTACATTTAAAAATAAACATGTAACAATTCTTGCAGTTTCAATTCTATATCAAAATATACTTACAGTTTCAATTAACTTTCTATATTCAAGAAGCGTACTTTTATCCTTAATTTCACCTGATGCAAGCCAGGTTTTAATCTGATCACGTAACCTTTGAAGTTTTTTGATTTCTTTCTTGAGATCTGCTTCATATTTCTCCTTCTGATTGCTGTTTGTAGCATTATGAACCTTTTGCCAAATATCTTCAAATGTCTCTACACCCTCCGTTACTTTTTTAAGGCACCGATCTATTTCACCTAGAATTTAAAAAATATATTTTAATTAAGATAATAAATAAATATATGTCACACATTACATATATCATTTATTTGAGATATAAAAACATAGATTAAATTTTTTAAATTCAGTTATTATTGCATACAAATTTGTTTACATATAAAGTAGCATAATTATTGTTAAATCCCATACAAGTTAGTAATTGTTGTTAGCATGTTACATATAATAAAATGCATCATGTAATAACTACTTTCATAATTTGTTACATACGTATATAAAATCTAAATGATATATTTGACTACGACCAATCAAGTTATAACATTAATAGGTATGATAAAACATGATCCAAAATAACAAAAATAATTTATTTCCAGCAAACAATTCTCTTAAATTATTGGCAAAAGAATTCAAAGTAAGTTATGAATTGAAAGTATAGTTTACCAAGCAATATATATATTGAAAAGCTTATATCGACAAAAGCATTACATATGTTATATCTTGTATCATTATATGTATGTGTTGTGGAAATAATATTTAGAACTATTTTAAAGGTTATTCTGACATAAAGAAGCAGTATGAGACTGTCATAAATACAGTACATGCAAGAAAAAATAACTTGCATTAAAGAAACATATGAAAAGTTCAAGCAGAACACCCCAGTTCATCATACCCTGACAACCTGTACCAACTGTCAGACACAGAAGGCTGCTTGCAAGAGTAGATAACGCGAGTTAAAAATAGGCTACTACTGATCGCAAAATACAAACGTTTAATGTGGCAGAGAATTGCAGAGCGCGAGGCAAGAGTGGAATCAAAGCTGTAGTAGTACAGACCCATAACAAAATTTCTGAATGTAAACATGCTGGAAACATTTTCTTCTCACCTTGCAACTTTCTCGTCGCAGCCATGGCTATGTAAACATGTGATACAATAATTCATGCATAGTCTGGACGTAATGGAAAATATACGGAACAATTTTACGGAACAAATAGTCGCTGAACTATTATTCCCTGTATGATATGAGAGGCTCGGCCACAAGATGGCTTCCGTTTTCAAATGACAACGTCCGACCGTCCGTGAACGAGGTGCGTTGGTACTAGTTCCGTTTTTTCGACGATCTTTTTAATCTTGATAGTGTAGGATATGCGCTACGTTTCGTCGAAAATCGACAGCACATAAAAATACACAAAAAGTGATAGCATCAACAAATGATATATATGAAATACTGAATAAATGAGATGGTGTATTATGCATCGGCGCATTCACACATTCTACCTAATGCACATACTTAACTTGTTCGCGTTCATAAACCAATTGAAATTTGGTTAAACCTTTCGATGCGTTTACAATAATTATAATGATTTGGAATCCGGTTATTTTTGCACTTTTATATTTACCAAAAGAAAACAATAAACTCAAATCTCGAAACTCGAAATGTTGTTTTACTTACATGTCACTCGATTTATAGGTATAGATGCCTCAACTGCTAATATTAGAAAAGGTCGTAGATATTCAACAATATATTGATAAATTACTCGAAAGTAACAATAAAAGAATAAAATTTATTCTATTCAATTGAGAATTTTGTACAATATTTATATATATACTCTCTTTATATACAATTAACAACTTTTTAATATCATGTTTCGTAAAGTATTAAAATAAAGTTAACGATATTCATAGGTTACAATGATGTTCATTTTAAAAAAGATGTATTTGAAATAATATTTTCTTAAATAAATTTTACTAATAATGATATATGATATATGTATATCGATATTAAACCTTTTATTTTCAAGTAATATAACATATAAGATAATTATAACATGTATGATTATGATATATTTTTAATTGTATTAATTAGAAATGAACGCATGTATGCTTATTTTCACATAATATAAGAGATTATAAAATAATATTATCATAATATTAACTTAATATCATTGCTTTTAATGTATAAAAAATATGTCAAAATACTAATTGTAAAAACATTAAAAATATTTTTTAGTTAACATAGGAAAGGAACATAGTTATAAAATATAAAATACTATTTATAAATTTATTATCTTTTATATCGTATTTAAAAGATTCATTAAATTCTTAATCATATTGTATGAATATATCAATAAATTTTTGTTGTATGACGTACATTTAACGTACTTATATATACTTACATACTACTGACTTAATTTAAAAAATGTAGCAGTTTTTCATGAAATCTTAGACATAAATTTTACCAATAAATTGTATATAAAATGTGTTGACACAAGTATATATTATACAAGATACACTGTATATATATATATATATATATATATGTATATAGATATGTATATTCGTATATAGTATACATATATATATACACGCACAATATTTTAAAGAAAATCATTAATAAAAATGCTGACAAGAAGTTCATGTTAAACTAGCTTTAACGAAGATATTTGGTAAAGAAGATTGAAATATTAGAAACATTTGAACTTTAGTTTTTAAGAAGATAAATAGAGTGTTTTAAACGAAATTGAACGGTTCAGGTAGCTGGCACAGGTTAAGAGCGAGAGGTGGGGGTATTAGAGGCACTACGTTGGGCGTATATGAATACGTCAACGAGAGATGCCGTCGTTTCGCGTTTCGAGTTTTTGCACAACAGCCGTGGGCCAAGCAACAACGCACTCGCGCTCAAGTCGGATTACGTTCTTCAAAAAAGATTCGAATTCTTATACTGATTATTCCACAACCGAATTACTGCAGACTATCTTTCTCTCAATGGTTTTGGCCTAACCTCTTCTATCACAAACTACAGTGGAACATGACAAAAGGTGGCATCACTGGGGACGTGTTGGAAGCACGGACGGAGCTGTGCTCATTGATATGACGCCATTTTACTAACCTTTTCGGCGCGGATCGCGACGATCCACTTAAGGTGCTCCATTTCGTATCACTTCAAGAGCGTCCGATTCTATCGTTCAGATTTTACAAACCGTATACATACTTCCTTAATTTGAAGCGATTCGTTCAAGCCGAAATTTACCGGAAGGTACGCATCTCTCATAACACTGGGATCATTTTTGTATGCAACAAAAGTTTATCAGCAATACTTTTCTGCTGAATCTTGTTATCACGGCATCCTGATTTCGTGTGTTCTTCCATTCGTCACATTTTAACATTAATTTCATTGTAGTAAACTGTTTTTGTGGGAACTTTGGGATTGAATCATTGTGGAATGATGTTCACTACGAAAGGCTTCTTGCATGTCATACCATGTACTCAGTTTTGTAATATCCTCGTCAGAGGTATTATAATTAATTGCATGTTACTTTACTCAGTGTAATTTAAACCTAAAGTTTAATTTTCTGTGATTTATTATCAACATGATGTTCAATGTTTTTCACTTGATTTATGGATCGTCTTTCAAAGCTAATTAAAATGTTTTTGTTTTCTTAAACTGCTATGTAACAGATTAAATTCTGCATAAAAAGTGATTTTAAATATTTGGTTATATAACTATTCTTGTTGTTATAATTATATCCATAAAATAGCAAAGAAAGATTTTTTAATAAGTTGAATGTAACAGGTGGCTTTGTAAATATATCAATTATAACATTGATTAGAATAGGAATGATATATAATTTTGGTGCTCTTAATTTTTGTTTAATTAACATATATGATTTAAACATTTAATATAATGATTTGTTAATGTTATAATTGTTTGAATAATATTTATGACACATACACACCGCATTCTCCTATATAATAGACTATAATAGTTTATGAAATAAACATTTCACGATCGTGTAACCTCTTGTATTAATTCACCATATTTTGTAGTGGTTGTTAATCTAATACATAATTAATTACTGTACAAAACAAATATTTCTTTCCTACTAGAATATTTTTATATTAAAACATACTTTATATGTTGTAGGTAATATCACTGTAGCTAAGCAGTGCTATTATGGAAGATGAAGATGGTGAAAGTAAAGTTATGGATATGTGGAACATATTGGGAAAACGACAACTTAAAGATACTTCTATTGAAAATTCGCTAAAGTCATCAATTGACAGTATATACACTGATGTGATAGAAGAAGAAAAACAATTATTGCAATATAATTCTATTGCAACCAAAGATTCTCCAAGCAAAAATAACAGTACAGGATCGAAAATTGTGTTTAAAGGTTTCAAGAAACGTATTTTGGCACAAGCTCAAGAAACACAAACGAATACATTGAAAAATATAACACAGGAACAACAATCACCACATTCTAATGCATCCAAAAGTAGCAAGGAAAAAAGGGCAGAAATTAAACGGGGCAAAATAACAGAATATGCGCAATATTTGGGTCTTCAGCCTTCGTCAAAGAATAAGTGTTCAAAGTGTCAATCGTCATCAAGTTTGTGCTCTACATTGAAACAAATTTCATGTACTTGCAATTCCACAATGACACCAATGCCCAGCACATCAGAATCATCTACAGTGTCACATTCTCCTAATTTTAAAATTACAAGAAAAGTTTATCTTTGTGCAGCATGTGGCACGTATTTCGAAAATTGGAATTTATTTTTACATATGAGGGATATACATAAACGTCATATATGTTTATTTTGTCTTGGAATGTTTGGTCAAGCTGAAAGGTTGTCGCATCATTTGACAAAGAAACATAGTGTTCCAGAAATGGCGTTTACATCTGTTGAAGATTTTTATGGTGCTTTCAAAGGATCGTGTTATCTAGTTTGTTGTACATGTGAGAAAGTTTTTTCAGAAACTGATAATTTTTATAATCATTTCTGTTCACCAACGTCTAAGCAAGATGTTACTGCTTCCATATGCACATTATGTAGACAAACAGGTTCACACGCAAGTACATGCAGTTTAGCCATTGAAACCAGTAAAGAAGTAAATTCTGCTTTACCACCTACAGGAATAATGTCGACTAATATACTTGATAAAGATGTAAATAGTGAAAACAAGACTGTTCTAAGGAAATCGATGAAAAATAATAGGTCTAAACATACGGAAGACGGTACATCCAATCAACAAAAAGTAAATATTCACGCAAAAAAGATCAATAATAAAGTTGCTGTATCTCAGTTAAACGAAAGTCAAGTAGTCGATGAAACATTAAGTAGAGATGAAAATTCTCAGAACGTAGTAATGCACAATGTGGTTAAAGATACCGTTTCAGAGACAATAATGGAAGTCTCAAAGTGTATCGAAGATTCCATTGAAGAAAAGGAAGAAACAAATGAAAAAGAGGTTTGTCCAAATAATTTGGAATTAAATTCAACCGATTCACCCAGCCATAATATGCCATATGATAGTGTAACGGAAACTATTATGGAGGTATCGCGATGTACAAATAACGTAGAAGATATTGATGACAAAATTAAGAAAGAAAATGTAAACGTAATTGATATGTTGAATACATCTGATAAATCAGAAACGAATTCTACTAAACTCGATACGAAAACTGTAAATTCGACCGAAGAAACTAATATTAAGATAGACGATGTTAATTCTGTTAAGATTGACGATGTTAATCAAGAAACAGAAGAAAATGTAGCCAAAAAGAAAACAGAAGAAATTGTATTGGAAACAGACTCTCAGTCACAAATGTCTGAAAGTTCTGCACATAGTCCAGTTAGCCGATCATTATTTAGTCCGCAACACGAATCACATGTATCCGACCTTCAACCCAAAGAAAAAGCTTATGACAATGATAACAAAGAAAATTTTGATGTACCTAATGAATCTCAATCTTCGATATCGTTCAATACCAGTGAAGCTCCTGATAGAAGTTTAGTTATAAAGATATGTACCAATAGAAATTCTCAATTTTCTGTTGCGACCAATAGCGAAAATATAGAAAATAATATTGTTAAGAAGGAAGAAGAAAACAACAATGCAGAAAGTTCACTGACAGAGGAGAAAGAATGCAACATGTTTGAAGAGGACAAGGACAACAGCGTTAGTTATCAAGTGAATGACGAAGACAGCGATTCCGATAGTTCGAAATTAGCGGTCGTAGATAACATGCCCGAAGAGACGGAGAATATCGAAGAAACTAGCGAACATAAAGCGGTAACCGGAATTAAAATTGAAACGGACATGAGTATCGAAAACAATGAAAATGAGACTGAAATTACCGATGAAAAAACAACAAATAATATAGATACAAATGAAAAATGGGATGAAGAAATGAAAGACGATAGTCAAAGTCGGGTAGAGAATATAGCACAATCTCAAATGCAGCCAAGCGATGGAATAATATTGGCTGGAGAAGATGTTCCTTGCATCGATCTTAACGTTGATGGTATTTTAGACAGTATAGAAATAGAAGATTTATTGAAACGTTGTATAGAAGCAGCAAGTCCTTTCTGCGTTTACTGTAATCACGCACGTCATATAGCAGTGAACGGTAAGCAACTAGGACTGCACATGCTTGCGGAACATAAATTTCAACCTCAACATCCTGCCATAATTATTCAAGCAGAACAATTTATTACTAGAGTGAAAAAGTCTCTCGATGAATTAGATTCTTACTTCTTTAATTTAGATTCTTACAGTAGCACAAATGGTACATACAATATTCCAAACGTGAGGACGTACGAATGTTTTCATTGTAGATTTCACTCTGCCATACACAAGGAACTTTATTTGCATAACCGAAAGATGCATCAAAAGACAATCTTGATCTGTATAATGTGTAAATCCACTTTTTATAGTTATAGCGAACTACTTTGTCACTTATGTCCTGGAACTTACTCTCCAAACATTAACGTTAGATACAGATGTTGTCTGTGCCCCATGGCAAATCTTCCATCTGCATTTAGATTAATGGTACATTTACGCAAAAGGCATCATGCATGCGACGTTTGTTTGGAATCTACCGGAAATCAACAGCGTCTTTCGAATCACGTTTGGAAACATAAGCTTCATCATTTATGTTATAGATGTGGTATTGCATACAGAAACAAACCAGACATTACCAAACATTTATTTTGGAAGCATGGAACGGAAAGCGTACTGTGTAAAAAGTGTTTACAGAAAAAGTGGCCGCATATTTATCACTTTTGTATACCACCCACGGCTTTCGTTTGCGAAGAATGTGGTTCTAGCTTTTCACGAGCCGTTGCTTTAAAAGTACATAAAAGGTTACATTCCGGAGATCATCCGTATGCTTGTAGCGAGTGCTCCGAGCGTTTCATTTCTCGAAAACTGTTAGACAAGCATGAAAACGCCCATAAAGAACCACCAGCAGTTAGCAAAAATTTAATGGACACGGCGAGTCAACAATCATCGATCAACGAGGAAAAATCAGAGAAAGAAAAAGTAGGCATAAGCGATGGTAATGTGTCTGCAACCGAGTTGGTGAAAGATATTAAAGAACCTGTGAAAAAGGTCGTTGACGTGTACGACTTGCCACCTTTGAATTTGTCTTCGGAAAGTGATACGGATTCTGAGGAGGAGAAACCAGAGATCAAGGAACCGGAGAACACCGAAAAAGTTAAATCAAACGAAGAAAATGCACCATCTTCCGCGGATCAACCAAATTTCACTTCCTCCGAGGCTGTTGCAGACAGCATAGTAGAGGTTGAACAGAACGAGGAAGAGAAAGAACAAGGAGCGCAAATCATGGATGGTATCTGGGATAATTTTAAGAGCTATACAGCTAGTTTAGAAATGAAAGAGACGGCTAACAATTTTGCGATCAAAGAACCAGAGCCAGAAACCGACGTAGCATTCTTAAGAAGTATAGTATTGGCCGATCATGATTATTGCGTTGTGTGGTCAGACAAAGAAAAGGATAACGATGCAACGTCCAAGATGAACGAGAAAGAGGAGATAAACACAAGCGGGGACCAAGATTACTTAAACAAGGTGGAGAAGAGTTCCGTGGAGGGTAACGAAGTTCAAAACAGCAACGAGGATGACCCGAATAAGAAAAAAGCAAAGAGTCCGAAGAAAAAGAAGCAAAGTGGTGGAAGTACATCGTCGAGTGATTCGTCTAGCGACAGTGATTCAAGCACTTGTTCTTGTGGGACAAATTGTAGCTGTAGCAGTTCGTCATCCGGTAGTTCTTCTAGTTCTAGTAGTAGTTCGGATTCGGATAGCTCCACTTCGGAAGGTTCTCCAAAGAAACAAACTAATCGGAAGGAACGAAAGAAAGAGAAAGAAAGTACACAGGAGCCGGAGGCTGGATATGCCGAGTTGGAGAACAAAGAGATTTCTGTGGAAACGAAGAATGGATCTGCATCGGTTCCGATAGAACCAGCTTGCCCACCACAGCTATTACTGAGAGAGTCCGATCTAGAAACCGAGGAAACAGAAACGGACGAGGACTTTTACGACGAGCATCCTCAACAGCTTGCGAACAAATTGCTGGCGGAGAAACGAAATCAATTGATGCTACTAGCCGCGGTCGCCCCTGCATCCACGGAGTCAGCGATGCCATTGAATAACGGATTAACAGATAGGGACACGACGGTCCCTTCTCCGGATATTCCTCCCACCACGGAGGAAGATCAACCGCAGCAACAGCAGCAGCCGCAGAAGAAGAAAGTGAAAACGAAGAAACGAAAGAAAGGAGAGAAGACGAAACAGCGTAACGCGACGCCGACTGTCGAGTCCATTAAACTAAACATTCCTAAAGCGTTTTACCAAAAGAATCCGGGTTATTCGGCTTCGTCGCCAGTGTTGATGCAATCGAACATGGCGTTGATGTCGAACGTGTCTACGAACGATGTGCACTCGATGAACGCGAGTGTCGAATCCCAAGCGATGGTTATAACAGGTCAAAGCATCGGTGGCAGTGGTTCCGAGGCAGAGAACAAACGGTCATCGAAACGAAAACGAGTACCAAAACGATTTTACGGTGATTCCAGTGATGACGAGGTGGAGAAACAGCCGACGGTGAAGTGGAGGAAGGCAGAGACGACGCCTTCTTTCGCTACAGTGCCAAGCGTAAAGCCATTGCCACCGAGATTGTCTATCGGCGGTAAAAATATGGCTTACAGACCGATCGAGAGACAATCGGAGAGTCTAGGAATCGCTACAGCTTCTGCGACCGAATCGGAGGAACCTGCGGATAGTAGCAGCGATTCCAGCGATACCGAGGTAGAAGCCAGCCAACAGATGCAGATGCATCTGTCGGAGAGTAACCCCCCCGCCCCGGAACGACCAGTTAATTTATATTGCTATTGTCAGTGTCCATACGATGAAGTGTCAGAAATGATAGCTTGCGATGCCGAGGATTGTCGCATCGAGTGGTTTCACTTCGAGTGTGTTGGCATTATGGTACCGCCGAAAGGCAAATGGTATTGTCCAGACTGTCGAAAAAAGCACGGTATTGTGCAAAACAGCGACGACTATTTCGACTGATAGCAGCGGATAGTATCTTGAATGCGTGTGGAAATTTCTATCTAGGCATATTTGATAATGGGTGTTTGAGTTTCTCTCTCTCTCTCTTTCTCTCATTCACTCGCTCACTCTCTCTCTCTCCCCCCCTCTCCCTCCTCTCTTTCGTTTTCTTTTCTCTCGCTCTTCCTCCGTTTATCTATCTATACCTATGTGTCTATCTCTTTTTCCGTTTTTTAAAAGTTTTTAAAGTAATTTAACGAAAATACGTTCGAGGTGCTTCGAATATCGTTTGAAATGTAAAACGCTTGCTTTATCGTCTCTTATTTATTAGTTTGACGAATTCTATGGAACCTTAATACGTTATAAATTTTTAAAAACATACGATACATTCTAAAAATACTAGATCTGTATTAAACGTCTTTTTATGTGAACAAATTATAGGATATAGGAATTATAGGTTATAGGAATTATCTTATTTCGAAGTTGAAAATAGTTTTTAAAAATCTCACATAATGATCATGTAAACAGGATGTATCCGAACAGTCTTGAATTATTATTCACGAATATAACACGAATTTACACACAATGATAGAAGAAAGAGAGGGAGAGGGAGGGTCGGATGGTAAAGAGAGAGAGTGTGTGTGTTTGTGTGTGTGTGTGTGTGTGTGTGAGAGAGAGAGAGAGAGAAAGTGAATTGAATGTCCACTATTATTCCCAACGTTTTCTTTCTTTCTTCTTGGTAAGCAAACGAATCCATACACTGTTCCACGTTGATATTTTTCTTAAGCCGATACGATAATGAAAAGAAAAAAAAAAGAACAAAAAATGTTTGTATATAAATGTAAATACGTCTTAGAGTTTATAACAAGGAAGTAAGGTTTTTTGTGTACATTTGTTTGTACTTCTTTTAAATGACAAAAAGTGCGCAATGTATAAATTTAGTGTAGCCGAATAGGCAAGTAATAGCGTTCTAGAGCGAAATTCTAGGCTACATCATAGAGAAATTCTTGAAGCCTAGTGTGAGAGGAGAGGGCTGTGTTTTCATCGATTCAAAATTGCGATAATCGCGGCTGATCGTCGGCACTGCTGGCGGTGTCTGTGCCCCCGTTAAAACGATCGAATATTTTCGATAAACACCATTCTATTTCGACAATCGGCTCGAAATACTGTTCTCGCTCGGACCACTACCATTTCGTTCCTTTTTCCTTTCTTTGTTCTTCTTCCCTCTTTTTTTTTTTTTAAATCGCTTGAATTTTTCAAACTTTTACAATTATACGCGTTGAGACCTCTGTTACTTTCCCTCGCTCATCTTTCCTCCATTTTTAATAGTATATCGTGGAAAGTAAAGCTTCCACGATAAGATTTCTGTCGTTTCGTCACGCTTCATGTTTTAGAATAATGAACGAGTTAACGAGCGGATCTTTTATCGTTTTCTAGTCTAGTTCTTACTTGTTTTTCATAATAGCTCTTCTGCCGACAAACATTTTCCGGATGATTGTACAACTGTAGGTACTTTATTCAAATTAGTTAGTAAAACGCTTGAAATTTCTCTCGATCATCCTTCATCGTGTAATATGTCTTGGTTCGTCAAAATCCGGTGAAATGTAAGTGAGCAATGAAATACGAGCGAAGAATTGGCGTATCGACTATATATTTCTGATCGAAAAAATGTTCCGTTTGTAGAGAATTATTAATTTTGAAATGGTATTTGACTATTGAGCTCGTATTTATTATTAATTATATTAAAATTATTTTATTTTGTACATGAAATCAGCCGTAATTTAATCTACCAGAGTATGACAAAAAAAAAAAGGAAGTAAAAGATCATCGGTCAGATTTGATGGAAAAGGAAGATACCTGTTTACTGATTGAACTTACTCTTCTTATCTCCTTTGTACTCTCTGACCAATTTCATTATTAAACAAAATTCGTAACTGAATCTGTTAATCGGTAAAACGATTTTGATTTCCTTTTTAACGCTTTAAGAAAGAAACGAATTGACATAATATACGTTAATGTTCGTACATGTTTAATAGGAAGTCGCAATACATTGTAATGGTAATAATATTAGTATGGTAATAATAATCAACGTTAATGTGCCAGCAATGCAAATAATGGCATACAGATTAATTAATCATCGTCAGCCCTCGTTTCCTCCGGCGATTCAATACCCATGATGTCCGCGATGAAATCTTTGTAAGATATTCTCTGTATTATAAATAATAATACATTACTTTCGGCGAGCCTAAATGATTATTTTCCTGTTTCTCATCGTTAATACCATTCAACGTTTCAACATTTCCATGGTTATGCCAGCTTTTATCGTAAAGAATAGTATAGCAAATTGATAATCATACTCGTTTCGTATTTGCTTGCGCATGTTTTTAACGAGGATACTTATTTTAAAAAACTTCAGAATTATTATAAAAAGCAATTTTAAACAAACTTAAGTATCGAAGGTTTTTTAGTTCTTTATCGGTTATCCAATTATCGAAAGTTGATTAAATTTTGTATTCAAAAGTATAAACGTAAAAGCAATAGAGATAGCGACAGCGCTTCACTTTACGATTGAAAAAATATCAAATTCATAATTCACGTATCATAGTTCGATACTTTTTCACGCTATCCTCAACTTGATAAATTTTCTTTCTTAAAAAATATGTATATGGATACTTGAACAGACGCGTAAGGTCCATTGGCTTTGTATATTTGTCGATTTTTCTTAATAAGACAATAAAGTGTGAAGGTAACTTTTTATATAAAAAAAATACTATCATAATATAAATACAATAATAAAAATATAATAAATTTTTCTGAACGTAAGAAGAGACGTCTCTATGATACAAGAGATACAAAATAGTAATGCGCGAATAACGACCAATATAAAGCGTTGGAATATATGTAACATGTACTTTTGTTGTTATTGAAAAACAATGAAGCGCTTTCGCTTTGTAAACTTAAATAAGTATCCATCTATTTTTTAACTCTTAATATAAGAAAAAATCAAACTTATTTTAATTGTTAAATATACCTCTGGTAAGAACGTAAAATCAATGGATGCGGATTTTTTTCCGTTTCGCTCGTCATATATTTCATCCAAATTCTCGTTAAAACCAACAAGAAACCTCATGTATGCAAATGCCTCTTGAATTTTTAATGGTTCTCCTAGAAAAAAAAACCTTGCTTAAGGTTGAAATTAAAATTAACATTTGAAGCACAAGCATGAATAACATGTTGGACGTTTTCCAAAAAAATACATCAACTAACCAAAAGGTATGCCATTTTGTATAGAAAACTCCGGAGGACCTTCGCCAAGCAATATTTTCATAAACTGTTCTCGAGTTAATACTGGATTCTCCGCTTGCGAAGCAGGGATTTGACCTGAATTTGCAAAGGCTTGGAAAGCTTCTCTTATTTGATGCAGAGAAATTCCGAAAGCTGGTCGATGATTTATATAAAATTTGACAAAATCTTCGAATTTAATTTCTTCGACCAAATGACCGGTCTCCGCGTAATCTCTGTACGAGATTTCACCCATAAGGATTTCTATCTAAAATGTAAAATGATATTACATTAAAAAAGAATAATTAGAACGAGAAATAAATTTTCCATCTCTTCAATTAAATAATTAAATAAATAAAAAGTGAAATCATTACTTCCTCGTTGCTGGGATAATATCCAACGACGCGCATGAGATTCGGTACTTCTTTAGTGCTCACTTTGTCGGATATTAATCTGGGAGTTATTACATTCTCGCCTTGATGTAAGATTTGAGCATAATAAAACAGGTCTTTCATTTCATTGATAAGCCAACCTTTTTCACCACCCTCTATCAGACAATAATACGGTGCCAGCCCTTTACCTCCTAAATGCGCTAATACATCGACAGACCTGATTATAAGAAGAATATATGATATAGTAATGTAAAAACTATATTGTATAGTAGTGAAAGTAGTAAGTGGCGATATTAAACGGTAAGAGCGGTAAAAATATTGATTAAAAGCAACTGTGTTAAAGGAAAGGAAAAACATACGAAATATTTTTGCAACGAAAGCTTCGGGTATTATATATTTGCTTTTTGAACGATAAATAACTATTAGTATATCGAGGAAAACGATGTTTTTCTTTCAATTACCATAAAAAGTGGAATTATTTGATTCCTAAGTATTGCTAAGAGGTACCTGCATTTTATTTTCCACATCAGTGTGCACGGATCATTATAACCAAAAGTGAATAAAATGTTCCCATCATTGCTAAGGCAAATATTACTGACCTATTAAAACGAAACTTTGAAATAGATCAAAATATCTCAAATATATACAGAGCGTCTTGTAATATGTGGTCGTTTAAGGAATTGTTTCACGTTCTACGCATCTTCAAAATACAAAGGATCTTACAAAATCAAAAGGAATATATTATTTATATATGAATTTACCTTGTAGTTTTCAGGTGCTGAATATGTTCCTAATGTTGATCCCACACAGTACGAGACACTCTTTATATATAGTGATATATCAAAATCAGAGAAAAGTTAGCTTTTATTATAAATTAACAATGTCTCTCTAATTACTGACATTCGGATTCACATCCAGGATCAATAGATTTTTTCCGTATTACGGTGTAACATAGTAAAACGATCGTGTACTGTTACGTCGCGTGAAACGGTCCATGCGAGGTCTTTCATTGTCTGACCGTCAAGGCCCAAGCACCATTAAACAGACCCTCATAAACCTAAGGCCCCGCCATAAACTGAATCTTATTAATTTGCAAGAACCTTTAATCCTGCGAGTATTTCGGTAAAACCCCCGGTTTTTCCCATGAACAAGGTCACCCTCGAGCCACGTCGGTAGGAGCCTTCCTCCTCCAATTTTCATTTATTAACGTTAGCTATAACCAATGGGCATCGTTACCCTCGTGAACAACGAATCCACGTCCTTAGTTCAAAAGACACACCCACACCGAGCTTTCCTCCGTAGTCACACAAGAACGAACTTCGCTTGTTCTCATCCGAACAGAACAGTCGCTTCATCCCTCTAGACTTGTGCTCTAGACTACAGAGCAGTCACTGCATATCTATACTTAGTCTGTTCAATTGCTACTTCTGTTACATCAAGAAGGCCACCTTCTTCTTATATTCAAGTATAAGGGCCTTGCTCTATTACAAAGAACATTCAGTGCTCATCTATCGGAGTGTCATACTTCAAAGTATCGTCTACGACATTTACATCGTACGTAACGGTGTAACTCTTTAGCGTATTAAGTGTTGAAAATACAAACTTTATAACCCTGTTAATGGCAGTGTTATACCACATCGATCACCCCTATTATCCCACAAGAAATAAGGGGATCGATCTGTTCGTAACGTTGATTCTTATAATCGAAAGATCGAAAATACATGTACATTGTGCACGACGCTTCTTACCTTGCGTGGGTGCCCTATCATTCCTAAAATCTTGTAAGGATTCCCATCGAAAGGAAGCATTTGAAGGCCTATTTCCTTATTAGTTGCAAATACCATGTATTTACCAGCTTTATATTCTTTACCAGATATTACCTGCACAACGATCCTTTTAATTAAGTGTAAAATAATTTCCTATGAACACAAAGAACCAAAATTTATACGATTCTACGTTACTTTGAAATGCTTAACCGGGGTATCACAAAGCGGTCCCAAAAATGTTCCTCGAATTGTTTTCGTTATATCGTTTAGCAATCTGTATTTGTACTAAATAATAAATGTTATAGACAATGTTACATGTAAATATTATATGAAATGGCTCATCTTGTCTAACTTAATTATGTATGTAGTAACATACTTGTGTATGTATACAAAGGATTCTGTGTATTTTGGTAATTGACGATACAACCAACGAAAGAGCGATTTCGTAGTATGAAGAAATAAATTGAAAGTATATGATAAAATTTTATCGTATTATCTCAAAACTTTGTTTTCGATAATATAATATCTCTATTTATATTATATCATAAAGTTGCCCCTTTCTCGATCGTAACGTAATATCAATTACGAGGTTTATGTACTATGTATACATACATACATATGTATATGAATATATAGATGTACAGATAGATTCGATATGAAACCCGATGACGATATGATAAAAAGTCTTATCTCAGTTTTAATTTAATGTTCCGAATAGTAGAATCAGTTAAAAGATAACCAGATTATTACTTCGGAATTAGAGTACATTAAAAATCCTTCAACGCCCAACTTAGGGTACCAGGTGAGACAAAGAGGAATAGCTTCGCATTCAATTTGGCAAATGTTTAATATCTGCAAACCAGGGAAAGGATATGGTCCACTGGAAAATGCAGAGAATTTCTAGAGTTTAATTGTACGTTATATGTATTTTTCTCTGTTATCTGAAATATCTGATTTACCTATTTTTAAGATCGTACTCAATTAGGTTCCGATCTTCTCCTACCGAAAAAAAACGATATACAACGCTTTCGATAGTAGCTGGCCCGAAAAGTATATCTCTTATTTTCGCAGTATGAGAATGATACTTTCCAACAAAATCCCATAAACGGGAACCGCTTGGCGAATCACCTATTTTTTTAAATACCGCTACCACTAGCGCGTTATCCTAAAAGAAGTTAAGAGGTTGCTTTTTGCCTTATGTCATAATGATCATAAAGAAAATTTCATTTCCGATTAAATTGTTCAACAATAGATGCGATATTAGTTTACGGTTCGATGATACTGCTTATTTACCGCGTAAGCCATGTATTCTTCGCACTCTGTGAAAGCCAATTTAAGTATCGATTCCGTGGAATGTTTGTAAGGATATTTATCAAGAGGTTCTAAAGTGAGAGGATGCAACATCCAAAGGGCTCCATTTTCAAGGCCACATGCTAGTAAATTACCTTCAAAATCATTGAAATGTTTTACATTGAAAATCGTCCGGTCTGTAACTTGAAAATATCATGAAAGATCATAGTCGACAAAAGATTCACCTATCGGTGAATATTTCAATGCTGTAACAGCGATTAGTTTCTCGTGACTCTGTGGGCATGTGACATAAGTTATAGCTCCTTTCTTTGCTTGCTTATCCAATAGTATACTAAAATCTGGAAGAGGTGGGGTTTTCCTGCGTACGATACGCTTATGTCTTTCATAATCGTACAAAGAGATGAAACCTTGTAGATTACCGGTGACTATAAAATTGCTAATGAATGATAGCAAGGTGTTACGAAGAAGTATTATGAAGATTAAACTATATATACTACGTCGTAAAAGACAGATCTAATTAGAACTTAATCAAGCTCCATTAGTGTAAATACCTTCGAGGATGCGCATCTAAACTGGTTATCGCAAAGTTCTGATCTTGAAAGATAAATCGACACTTTAACGTAGGAATTTCTATCGACGCAACTATTCCACTCAAACAACCTTTACGAAAAATATTACAAAACTTTTGAATATGAATTCCATTTAATATTAATTTTCTGAAAAGCTTGCCAGATTATTTAATGTTGTGAAAAAATCTATGCTGTATATGCTCTTTCAAAGAGCAAGTGTACAAAAATGTAATAGCACTTACCGATAATGAAATTTTCGATGTAAAAAGTAGCACCTTCGACGGTAGCATCGGTAGGCGCGTGAAGTAATTTTGTAAATGCTTGCTGATTTTTATTGTAATCCTTCAATGTTTCTTCCAAATATACAGACATCGTCGATGGAACTTGATCGCGATACTTCATCGACTCTAATTTTTCTATATATTTCACTTTTCTCTCGTCGATATTATCTCCTAATTTAATTTCCGAGTATTCTTCCATTTCTTCTTCGTTCTCGAAATCATCTTCTTCGTCGGATTCAACTGCAAGATAAAGTCTAATCATTTTTTGCCTTTATGTTTTATATTATTTACGTTATTAAATTCTTCGAGTGAGAAAATAATCGCAATCGAGTTGATTGCATTTGAACGTAATCACCGATATTGGTAATCGATAGATGACTAGACAGATGATTTTTAAATAGTTTACGTTCGAGGGGAAACTACCTGCCTACCTAATCGAATGACTAATCGTAAGTCGTTATTATTGAAAGTGTTGATGTAATTTTGCCGTAATGACCGAAGCAGGATACAGTACGATTAAAAACTGAATAATTTCAACTTCAAATTCATATCCTTTGGATTTATACTATTTCGGGATTTTGGGAATAGAAGATATACCGTAATAGCGATAAATATCGAACTCACGTTTGAATTCACCGACCGCAGACACAGGAGCTAATAATGTGGACGAAAGATCAAAACTTATCGATCGAATAGAATCCAGAAGTTTATGTTGACACCAGTAGAGTATTTTTAAATCAAGATCGTAGAAGCTGATGCGCCCTTCTGAAGTTCCCGTTACTATCCTTCTAAAATTGTACATGTAACAGAAATTTTGGTAATACTGTATTTACAAAAATAAGAAAACTTTATTTACGACTGGAAAATTATGCTTATAATAGCTCGATTACTAGTTGTAACTTAAAGTAAGTAATATAACATATACAGAATGTTTACGATATCAATTGTCAATGTTTTTTTCGAATTAACAATGACAAACCGAATAAATCTTTAACCGGAGATGGTATATCGTATAACGTATATCGATATTTTGTACAGCTCTAATATCGGAAAATATCAAGTACCCATTGTGATATAATATCACCATAATACTGTTCTTCTCCAACTGCACAGACTTGATGTGTCTCTTTTCCTTGTTGTTAGCTGCACTCTGATTCTTATTCTTATTTTTCTGTCTTTCAACAAAAGTGCCCCAAACCAGAACGTATCCTACGCATAAGTATCGAATATCAATCTTTATAACAAAGATCAAATTACAAGTTGCAATCTTCGCATATAAGTGGATTATATATAAGCATGTGTAATAACTTTGCGAGAGTATAAACAAAATGGAACAACGAGTATAAAGAAGATGTAAAAACAGTACCGTTTGTCGTTGCTGTTAATACCCGTTGTGTTTTAGGGATGTAACAAGAGCAATTCAAGATTCCGTATCGTCGTACGTTACCCAAAATTTTTGGTATGTAATATTTCAATTCATCTTGTTCCTAATTCGTAAAAATTATCATTATCCATAGCCAGATGTATTATATATTTCGCTGTTGAATTGTATCGAATCGCGAAAATCAATTCGTCGAAATTCTTATGGAACTTGTAAAACTTGCGCGCGCGAGAGCTAACATGTGTACATATATAACAAAGAAATTGTAATTGAACGTAACGTTGTAGGTGTTAGATATTTGCAAATACGTTTTGATTTCATGGTGCGTCGTTCTATTCGGGGTGGACTACCTCGCGATCTAAGGAATAATTTCCTGTTCCCTCGTTGATATCTCGTTGTTTGCTTTCTATCTGACCGCGAAATGGAAAAATATCGCAAATGATACGATGGCAGAGCCAACTTTGACATCGCTTTTCACGAGAACAGTAAAATACGATACAAGCGGAAAGAAAGTTTAACCCTGAATTTCAAGGTCGATTCTGCGGCAACCTTTATCGATAAATCTCCACCGATCACGCTTTTCTGATCCGGTCACTTATTTTTTATACACACTGTACATTATACTGACCCATTTAAGGAATGCAACGCAGTGATCGGCAGTTAAACCAAACTCCTCGGAACAGTCTTCGTTGAAAGCTATTTCCTTTATTCTATTCGAAAAAAGTTCAGTTAACTCCGTAAAAGCTGAAAATAATTTGCTTTTGAGAATTTCCATCGGAGGTATTAATACGCGTTCTATTTTAAACAGCAAACTAACGAATTTTTAAACGGAAATGAATAACAAAAATTTTGGCGATAATATTAAAGTTATTATAACATATAACGTGATACTCTTTATGTAAAAGTTAAATAAGACTGGTAAACAATACTAATGATTAACCATCAGGTTGATCTTTCCCATACGTCCATAGCCAGAACTGAACTTTTTGGTGAAATTCGTTTCCAACAGTTACTATATACTTAGCGTTTGGGCTAATTTTAGCAGCGGTCATTCCTTTATCACCATGTGGATTAAATAAAGTCGAAATTGGTACACTGCAATAACAATAGCAATAGCAACTACAAATATGTTAGATTTTTTCAAGTATTTGATGTCATATTCGACGTTCGATTTGTATATTTTATTTACAATGTACACGACGTTTCGTAATAAGCGGACAATTATTTAAGCACCTAAAAGCAATAAAAAAAGAGTCCATATCTCTTTTTCACTTTAATTCTCTTTCTTCGTACGATGGATTTCAAGTATCCTCGTAAACAAAAATCCAAAAGTCGTTTTGAACATCTCGCGTGAGGATAATCAGATATGATCAGAAACGATGGAACGTAAAATTTGCTATATTTTTTTTAAACAAGATCAAACAGGACATACATCGATGCTAGATCCGCCTCATAAATTGGATTGTCCATTTATTATGGAACACCCTGTATGCAGTACCTCCTATAACGTCACTTATCTCCCCGATAAGAGAACCTGTTTGAATTTCGCTCCCTCACCTTTTCTGGTTCTTACTCATAACTCAATTCTAGCTGTTGTACAATGCGTCGTGATAGTTAACGCGCAAGTAAAAAACAGATAAGATACGTTTTTCGCTCGTTGTGAAACGCGCCCTCCTCCTCCTCCCACCCTAGTTTCCTCTCCATTAGTTTCTAATTAGTAGCAAAAGAAAAGAAAAAAAATGTTTTCATCGCATTTCCAAATTTCATTACCCAGTTTCGGTGTCCCAAACGACAGCTACGCAATCTTTTTCAAAATCTGCGGACAACAACCATTTTCCATCTTTCGATGTCGATAAAGTTTTCACCGCGTTCTTCTACAAAGTTGATGCACGAATAAGTCGTGTACGAAGATGCAAATATAATAAGCAAAAGATCGATACATACATGACCTTGAAGACTTATCGCGTATTTAGTCTTATAGTTGTAGATTATTATAACATGCGAACAAGCATAAGCGATGATCGTACGATTTTTTGTGGTTAAATTTATTATAGGTGTATCTGAATTTGTCCCAAAAGACCATAATAATTCCTGTATTTAAAAAGGTTACATATAAATAAATTCCATTTTTAACCGTACATATATCTTTACATATACAGTATATATATATATATACGTATCATTAAGGGTTGTTTTTAGGTTAGTTGCAATATGTATTGTAATATTAAATAGCTTTATCAAAGATTTCAGTTTGTCGATCTTCATAAAAGAAATTTATATATAACTATGTAAATCCATTGCTTACAAAAGGACAAAGATTAAAATCAGTTTCTTCCTTTTCGCAAGGCGCCCTTATGTTGGTCTCTCTTCCACTTTTAGAATCCGTTGATTCCTTGGAGTACGATGGTATCGAAACATTCGCTGCCATTTTAATTGATTCGCGTCTAAGAAGTTTTCGATTTACGATCTGAAATTAGCAAACGTTTCGCCTAACAGTTCTTTTACACGTATAGGCATATTGCGAATATTACAGAGACCGTGACAAAAGTATAGCACATCTTGCAAATTTCTTCATAAATTATGAATATTTAATTTGGATACATTCATACGTTTTCTACGTCGATATTTGTCACGTACATATGAAGATGTTAATTTGTTTTGTCTGTAAAAACAGAAATATCGCGTTAATAGCGCACTATTTAAAATCATGGAAATATTTTGTGCAGCCGCCGGAATTTCCTATCATTGAAATGATTCGCTTTGGCATTGATTTAATAAAAGGTCTTCAAATTTCTTTCGGTTTATTTTTTCTCGTTCTAGTAAAATGCATTCTTTCAATTCATTTATGCTATTGAACTGCCCTGCCGTAAACTGCCCTTAACGTAAACAACTCTAGCAACAGTTTTCTATTATATATATTTTACTTATAATTATGTATATTTCAAAAACCTTGGGACCTTGAAAAAGAAAAACGTTTAGAAATTTTTTCTCCGTCGTTACTTTTGCCCCTTCGAACCAAATATTGTTTTCCTCTGACATCTTTTCCCATCATAAAAATTAAGCGAGATATTCAAGATACCAAAGTTAGGTGGGACGCCTCTTATACGTTCTATACTGTTTTATACGCTCTGTACATTTTGAATTTTCTATAAAAGCTTTAATCTTCGCTGCTTGATTATTATTATTATTCTCACGTGATAAATAAGAAAATGTTACATATGGTTATCTATTGGATAGCTAACAGAGTTTATGCTGTCTTTTTATGAATTTTCATATTGGTTACAGACAAAGGTCAAGTGACATCGGCTTCGTTATCAATCTTGCTGAAGTTACTGCTATGTCAAGAAGTCATTAAACCGTTTCAGTTCCTGATTACTTGAACAAGCTTCTAACGTATGCAAACATTGGCAATCATTTTAATAAAGTTCTAAACAAATATTTATATTTCTTTGGTGTTTGTTCGCTGTTTGACGAAATAAATTAAATATAAATTATAATTATTAAGTTCTGTGAAGGCAGTGCATTCATGGAGTTATCTTACATTATCTTCTCTGTCTTTCTTGTCGTGGGAAAATATGATTCAGCACCTGTTTATTCGAATATTAATACTATTTCGCCATCTTTGTCTGCGGTAGGTGAAAAGAAATTTTATTTTATGAAGAAAATTTCCTATTAGATATCTTATTACAAATCAAACGAACTAGATTCCTATAAAAATAAGTTTTTGTATCTCAAAATACGCATATTCTGATGTGCATAACACAGATGCTTCTAATCTTTTGTTATATTCTTTGAATTATTTTCGTGAATTATACTCGAAGATATAACTATTATTCTTTCTTTTTATATTGGCGTACAATGTTATAGTGCCAAGTAGAAAACAGAAAATCCGATAGAAGATACAAATAAAGATTTTGCCGAATGAGTTCAACCGAGTTCATATATGTATATATAAATATTATAACGTTTTATGTTCACTCGACAAAAATAAAAATACCACTCTGATTAACTAGA
The DNA here is from genome assembly GCF_910591885.1 of Bombus terrestris. Classification (NCBI taxonomy): domain Eukaryota; kingdom Metazoa; phylum Arthropoda; class Insecta; order Hymenoptera; family Apidae; genus Bombus; species Bombus terrestris. The sequence continues at coordinate 18,028,114 of NC_063277.1, read as the reverse complement.
AAATACCAAAATATCACGATTTATTCACGAAACTTTGTGAATAACTTTCTAGATAAATTTTATGAAGGAGTATGGGTACTTGGAAAGTGGTACAGCTGACTCGGATGCGTTATATGAGAAAAATGCCATAACAAACGCAGTAAAAACTTTACAAGAATTTGCCAATATCCCAGTTACTGGGCAACTGGATAACACAACGCTTAAGGTGCATCTTTTTGTCTCTTGACTATCGTATTTAGTACTATACTTATTCAGCTGAATGGGATCACCTGAATATCCGTTTTATTTATTCTTGTACGAGAGAACTTCTCGAGATCAAGTTACAGTATTTCAAGAGCCCCGTGCAAATGGGTCATTTGTCATTTCTCACTTTTTTGCTTTTTTTTTTGCAAGATTTTGAGGTCATCAGCTTTTTTTATAATAGAATTAGAATATATATATTTATTTCTCGACATTCTTGTAGAGCGTGGGCTCAAGTGAAAGTTTAGAACTTAAAGAATTAATTGTAATTAGTTTCATCTAAACAGACTTCGTGGTTTCTTAGTTATAGGCAAGTTTAACAAATAATTTAATATATATCGTTTTTGTTTACTTATTATTTATGTACACATGTATTAACTCTTTTAGTGCCAGCCAGCCGATGTATCAACTGCGTTTGTTCACGTTCAGACTCTTGTACTCGAGAATTCGAGACGCGCTTAATTATCCACTTATGTATTATGTATTACTGTAGTATGTATTACTTATGTATTCATCAAAATAGCTTTGACATTTTTCGCATATACACCACGTTTTGAGTTGGTTGCTAGAGCTGACAATGAAAGTGTTGATCCTGCTACTATCGAACAATTAATTTCATATGTGAAAAATAATTATAAAACTCGATTGTTTTTGGCGTTTTAATTTAAATTCATTTTACTTCTTATATTATTTAAAATATTTCTCTAACGAGTGTAAAGCGTTACTTTTGTAAGTTCTCATTTAGACGAAACTGTTACAGTTAATGGCATCTCCACGATGTGGTGTTCCTGACATTTTAAGGAAAAGGAAAAATCTACAACGTAACAAGCGTTTCGTAATAGGATCGAAAGGTTGGAAAACAAGAAACATCACATAGTTGTATGTACCTAGAAACATCTAACAATGAAGCACAACAGCTTATCTTCCATCTTCATATATTACGTTCATTACATGTATCTATTATTACATGTATCACAAATAGTATAACTAATTGGACGCCAAAGATGGGAGAAGAAATGATTACATCTGAAATTGGAAGGACTTTGAACACATGGAGCGGATATTCAAGACTTAATTTTAAGCCGATTCATAGTCCATATCCTGAGATTATCACTGCTTTTAATAAACAATCTCACAATGAAGAATCAGTGCTACAAAATAAAAAAAAAATAGAACTTATTAAAATTGTCAATCTTTTTACTTGTGTCTATGACCTTGGAATAACATTCAAATCGACCTTGCATAACATTTTATCATCGTCAGACGCATTTTCTCTCCTTTTAGTCATCTTTTTTTATCTTCCGTAGCAGTAGAAATAATTTAATTGTCCATGTCAATAAGATTTAAAAGTGAATGCAGCGAGAAAAGAATGATTTAAAACTCTTTTACTTCTGACGTCAATATTTTTCAAACTACATGTTGACGACTCTAATAATTATTAATCGTTGAATTATTTCTTTTTGCAGATTTAATATAACACGTTTATTAAAATTAAAAATCCTTTCTTATGAATGATTTATTATGTAAAATTTTATATTTTCGTATGTTATGGAATAAATTATTGACATATATATTTTTTCATATTTATTTACTTTCCTTCGAATGTATACAGAATAATATACTGATATTTGAAAAAACTATAATTATAAAAATCACTATAAATATATTAATATAAACTATATTTGCATTCATTTCTAATGCTCCAAAGGAATCAAGTTTTCCATACAGGACGGTGCTCTATAATTTCATGTCGAAAATATAATATCCTAAGGATGATGTCCTACTTGTACTCAGTAAAAAATATTTCCATTTTAAAGGAATTCCGCTCAGAAAATTAATTCTGGAGCCAATATTATAAGCATGAAAAACGTTTAACGTCGATCATACTTCGAAATATTCACAAATATTAGCAATGTAACAAGTTTAATATCGTATATGTTTAACTGCAACAACTTTGTGGCTTAGGATCAAGCCCAGAACGTTTAGTTACAGATATACGTGTAAATTCTTCTGCCACTGTTGGATGAATTCCAACGGTATCTTTTAGTTTTGGAAATGTTAAATTACACCTAGAAAAATAAGAAAATAATGAAATAAAAGATAATAATAAAATAACATATTACTCGTATAGTAAAAAACTAAATAAATACATACTTCATAGCAGCAGCAAATCCTTGGATCACTTCACCGGCATTAGGACCAATGAAATGCATACCAAGCACTCTCTGATCGCCATTTCTAAACGCAACTACTTTTAAGTAGCAATTAGAAACATCTTTTTGTGGTATAAAGAATTCCGTTGGTTTGTAATATGCATGATAAATTTCTATTTTGTCTTCTCCATGAATAGCAATTGCTGCTTCTTCGCTAAGACCAACACAACCATATTCTAAAGGACTGAATATTGTTGTCGCAACATTCACGTAATCCATTTGTTCCGTTGAGTTTCCGAATAACCTTCTCGCTAATAATCGACCCGCATGTATGGCAACAGGGGTTAATTCTGGCTTTTTCTGTAATACGCAATAAAAACTAAATATTTACCTATCTCCAATTTTTTACATTACTTTTTTTACATCGATAACAATAAATCTTAATAAGTTGGAAAAGGAAATTTTTTTTCAAAAGTGAAAAATAAAAATAACACTCACATGAAGCACATCACCAACAGCATATACATTTGGAATATTCGTTTGTTCATCTATTGCGTCTATTTTTGCAGTTTCGGGAACAAGTTTAAGACCAATGTTTTCTGGTTTTAATTCTTCTGTAAGTGGTTTGCGACCTATAGCGAAGAGAACAGTATCGAAAATATCTTGATGCGTTTGTCTATCCTAAAACAAAAATTTATCGCTATATAAATATAACTTGAACATTAATTATATATATATTTTCTTTTTAATTAATAAAATAGAACATACTTTATCTACCCAATGTACAAGAAGCCGACCATCGCTTTGCTTTTCAATTTTTGATGGTTTAGCTTCATAAATAAAGTGTACACCACGTTTCTCCATTTCCTCAGCAACAGTATTTGCCATTTGCTGATCAAATCCGCGTAAAACAATTGAACGTACCATTACAGTTGCATCGTAACCCATACTATTCAAGAATCCAGCGCACTCCAAACCAATATCTATTCATCCATTAAGGAAAATGAAGCATTATATAACATTATTTTAAATCTCACTGACAAAGATACGAATAAAGCTTCGTCACAAATGTTTTATAAAAAAAAAAAGGATACATCCAGCACCAACAACAAGAGTTTTCCCTGGAGCTTCCCCTAAACTAAAGATATCATCGCTGCTTATACCATATTCTAAAGCACCAGGAATATCAGGATATCTTGGCCTACCACCTACAGCAATCAAAATATTCTTTGCTGTAAACAATTTTTCTTCTCCATTTTTCATTTTCCCGCATATTGTATGTTGGTCTTTAAAATAACCAAGTGCATTGAAATATTCGACTTTTCTGTAATAATAAAAGAGCCAAGTAAATTAATAAATACAAATTTTATGCTTAAAAAGTAAAAATAGGATGGTATTAACTTTGTTCTAAGCTCTACTCGTGTGACCCAGTTCACAGATTTTATATGATTTTGTACTGCTGTTGTTAATGCTTGCCAATCTATCTTAATAGTTTTTGGATCTGGTATTTGCCAACCATAAGCTGCTGATTCCTAGAAATATGAAATTTTAATGTTCAAAGTTCTCTTGAATAATAAAACATAATTAATCTGCTAATGAAACATACATGTATCGCTTCTCCTAACAAAGCAGCTTGATGCATCAACTTTTTTGGTATACAACCAACATTTACACAAGTACCACCCAAACCCCAAGTAGTACCTCTTGGAGATGGTGTGACAAAATCAAGAACTGCAACTTTTGCACCTAGATTCACTGCTTCTTTGGCAGCTGCCAAACCTCCTGATCCACCGCCAATAACAAGCAGATCATACGTGAACTTTTGATCAGCTGCAAACATAATAAATAAAATCCTCTATAAAATTAACTGTGCTCATTGAATTTTCAACATTGATCATTGTAGAATGTATATTTTGAAATATTTCATCAATTTTTCATGTTAAAATGTTCTAGCTATGTAAAAACTGAATGATCATGAGTATGAGGTTATACGATATTTCTGTTATTATTAACAACAAGTTAAAACTACATTTTAATAAGACAGTATCTAGAAATATAAAACTACCGCTTAAATTGCATGTAAATTAATGGAGTTAAGAAACAAATCATTGAATCGTGTTAATTAATTCGATTATTTTTAACCTAGCCGGTATAATAGCTCAATGGTATACGAATATATAGATTTCACATATTATCAACAAAATTAAGGCATATTTGCAATTACAAATCATAGAAACCTAACACTCACAGCACATGCAAGCCATCGCAGTTCTTCCATAAGGGAAAGTATTACATCTAGGCCATGAGAACTCGAGCAATTTAGCGTGAGCGGAGCGGAATGTGACAAGCCTAGCGAGTAGCGTTAACGTCGCCATGATTATTGCCAGCCGATCACGGCCACGTGACGTCACCCTGATGACACTCGTGTTTCACGATATACGATAATACACTCTTTTACGGAGTACAACGTACAACGAGTTTAGAAAATTATTACGATATAAAAAAATATCTTGGAATAAAATCGCGACATAGAATGAAGTCTATCTTAATCACAGGCTGCAACCGCGGACTTGGCCTAGGTTTAGTGAAACACCTGGTAAAAACGTTGCAACCACCAGAGAATATCTTTGCAACTTGCCGAAACGTGAATAAAGCAAGGGTAAGATTAGTCATAAAGTGAATGAGAAAAGATATTATGCAATAATCGGATTCAAGCTATGAATTCGACTTACCAATTGGTGCCATCGTTACACTTTACAGACTTAAAATTCACGTTATAAAGGAATGTAATAAGTAATGGTTCTCCTGTTTAAAGAACGTTAGCTCTCGTATATCGCGCTTGATCAAAAGATTTCTTACGTCTAAAAGACAAGAGCGAACTGACGCCTACTTGGTTCGTTTACCGCCATCTGTTATATAGTTGCTCCAAGCACATGAGTTTTTAAGTCTGATTTATAGTGACTCACACAATGCGCGTTGGTCAATTGCGCAATAAACTGTTTCATGCAAGTCACTGTAAATTTCGTTATAAAACGAACCTTAGAACCCGATATTTTGGAAAAAAATTTTGACCTAAATTTTAGAAGATCCAAATAATCATCAATGCACGTAAAAATATTTATAAATGCATAAGATTTTAGTATCTTACGACACAAAATACTTTTATAAATCCTTCATACGAGAAATTCTTCCTACATTAAAGATAATAATGACATGACATGACCGCTCGAATAAGTAGAATTGCATTAAGTTACATTAATTATTAGGATTAAAGATCATTTTCTTGAATAAATAGCGATTATCTAGCAATATTCGAGAACATTTCTATTATGTAATTATTTCGTTTTAAGTATATTCCCAAGTTATATTGTCTTTCAGGAATTGACTCTATTGGCTGAGAAATCGAAGAACGTTCACATTATTGAAATAGGTATGTAATATGCAATATCATATGTAACCATACCGTAGCATTTTGTAATTTCAAACAAATTTTCCTCGTTACTGTCTTTATTACAAAGCATAATCTAATGTATTATCTACTGATGATTAATGGTAATTTATAAAAAAATTGTAAAATAAGTCAAATGTTTTATGAAATTTTTCGATATTTAACAAAAGGACGATTCGGTTCAATAAATTAAAGTTAAACATTAATCGTCTTACATATATGCATACATGTATATGTGTTTTTACTTTTTTACTTTTAAAAATGAAATTTATGTTAATCAGTCACTGCAACCATAGACTTAGCTTAGGTTTAAATAAATATAATATTTGAAGATAATATAAAGATAATATATAGAAAATATATAAAGATAATAAAATTTAACTGTTAAAATGTTGCCAATCTTAATCTAAAATTTAATGCTAATATTTCCATTTACAATTTCTATCGATATTTATTCAATTACAAGTTCTATGTTTAATTTTTATCCTATAGAAAATGTATTCCAAAACTTGAGATGTTAGAAGGTAAAAGCGTTTGTTTGATATTATTAATTTTAACGCAACATTTTAAGTATATTATATAAAAATAGGCTACAGGTTTATATTTTATCGTTCTCTCCTCCAATTATTATATCTAATTGGTAACTTGATAATAAGAACGAAAAGATTACTCGGTCAAGTGCAATCAGTAATTTGGTAACATAGCACACATATTTCGTATAATGATATTTCATCTCTAAAGTATAAGACTGACTATATATTAAAAATATAAATAATATTTTAGAAAGTCAACTACTGAAGAACTCTTCATTTTTATCAATCTAATTCACCAGGGACATAAGATTAAGTCATATTTCGAAAACAATAAGCCACTTTCTAAGCTAAGAGTGATAAAAAAAATTTCGTTTAAATGCAAATAAAATATTGGATATAATAATTAAAAGAATAAAATATAAAAAATAATAAAAAATATTACCATGTAATTTGTTTTTTTTCCAAAGAAGCTAGAAATTAAAATAAAATATTTTTAGCGTTATCGGTTTTGTTATGAAGATATGTGTGAATGTTATCGATAGGCTTACATGAGCAATCTAACTTAGATTTTTCAACAGATCCAATTGTGAAATTTCGGATTTATTGAAATTGTTTCATATGCCTATGTAAAAAGATAACATTCATTATATAATAGGATGTACATGTATAAATACATATATATGTTACAGATTAATCGGACCCTTTCCCTCTCTAGTTTACATTGTCTTTACTTAAAAAGAGCTGCAACTAATTTTGACTTTAGGAGAAAAACATTTTTAATATTATCGTAAAATACTAAAAAGAAAAATATGTGCTTATAATCAAATAACTTTATATATATTTTTCAGGCGTGCAAGTATTTTTAATTATTAATTGTTAAAAAATCTCGATAACAAATCATGAAAAGAGTTTTCGACTTACCCTCGAAGTTATTTTGCTCTATCACCAGCTCTTTCTCTTTTATATAGTATTCAGTTTCTTGATCACTTAAATCCGAGTCCATGGTTTGCGGTTTCTTGTGACAACTAAGACACCACGATTTCTTTTTCTTCAAGTTACGAGATTTCATGTTACAATGTTTAAAATGAGAAATAATTCACGTTGAGAATTCAAAAAATGAACATATGTATACACAATTTTTACAGAACAAGGATTTAGTTGCTTCTATTTCCTGTCGTTGAAAACGGTGGAATTTCATTAAAATAGTACTGGTCGATATGTACTTACGATATCTGATAATAAGAGTTATATATAAAATTTTTTTCACCTTGACAGTCAGAATGCGAAATATTTGTTGAATTCATATAATAAATAAATTATCTACATGTATAAGAAAGAAATATCGATTTCGAAACAATTTTTATGAATGATCTTATTTCTTAAATATGGAAAGAGAAGAAATAAGATTTTACACTATAAAGTCGATAAGAAGGTTTACTGCCTTTCTTTACACAAAAATTAAAAGTGCATAAAATTAATTCATAAAAATTAAAAAAAAAAATTAGAAAAACCATACCATTTTAATTAACGAAACAATTTATAAACGAGGAAATACAAATATTTTAAATAACGAAATAATATGACATTTTTTATGAAATAATGTGCCATTTTATATACCATTTTATAAAATTATATTTATATTTTGTAATCAAAATATGATCTCATAAGATGATATCTTAATGATAAGAAATATTGATGTTAGTGTAATAGTACTTTACGTTACAAATTTTCAAGTTAACGATTTCATGAATGCGATGAAATTTCATGAATATAAGAAACTAATAAAAAAAAAATGATGTAAAGAAATTATGTGACTTACCAATATCTATTACATTTGTCGTGTATAAATTAGATTAAAGAAATTTGTAAACCATCAATTTAATAATTTTAAGCTAAATATAAATAGTTGACACAAATAGTACAAAAGTAGAGAATGTACGCAGCTGTAGTCTGAAAAGTACATACAAATCTATTGACCAGAGCCAAAGAGTAGTAGTAAAAGAGATATACATGTATGTATATAGTACAAAGTAATTTATGAAATCATTAGATTTAATATATGTATAAGATGCCTCAGATTAAATTTTGTAGTTTTCAACGTACATTTCCATTTTCTTCTTTTTGTTTAAAGATTTAGCCAATACAAAAGATTACGATAAAATAATAAAAGTCGTGGCCGAAAAGGTAGGCAATGCAGGATTAAATGTTCTATTTAACAATGCCGGAATCAGTTCAAAATTTACAAGGCTTGGTCTTGTAAAAGAGAAACAGCTTACAGAAGCATTTTTTGTAAATACTGTAGCACCAATTTTATTAACAAAGGTTAGTTGAACATTTTTTAATACATCCTTTTTTAAAAAGTATTGCATTTAGTTGAGATTATTAAAAATATTTTGTCCTTTTTTTATATGTACAATATAATTTTAAGAACATACAACATATATGTATATATATTGAATTCATGCTGTTTTAATTTCTATGAATTGTTAATGAATGAATTTTAAAAATAATACATTTCTAAATTTCTAGGCAATTTTACCATTATTGAAAATATCATCCAATAACTTTGCAGACAAATCAAAAATGAATGTTAATAGAGCTGCGGTTATTAACATGTCTTCAATTCTTGGAAGTATTGCTGACAATAATGAAGGTGGATATTACCCTTATAGATGTAGCAAGGTAATATTTTCTTTGCTTGAATCAATCAATAGATAATTCATAACTTAACAAAACATTAAATTTGAATATTATTTATTTATGTGTAGAAGTATTGCAATAGATTTGTTTGAGAAAATCATGTTTTTTATATATACTGTTTACATTAGTGACTCTCTATTCTCTTATTTGTTCCTACTTCATAGTTTCATGCAGTTACATATTGCAACAAAATTATTTCATACTATCTCGGTATTTTATTGTAAGCACTAATTTTGTATTAGACCCAATAGTGCAATAAAGAATTTACCTATCCTATGTAATAGATACAGTTTATAATATTTATCTTATTTTTAGGCAGCTCTCAATGCAGCTACAAAGTCAATGAGCATTGATTTAAAAGGGGATGGAATCCTTGTTACTTGTTTACATCCTGGCTGGGTGCGTACAGATATGGGAGGAACCAATGCACCCATGGATGTTAATACTAGTGTTACTAATATCTTGAATATATTGAATTTATTAAATGAAGAACATACAGGTTGTTTTATTCAACATGATGGAAAAATTTTATCTTGGTAAATAAAAGTGTTATATAGGGTTTACAATTTCCTTAATCATTTACATTTGATACAATTTTTCAATGATCGTTTTTATTGCTTTACTTATTCAATTTTACATTTGAAATAAAAAATAATCACACAGATACCATTCTTTTTTTATTAAAATATATAAATTATTATAATATGTTTAAATATATCACATGTTTAAAATCTTAAAACAACTGAATAGAACAATTTATAAACAATTTATATCTTACATAATAAAGTGTTGAATATTATATTTATTATAACAGATAGCATTAATTGAAAGTATACTCAACTTATAATTTAAATTACTGTAAAGATTTTGAGATTTGTACACATTAAAAGCAAAAATTTAGTATCATAGCCAAATATTTTTCTGTACATAATTCATAATATACAGATATTATTAAAATTACAGATAAGAATCCATATAAAAATGTAGTTATACAAAAATTATAATAATTAGCTATATAATAAAATGTTATTAATTTAATTCTTTTTAATGCATACAGGTTTCTAAACATTTGTATTTGAACAAATGAAAATGATTAAGTAATAATTTTATCAAAGCATTTTTATGCTTTCCTGAAAACTTATGTAAATATAAATTCAAATGTCCACAATTGTATTAATTTATTTGTAAGTGTCAAAGCGTATTTTGTACATTTCATGGTGCTATAACATAATGTCAAGGAATGTAAATTCTAGAATATAAAACTGCAAAGAAATGATACTTGAAATATGTACAATGATACTCAATTATCGAGCAATTATTGAATATATGATTATACTTAGACACATAAATACCTTGAAGATAATTGTAACGTTATACATTTGTATTTTGGAGATATTATTTTACAGCAAAAACAAATATATCATTATCTATTTTACATTTCCAAAATTATAATATATCAATGTTTGACAATCAGTTATTTGAGATGTTACATTGAAATGAAGGAAAATCTTATATGTATCTCATTAATTAAATAATACTGTAATAATATGAATATTGTCTAAAATGTACAATCCGTTTTGAAAAATAATTTTATACTACACTTTTAAATTTCCTTCAAAACAGATCTTAAAAGGAACTGAACATTTAATGCAAATGTTCAAATAAAACGTCATTAACATTAGCTTCTAAATTAAGTCGAGTTGTTATACAACAAATTCATGTATAAAAAAATAAACTCATTACATTTAACTTATATTGATCGATATGATTATCCTCTTCTTTAATGCATAAAAATTTTTGCTAAATAGAATAAAATGAAAGATGAAATTTCATTTAGTTTGTTAATTTACAATTATGATTTAAGATAACTTTATAGTGTGCAAATTCGTATAAGATAGAAATTACTTCCTAAATATTTAATATCCCAAATAACAGTCACAGGATGAACTTTAATCAGTCTTTAACCTTTTAGATGTTGGTTCACTATTTTGCGAATTAGAATCTTCAGAAAATCCCAGATGCGCAGAAAAGTCAGTTAATCCTTGGGAATCACTAACTGTTGAAAAACCTAATATATTATAAAACTTTTGTAGATTTTAACGTTCAAGAAATAACAAATATGTCATAAAGTATTGAAATTTAACTTACACGTATTTGAATCCTCTGTAAGACCAAAATTAGAGTTCGACGAATCTAATCCACTTTTTCTTGGCAAACCATTTTCCTTGTCTGCAACTGTCTTTGTCTTCTTCTTCTACGCAAAAGAATATTGATTTTTATTTCTTACTTTTATACATGCTTTATAACTTCTGTTTACCTGATCAAGCGTTGATATAGGTACCCATTTATAAATCTTCATAGTAGTTTCTCCTATTGTAACCCATTTCTTTTCCCTATAAAAGTGTCGGCATGAAAAGCACTGATGATTTCTTGGATTAATGTTAAAATAACAGACAGAGAAGCTACCTTCTTTACTGTTATTAAAAAAGCAGACATACAACACTATTACTCAATCAACACGCATAAAACATCTCAGAACTACAAAAGTCTGTTTACAGCTGACATGTGTAATGCAAAATCTCTATTAAACTTTGCAAAGAAGAAAAATTTTTATCCATTTTTGATATCCATATAGTTTTACTACATTCTTTCTTTTACTTTCTTTTGTAAAACTTTTCAACATTTCCTCGTGCATCTATAATATGTTAAGAGATTTACCAATGGCGAACTTTGTCAACGACTTGCATTACACGCTTAATATCATCCTTGGCACGACTACGAGTCTCTGCACGTACAGACCGCGACATCATGTTACGCGATTATATGTCACTTTTAACTAACACGATACAAAACACCACTAGGGCATTCGTCGATAAAGAGGTTAGGGAACTGACAGCAATTACAAATTTCCACAGCAAGATATCAAACACTTTCAATTTGAACGAACAAGAATCACAAATATTACAATCATAACAAGACGATAGGTCAGCGAGAATAAGTAGGGGTAGGGACGAGAAATATGGCGGAAAGCAGTGATACTCATCGATAAGCTACAATTCTTATATTTTGAAAAAATTGAGACCATTAATTTATATGTTAAATATACATATATATGTAAATATGTAAAATTTTATGATAAATTTTCGAATGGCGGTAGTATAGAAAGATCGTTAGAGGTTAAAGCATATTCTAGCAAGTTTAGTTAACATGAGCACCACTGACACAAATAGACGAATAAATGCAACTATAACACATTCTCTATTCTATACTATTATTAAAATATAAACACATTTTTGTTACAAACACATATTTAATAAGATTATACTGATGTTGGAAAATATATAAAAATTAATATAACATAAATATTACAACTTCAAATGTGCAGGATAATATTCTAGGATGTCCCTATATGTTAATTCCATGGACATAAGAATATAGGGACCTAGCAATAATTGTGCGAATGAAGTCGTTTCTGGGGAACCGAGAAAGTGGTATTTGGAGCCGCATTGATGATTGGTTATGATTGCGTAAGGGCAATCTTATTTTCATTGAGTAAGAGGAAGCCAGTGTAACTGACTGACTAGTTTATTTTCTTTTTCTAACATACATCATTGAATCAGTGACCAATGATCAGTGCGGTTCCAAGTACAACATGACTGTGTTTCCCATTTCCCAGGAGTGGGTTCACACGCTCTGCCACCACACGAAGCTTATGCTCGGTCCCTATATATTCAATGCCCATGGTTAATCCTCTACATTTTTTAATAAGATTTCATTTTCACGTGAACAATAGGATTGTTAAAATGAGATTTTATTAATTAAGGAAAAGATAGAAATGAAACTTACTACTGTTTGCTATATACGTATAAGCTTATTTGTATTCTTATTTTAGAGGAAATTCACATAGCAAACTTATTTTCTGTCAGTAACATTGAAATATAACCTAAAATATAATGGAAAATTAGAAATTATTTTAAATATGAATTACAGTAGTATTTCTAATTTTGTAATTATTTTATTCGTTATATTGTAGAATATCATTAATTATATCATCGATGTTATGCAATATTACACACTAATTTTGGAAACATTTATATGTATTGTATTTTATCATCGTATAAATAAGATATCTACTAAAATCAATTTTATATATGCAAAGAGAATATCAATGATTAGTAATTGTGTGAAATTCATTCTGTAAATATAAACTGTTAGAGTTATTTGTTCTATTAAGGAAGAAAATAGTTAGTTCCTGACCATAAAGACAAGAGAAAGATGCCAGAACCTAACAGTACAATGAAAAATACTACACCTGAAGAAGAAATTCCATATGGATGGCTGGTATAATTATAGATTCTGTATAGTTCTATAATACCCTTTTATAGTATAGCTATTTTAAGAAATTAGTCAATTGTATTTAAACAATAGAGATATAAGAAAATATTGATATATCGTTCCTTTCTTTATAATTAATAATTTGATATTTTAGATCAAACCATGTGAAATGTATAAAGAGGAATATAAGGATTGTAAAAGCATAAAAGCACGATTTCATCAATATTTTATATTTGGAGAAACTGTAGACTGTGAACAGTGGAAAATTGATTATGATAATTGCAATCTATGGTCTGAACATAAAGATAAAGAAGCATGTGTATGTTAAGAAATAAATAATTAAAAATTGTTTTATAAAATGTTACTTACAATGAGTTATATAATGTTTTAAGAAATATTGTACTATTTACAGATGCAATTAATAAACAGTGAAAGGAAGCGCAGACTAGAGAGATTAGAAGGTCATTATAATAATGATATTTGGCAAAAGAGAGATAAACCTCCAGAAAATTGGAATGCTCCATTACCTAGTTGGCTAGAAAAAGAAAATAGTAAATCATATTTACGAATTGTAAGTGACAAATTAAAAGAAAATCAAGATGAGAAAGAAGAAAAAAAGTTTTGTACCATAATGTAAGAACAATTTAATGTATCTAACATTATAGATATTTTTAAGTAGTACGTGATATTTCAAAATAAAAATTCAGAAATTTAATTTTGGACGTGGGTTTTATTATATGGAAAAATTCATCATTTATGTAGAATGAGTTACGTAAAGTAGACCATCTAAATATCCTTGTTAGTGTAGAAAATAGTGAAAGATATCAAAGAGAAAAGGACTGACATGTTACCACAATAATTCGATAACAATAGCACTTGTCTGTAGTTTATTGATAATCATGTTCGCGTGCGTTTAGAAAGTACCTTTCGCTAATAGCATACGCGTTATTGGCATGAATGAAATCTGATCACGGAATTCAAATTTTACACGTTAATGTTTTCGTTAATCGAACTCATTATTTATTTCTAAGTTCAGGGTTCCCAAAGGTTATGGTCAAGGGACAAAGTAAATAAGCAAATGAATAAAAGATATACTTGAATTATCGATTTGTTTATATTAACTATCAATATAACAAATTCTTGATAGTTTAAATAACTATCTATATATTAACTAACTATATATTAACTACCATGTTCTTAATCAAAGTCCTAGCAATAATATTTTAAGACAAAAACAGTATTCATTTACTAATACATAACTAAATACTTAGTTTTAATAAAAATAATTTAGATTAAATTTATTAGAATAAGCTTCTTCTTTACTATTTAATTGAAAATTGATTTTCGAATAGATTCATATCTTTTTAATATTTTTGTAATGAAAGATTTATTTCATTGTATTGTACTGTACAATACTGTACAATAATATTAAGTAAATAGTAAGTAAAATTCTATTTGTAATATAATTTTTGAGTACATTATTATTATACACGATATATATATATAAATAATAAAATAGCGATTACTTTAATGTTTCTCATGTAAATTTCATATAAAGGCTTTAACGCTTTTCATATGAATTACAATAAAAATATACAAAAAAAGTTGAAAAATATATCAGAATAGGAAATGTACGTACACAATGGTACGTATAAGTCGGAAGAAAGATAATAGTTGAACATAATAAAGAAGTATTGTAGTAGCATACGCCGACGAAACAGCAAATGCAGAGGCCCGTGACGGGCATGCGCAGTAGGTGACTCGGGGAATTCCGTTACGCACTTTTTCTTCCGTTACGAGAGTCAATCCGCAAGTGGCCAGTGGCAAAAGGAAAGGCAAAAAGCAACGCTAAACTGAAAGAAGCGGGAGAGATAGTGTTTAAACGTCGCGGCAAATTCTCCCCACTTCTCTAAGGAACACAATAGAGAAACGCGTCGTTCGATCGAGCCCGTAGTGTTATGTGCGTACGCGATGTTGAATGAGTGACGTAACCTAAATACAAATATCGCCTATCAACGAATAGGTTCAGAACAGAGGAACGCTTCGTTTAGTAAAACGACAAAAACGTTCAAATATACGCACACACTTTTGCTTTCTTTCTATTTCTCTCCCTTCCATTCTTATATTTTCATGTGGATTAATTCGACTTTAGTCACTAAGAGATAGCTATTGAGGCATCGCGTTCACATTTCAGTAAACGCAGTCAACGTATTGTGGTTTTTGTGCTCTAACAGAGGTGTGCACCGGTAACTTGGATTTCTGATCAAGAGAAAAAAGAATGGCGGAAGATTGTCCTGACGGTGATTATCTCGGAGCCTATAGCCGTTTTTTCTCCGAATTTGTCGCCAGAGTGAATCCATACGATCAGCTGCCTGTCTCAGTAAGTTCATATAACGTCACCGAGGCTGAGATCGTCGGTGAAATCATCAACGTGACTCTACAGTACCTCAACCAGACGTAAGTGAATGTACTTTTTAAATGAATAATATTGCAGCATGGCAGTGCGTGGGCGGACAAAAGACGTGTTTATTCGTTGATAGCTCCTATGGCGGCCGGCATCGAATGTAAACATAAACGACATACACGGTGTCCCAGTATCATCTGTCATATCAGCCCCGGGAAGGGGGCTGATTCCACATGCCTGAAAAAATAAGTCGGAAATGTCAAATCAGATTTTTTCATTTGAAGATTCATTTTCGAAAAAATCGAATTTGAAAATGTATCAAGTACACGCGTGTTTAAACTCTATCTTTCCGAAAGACGAAAATGAAACGTCGTACGAATATTTTCGATTTATTTTTTTAAGCTATATTTTCGATTATGTTGTAATGGCTGGGACACTTTGTATAATTGCTCGCGTAACTATTTAAACTAATTACCATAGAAAACTTGTATGGATATATTATAGGTGTTATATAGAATTTTGCGAGGCTTCGTAATTAGCATCGTAACGAGGCACGACTATAATAATTATGTATATTACTAAACTTTGAAACAAATACGAAAATATAGATACATCGAAATTATACAAAGCATTTGTCGGAAAAATACATTTGTAAGTTACTGATATTACACGAAACGCACACAGTATATTAAATAAAAGATTTTTATAAGAAAAGATTTATATAAAAGAAATTACGCGTCATATTTTCATGTCATTCATATAATATATTTAATCCTTTAAATACATATACTACAAATAAAATTCTCTTACGCGTCAGATTTTAATTATTTATTATAAGATAATTTTTATTTATCCGTGTTTTTATATATTGCGTAGCACGTGACACGCAATAAAGGTAGGCAGGGCGCATGCTGAAATGACGGAACATTTACGATTGATCCGGCGAATTTCGCTTTCTCGTAACTGCACGCATTTTCCGTGCGGCTTCCGTTTTTGTATGATAGGTTTTTTACCATCTGAAGTGTGCTTGCTTTCAGATTGTGTTATCAACAAGTTACTGTTAGGTACAATAATATGTGTATAAAACGCATAAAGGAATCGAAAACTTAATTGTTAATAGCAAATGTAATTTATATGGAATTCAACTATACAAATATTTTGTAGTTCAAGCAGTAATTAAGCTTTATGAAAGACGTTTAAAATAGCGCTTTCCTATTTTGCCACTCTTGTCATGGCTAATTATCTGAAAATAGAAAATACGATATTAATATCTACTTTCATATCAATGCCTTTCAAGATTATCATTTCTTTCGTTTAACTATGTTTTATATAATTACAAGGCAAGAACGTGACAAATAGTAACTGAATGATATAAATATAAAAATCTCAATAGTCGATATAAAAAATAAGTAGTCAATTGGTCAATAAAAATTTCAATAAACGAACTTATACTCCTATGCTCTGCTGCCAGTGAAATATGTATGCATATATACATCTATATATCGATGAGATCTTCCCCATATATTATTGATATTAGATGAGGTATACATATCATATTTCGAAAAATTATACGTTTGTAATATGTATAATATGAATACGGATAAATAAATATTTAAAGTAGAATTTAACGAGAAAAAGATAAGTTACATAAAATTTTTATTCTTTTTACATATTTCGTATTGAAAAAGTTTTGAATGGTATTGTAGGATCGATAAAAGCTTGTGTATATGTGAACGGACATGTAAATGGAACGTACCCAGACCATACCATCCTCTGTAAATTCGTATTTCCGCACTATTTTGCTGTTATCTGGACAAACTGAAACTATCACTAAATTATCTCCTTCCATTGTAGCTGTATTCTAGATAAAAACAGACAGAAATACGAACGGTGAAAAATGAAAAATTCCACCCCCTCTTTCTTTTTACATAGGATATTGCCAAAAATCACGATACAAGCTGCAACCAACATGCAAAAATAAGTCGGAGAAAAGAATTACACTTTTTTATTTAAGGCTTCATTTTCGAAAAAAAAGAGTTTGAAAACCTATAAGTTATCCATGTATTAATTGCAAATTTTGAGCTATGAAACTTTTGTTTCTCGTAAATATATCTTCCAATTACGGAAATAAGAGATAACAGAAAGCAAATCGCGACACTATCAATGTTTAAATGCATCGCACTAACGACAAAACTGTCGCTTTAGTATTTATACAGGGTGTTGAACAAAATGGGGCACACGCTTTTTCCAGCATTCCTGATATGTAATGATAACGTAACAAACAAATATTTCAAACAAAAGTTGATCCGTTTTGAATCGGTCACAAATTTCAACGCTTAAAATTGCGAAAAAATGCTTCTTTTTATAAGAAATCAAGATCACCCTGGCCTTTTTAAATGGTATAACGTATCTTTGATTTCATAGCGTTGTAACTGATGTCAAGACGAGTTCATCGATCAAAATATTACAACTTTCTGATGATCATGAGTTCAGAAATCTCGAATTCATTGATTCATAAGAGTATTATTATTAACGTGTGAAATTTAATAGGGCGTTAGATCACACGCTTAAAATAACGTTTGTGCTGTCAACAAATTGCAATAGTAAAAATTACTGGTCGTCTCTTTCACCACATTTATCTCCATTAGATTCTTTTTATGGGGATATTTACATTATCTGTTGTTTACGACAAACCAGTAAACTCTGCAGAAGAATTTTGAGATAAAATAATATATGCGTGTAGAGAAATAGATCCACGAAGTCTATTTGCCTCTACGCATCAAAATTTGCTGAAAGGAACGGGACTTTGTGTCGCGGCAAGTGGTATGTAATAATTTGAGCACTTATTGTAAGTAGAAAAACACGTACGACAGATAGGAAGTCCAATGTGCAAATATGTGTTAAAAAGTTAAAGCGACTCTTATCTTTTATTGATTTGTAACTGATTCAAAACAGAGCAACTTTTGTTTGAAATATTGTTTGTTACATTATCGGAGGTATTTGAAAAATCGTGCTCGCCATTTCGTTAAGCACCCTATATGGTGTTATTAGAGAAAGGAGAAATTGAACTTTTGATTGATGCGAGCAAGAGCAAAAAATAAAGTGATCTTGCAGTCACGTCGTAAAATTCGTCCACGTCCATATAAAATACATATAAATAAACGCCCGTTTCGTAAGCGGTAAATTGTCGCTAGTGCGCGGGGGTTCTAATCGAAATACGAACAAAAATAGAAGTTTCATACCTCGAAATTTGCAGTTAATAGGTACTTACACGGACCTGACTGATTTTTTAATTCATTTTTTTCGAAAACGAAGCCTTAAGTGAAAAAGTCTTATTTTTTTTTCGACTTATTTTTTCACATAAAATCTCTAACCTATAAAATCTCGGCCTATTGTGTCACAATTTTGGGAACGCCCTGTATATAAAACAAATTACAATTCAATACTTTGAAAATCGGTAGTAGTTAGTTAAGTTAAGGATACAAAGTCCTCTCTCAAATAATTGTCTCTATTCGTTTAATTATATATCGAAGAAAGATATGTAATGGCTAATTTTTTTTATGTAATTCAAAGTATGTTTCAAACTTGAAACTAAAGATATTAAATTATCTCGATCGAGTTGGGGCGAGCACGGTATTTCAAAAAAATATTACGAAAGGATTGATTATACTTTCATTATAATCCCTGTCGGCATACATTCTTCATATTCTTCGCCAAGAGTAAAGGTAATCTCTGTCGTACGAATCATCGAAATGGTACGAATAGTCCATTTATCGCAGTCATTCGATATTTCCAGTCGCGGACTGGACATGGATATTATTTTCCGTGGAATATATGGTACACCTATAGATGCATACAATTAAAAATAACTTAATTTGAATATTATACGTCTATATTATTATGTCCGATTTGATAAACGAAATATCCAATAGGTAGAAAAAAATGTGTAACATAACATGCATTATAGATATATAGGTATATAATATATCGTGTAATGAGTGTTTGTGTACAAGCACGTGTATATATGTCCACATACTAATCAAAATTTCAATCTATATTTTTAATTGATAGCGCATTAGTAAATTAGTATATTACGAGTATACATATAACAAATCAATCGATTCACATTTTTGTAATTTTCAAGAACAAGCTAATAAGTGGAATATTATGCGGAAAGAAACAGAATTTTATACATCGTATTTGTTTTTGCTTCCATCGTAAGCTAGGCGACATTCAGTTTTAGTCGCTTTTAACATACCCACAGCTTTGAAATACTCGTCGAGGTTTTCGCTTCTTTCATGTTGATAAGTGCCAACGATCGATACCATTTCTCTCCCCTGTCGGTAATGCTCCGGAGACGATGCGTTTGCTGGTGGTTTGGAATGTTTCCTCACAGGCTGTAGCGAGCCCTCGTCTTAGAACGTATCACGAACTAGTTCGAAAGATTCCAATTTTAATAGATTCGAAACAGCTATCTCCTCGTTTTCACCGGTCTCTTTGATCTTCGCAAATTGTTCATCTAAAGCGTAAACTCCTTGTTCTTGAGGTGAATGTTTCTCGAGCGCTACTTCTCTCCATAGATTTCTCACATCTAAATGATACGCCGCATGATATGGCGGTTATCGGAAATGCGTATAATCATTTTTTCAAACTCTATCTATTCTATCGTTCTTTTTATAAATTAATACATTTTTTAATTGTCAGTAACTATTCAGAAAGGAATAAATTAATCTTTTTCGTTGAACGAATTATGACTATCTTCAGATTGGACGAAACGTACGATGAAAACGATGCGTTTGATGTTTGCTACTACATACGTGTATTTATTAGATAAAGTATGAAACTGTATGTCGTGTTAGAAACTTATGATCTTCATTTACGACTTTTCAAAATGATATTTCAGTAATAATTATTTGTTTACATGCGATGATAATAACGAGAATAGTATTAGTAATTATAAAAGTAAGAATAGATATCCCAATAGGTGTCCCAGATTTTAATGGACGAACGCTATCGGTATATCTATGCGTCTAAATAAGAAAAAAATGTTACATAAACATAGGTCGTTTAAAGCTTTATTAATAGGTTACGACGAAAATATGAAATACGAAGGGAACAATAGCAAGGTTACTACGGTATAATACAGGAATACATCAGTAATATTTATGTTCACTTTGTTTATGTAAAAGTAATTAATTCTCCATCCCAAAATATTTATCGTTCTGACGATACAAAATTGACAACAGCCAAAAATAGAATTTATTACTTCGCGAATGTCATTCCTAACTTGTTTTATCTCAGTAAATGCATCGTTTTGAAATGGAGAACTATTTACCTTTGGATAAACAACGTGAACGTAAGTATAAGCTGATCTGTTCTTACGTTATATCGTAGTAACCGAGTCTGCTATTGTTTTCTTTGCATTTCATATCTTTCTCATAACTTTTTAGTAAAGTTTTAAGAGATCTATGTTTATATAACATTTTTCCCCTATTTAGATCCGTAGAATATACCGATAGCATCTGGTCGTCAGAACCTAGGACACCCTGTATATTTCAAAAATTTAATGTTTTTTATGTCCCATTTCATTTCGAGTATGAGATGATCGCAGAAATATACAGAGAAGGACTGTCATTCAGAAAAGCAGTTCTTTCAGTCATCGCTCAATGTGAAGCTATTATTTTTTCAAAATTTGATAATTCAATTACAATTAAAAGAATTTTTTCTTTTCTTTAGATTTAAAACGAGATTGTAAAATTATTAAGATTATCTACAACTATCTTTAATACTTGGAAGCCATAAAACGATTTTCAACGACGCAAAAACATAAAATACATCTGATGTAAATAAAATGTAAACTTTTGTTTATTAAATCAAAAACGCTGTAAGATTATAGCAGAAATTCTATAGCAGACATACATACATATATTACATATAACCTCCAGTATGATAAAAGATGTTTCTAAATGAAAATTTTAGGCACACAATACTTTAAGCATATTACTAATATGCCTATATGGCATTCAATCACATTGAAAGCTTTTGCGATTAAATTTACGATTAAAGTCATTATAAAAATATAAAAAATTAATAGAACAAATGATATGTTGTGGATACATATATCGTTCGTACAATCATTTAAAATTACTTTTAAAACAAATTATACATATTTTTTATTCTTACGATTTAAAGAATTTCGGAATGAAAAACCCATGGTTATCACTGTAGCGTATTTTCACTATAGAAAATAGACTTTTGAATTTTGTTAATCGAAAGTTTCGCATATCTATTGCTGTCAGTTTGCTAAGTACTGCTTCAATTATTTTAATGCTTTCTATGTTCAGATTTGTACTTGTATCGCGTAATTTGTTCTTTAAATAGATAATTATTTTTCAAAGTATGAAACAATTGATCTTGTTACAGATACTTAAAAATTAATTAGTTATATGTGTAAATAGAGAATTTTGTAACATTCTAGACAATGTCCAGCAAGTTTACAAGCACACTTGGTTCATCAAGTAATACAAGAAATCAAATCCATGTGCAAGAAACAACCAGAGGATTGTGGATTTAAATCTCAAGAACAAGGTATGTCTCTTTAGAAAAACTTTAAAATATTTTTGTTTTTTATAATAAAGATAGTCTGTGATAATTATTTTTTATCTTGCAGCATATACTTCGTTAAAATTAATGCAAGCCATTACCAGTAAAGTTAATGAAATATGTACTCGCTACCTGGACAATAGTAGATTAGCATTATTGCCACCGCCTCCTTGTACACCACTGCCACAGATAGCAGCAGGTGGAAGCAAAAATTGTAGAAGAAAAATGGAAGACCGCTATGTGGTTTTACATGACTTACACAGTATATTTGGTATTGAGGTAAATACAAAGATTAAACTTTTCTTAGCAAATATATACACATAGTAGGCCTTTTATTGGAAAAACATATTCCAAATTTTAGGATGACTCCATAGCAAATTACTATGCAGTATTTGATGGACATGCGGGACAAGATGCAGCTGTATATTGTGCTTCTCATCTGCATCAATATTTAGCAGAAAGCATATATTACCCTACAGATCCAGAGCGTGCCTTACGTGATGCTTTTCTTACTACCGACAGACAGTTTATAGAGAAATCACAGACACAAGTAAGAAACAAATATTTTTGTAGAATAATATATCAAATGTACAAGCAATATATCATGTTTATTACTTTTATCATTTCAGAAACTATACGGTGGAACTACTGCAGTTTGCACTTTAATATTAAATAAAAGATTATATGTTGCCTGGGTAGGAGATTCAACAGCTATGCTGATAAAACGTGACAATGTCGTTCAATTAGTGAATCCTCATCGGCTTCATCGCGAAGTAAGTATATATGTTTTCACTATGTTTAACATCTTGTTCGCAGAACATGATCATATAATATTATGTGTTCATATTCTTGACTATGTATTCTTACTCGTGTTGTATATATGCCTGGAGAGGGCACCCCAGGATCTACATTAATGAAATGCCTATCGTGACAGTGCTTAAATCGAAGCCCTAATATTGGGTCTATAACAGGTTGAAAATTTGATGTTTCGTTTAAACATGTTTTCCCTGTTCTCCAATAATAATATGCAAGGTCAGATGCACAAGGCCATATTTTTTTTCTTCCTTGGAAATACGGAAGCCAATTTTCTTTTTCAAGCCTTTCGCTAAAATCGATGTAACCAGAAATTTCAAACTGAAGCTTCGTTAAATTTCTAACGAATATGATAGTGGATATGATTTTCAATCTATTCAGACGTTCTCTGAGTGCTAATTCTTGCATTATATTACCCTTTGGTGTCACTTGTTCTGATGTTAACTCGTACGGTCTATAAATTGGAAAAAGTAAATTTTTCACAGCTTCCAAACGACGATAAAATGATTCTTCGTCGAGTGTTTCGCTCGTACAACGGTAACCAAGCTCGGCTAATCTACGCGCGACATTAAGATTTCCCAAATATCCAAGGTCAACAAATGTTACTAGGGAATCCAAATAGTCTTCAAAAGTTTCAAATTGTATTAATCTTTTGTCACTATCTATTTGTGTTCCTACCACTGTCATTTTTAACGCTATTTAATCTATAATTTTAACGATAAAAATATTAATATTTATTTTTTAATTAAATGATCTTTGTGACAGTAAATTTTAAGCTAGAATTTACTTTCTTTGTTTAAAAACAATTGACATTTGATAAATATAATGTGTTTTAAAAAAATTTGTAACAAATGTGCAAACGATATTGATTGTTCTTATTAGGATGAAGTTCAAAGAATACGGAAAGCAGGAGGAACAGTGATGCAAAGCATGGGAACTATGAGAGTTAACGGAGTATTAGGTGTTTCACGAGCAATAGGTAAGTTAATTTTATTATGGAACATATACAAAATAAAAATACAATTCCAGTACATGATTTATGTATTATATTTAACAGGTTAGATAAAAGAAAGTTGAGAATTGGGAAAATTTTATTATAAAATATAATTCATATGTTTCGTATATTTTATACTTTTACATATATTGAAAAGTAAAAATCAATAATATTTATAGGTTAACATTTTGCATCTAATTGTCAGTAATATCCGGATATTATAAAGCATTTTACATGATAATTCTTTTTAAAGAAATGTTAATGGAAAACAAAGAATTTACGCAATTATGTATGGGCAGGTATACATCGTTGATTGTTGTTGGTGTTTATGTTTGAAATTAATGTTATTCTTAGTACTCACGTTCGTTGATACGTAAATGTGTATGAAGTAGAACACATTAATATTAACTTTACACGATTAATTTTATTTTCAATCAAACTTCTTCCGTTATTTCCGTAGTCGTGGTAATCGATTCCACTGCTATGGAAGCTATATATACGACGCTAGATGGCGATACAAGTATTCTCTCCTAATCGATCCATTGCTCGAAATGCGTGTTTTAAAAAATGCGTTTGAAACTCTATAGATACTTTTACTTTTGGTAAATTTCATGTTATTTAATGCTAAGAAAGTCATCATTTACTCGATTGCGGGAAGTTTATTTTCTAAAAGAAGGACTTTTCCCTTAAATACGAAACAAAATAAAAAGGTAACGTTAATTATAGAAAATTTTAGTTTAAATATTAGGTATTTTAGGTGTAATTAGGAGATTATTCGAGATTTTTTATGCTTTTAATCATTTTAAAAACGTAGGATATCTTATATACATATAATATAATTATTCGTATACATGTATTTATGTAAATACGTACATATTTAAGTTTTATAGAATT
Organism: Bombus terrestris; assembly: GCF_910591885.1. Classification (NCBI taxonomy): domain Eukaryota; kingdom Metazoa; phylum Arthropoda; class Insecta; order Hymenoptera; family Apidae; genus Bombus; species Bombus terrestris. The sequence goes on along the minus strand of NC_063277.1, from coordinate 18,002,997 downwards.
AAGAAATTTCAAGTGAAAAAGATAATTTATATAAAAGTTATCTAACTGAATAACTATGATAAGTTAAAAGTGAAGATGACTATAAGGATGTTGTAGATGTTGGTTTGTTCTTATAAGCTTTTAATTATTTTATTACGGATAGTTATTTTAGATTTTATGTTTTCGAGGTTTTTGAAACTCGATACTACTATCATATTGACGTGGAAATTTCGAAATAGTTTTGTTACATATTGTTTATTTTTATCAAGTGTGATGAATTCAATTCATTTCAAAATATTAATCATATTTAAAGGATCATTCGCTTTTTCTATTTTTCTACTTTTATTTCGAACTTTGTATCATGTATATCTATTTTTCTCTGTGTATATTAAGTACTGTTATACATAAACATTATTTATCAGTTTATATAATTTACATAAATATCCGCAGTCTAGTTATAGGCATTCGCTTGTCGCAAGGATCGATTGTAATTGAAAGGTTCGTTAGTTGGGGACAAATGATTTTTATATATTAATTTGATCGAATAAAAATCGTGTGTTTTTTAAGGAAGCCAAGTAGGGAGAATCAACGTGTACTAACAGCTGGCCAACTATGGCTTAGGTATTGCGAAGAAAAGGAAAGAAAATATTCTGGACGCGTGTTGGGTATCCTGTTGGTTCCGTTCGACCGCTGACACAATAATACGTGCAATCATGCTTCGAGCAATGGACTCTTTACTGGGTGGCTTCTACATCACCTGCCGGGAATAATTAACAGCCCATTAAACCGTTTATGCTTCGCGAGGAGACGCGTGTCTCGAACGTTTGTCGTTAGAAGAATTTCGTTTCGACGTCGTAAAATTTTGATAATCGATACTTATCGTAAAATTATATCTTATAATCATTACGATGCCTTTTATCGATCGTAAATATTCGTAGGATATTTTTTCACTCGGCTACCTAATATCAATGAAACGTTTAATCGAATATACGATAGAAATTATTAGAATCTTTGATTTTATTTTATTAGACGAAAAGAATGCGTAATTACAACGAAAATACGAAACGTAGATGAAAATTTGTTGTGCGATTAGAATTCGTATATTTACGTTTGAGAGCATACCGTCGCTCGAATTAGAAAACGTAAACGAATCCCATTTTTGACAGAAAATGACAATACGTAGTGTCGTATACGTAGCTGCAGAAAAATTGTTATACTTTCAAATAGTTAATTTTTATAGTTATTTGCATCCCTGCCATTGCATATTCTACTCGAACGAAACTTATAACTCTATCTCACTGTAGAATCAGTGGAACAGCGATTCGGTGTAGCGGGTAAGATTTCGTCATTGACGATCGTCACAAACGACGAAAAGAAATAAAATACCACCCTTCCAATTTTATTCCAGCGTGTTGAGCGAGAAAAATTCTATACGATAGAACGGTAATTACGATTATACCGAAATACGATCTTTCGTTGTTTACTCTTTTACAAGTATACGTACCATAAAATTTCGTTCTGTGTATTTTCAAGTTGCGATTAGATGTATGGTTGAAAAATGCAAGAAGCCTAATCGAGAAATTTGAAGACGTTGTTAAAGTGAAACGAGATAGCATTCACGTAATTAACGACACCCGGCTACGTATGGATCCGATTCTTCGTAGAAATTTTTCAATCGCGATCGAGCAAAGTAAAAGGATAAAGTGGGAAAAAGAGAGAGAATTTTATGCCCCGTAACGTGTAGTTTTATGGAATTCAAGAGAACCGTTACAGTTATCCATTACATGTAAACGATGCTTTTTACATCTAAAAAACATGCGACGGTGAGGCGTGGGGAATATCAGTATTCAACTAGGATGTATATATGTAATTAACTTTAATTATCTATTTAATGAATGGCGTGGCTAATTTAAATAATGGCACCACCATAATACAGACGCTTCCGGTTATTATAAATTTACTCGGGTTCACCCATCAGTTTACTACATCTATGAATGAAATTCTTTACGTTTAACAATTAAATAGATATGAAGATTTTAGATTTGACCAAAATAAATTCCTATACATTTCGCTCGACAAATTCAACAGAAATTTCAATCAGCTTTTATTATACGCAGTTAAGAAAATGTATACACCGATGATCAACGTTGTACAATAAGCTTTTACAATAATTCGATATTTCTTTTCACGTGGTTCCAGGTGACGTTCGATACAAGCCGTTTGTAACCGGCGAACCAGAAATTAAGTCTGTACCTTTAGACGGAACCGAGGATTTTCTGATTCTCGCCACCGATGGATTAACGGATTACTTGGAACCGGCGGAGATATTGACTGTTCTCTACTATGAAATACAACGAAATCCGAGTGAGTACATAGTTACATGCTAACTCGTTGCATAATATAGATTCGATAGAATGTAAATAGAATCATCGTTAATTATTTTGCGGACCGTGTATTTTCTTTTAACGAGATATAGTCGATTCGAATAGGAATCAAAGATTTTATGCGTATTTTTAAGAAAAATTACAAAAGAAGCGAATCGATGTTCTTTGGTAAAAATTTGCGAATAAATAATTTCGTCTGCTTTTAATTACTTAGCGTTTAGAAAGTTAATTAGCTTCGGTCGAGTAAACGATGATTTGTATTGCGAACAGTTAATTCCATTTATTTCTGGGAGGGACAAAGTGGTAGCCTTCGTTCTCTCGAGTTTTTAAATATCGCATGATTCATACGAATGTCTGGCTGGCCTTCGTTATTAATGCATACAGGGTGTTCATTAGTACAGTTCCAGCTATGAGATTTATAAGAAAAACAGTAAAGGAAAAAGTTGTATTATTTTTCTGTACGCGCTATAGGAAGGAGTACAATTTTCTGCCGTTATTTTGACACGTTCGATTCGTTGCTGGCTCTTTCGAAGAAATTCAGAGAAAACTGCGCATTCCTGAATTCGTACAGCGTACTTGGTTATGTCCCATTAATTTTGTCGATCCGTTGCCGTGACACGGAGAAAATCTCTATATCACGAATGGAGCGACCGAAGCGAGTAATTATAAAGTCGCGATGGAACACACGCGTGCGAAATTATCGGAGCTCGTTAAATCCTTATTAATTCGATTAGATTTGACCATTGATCGAAACCGTAGAAAATACTGTGCGAAATACAGATTCGCTGATTCTTAGGCATCGATATAGACTAATATCTTTGTCTCTTTTCTAACGATTATCATTTACCATATTTTATATTTCGTATCGATGTATTCGGGGAAGAAGTTGCTTCGATCTGTTAAATAGCAAGACGATTTCGATAAAACGATATCTATCGTAAGTGGTATAAATAAATTATATATCGGAACGTGGTCTGACGCTTACTCTTACTTCTTATTCTAAGAAGCATGAATTCTTCTTGAAATCCTCGAGTATTCAGGTCGGACTAAATGTGAAACTGTAACTTTTACGAAGGATACGAAGTTTCTATTCGTAAGCGGTCTTTCGTCACACGATCAACGTAATATTAAACTTTTTCCTTTTTTTCACCACTCTTTCCTTTATCGTAACTTTTTCTTTTTCTTATCGTCTAAGAGAAATTCCATCGTATCGGATACACCGCCGTTACAGGTATCTGTTAATCGCAGTATGCTTCTTCGAAACGAGAAATATAGAAACTACGTATTATCGTATTGGAACGTTGTCATAGCAAACGATAAAAGATATTATATAACGATTGAAATAGTCTCGGTCGGGGAATCGCGGAGACCTCGATATTTGTACAATGGTGGAAGAATAGGCGAAAGATGATTATCTGATCGCACGAGAAAGTAAGGTGAATACCGCCTCGCAAAGAATTTCCCACTAAAAAAGGACGAATCTCGTAACGATTCTTATTCTTCATAAGCGGCTGCCAACAAACTGTGTCCAGTCTTTCTTCATGGCGCTGTCATGCTCTGCTTCTTGTTGCTTCAGGGACGGAGATCGGTATAAATTGCTCGCCACTTGTTTCGCGAACGTTCTTTCTTTCCGAAGAAAAAATTTCTCTGCTTTTATTCTTCGTGGGAATTTCTTGACACGAGTCCGTCGATCGTTCTCCTAAAATCGCCGGTCATACTAAATACCAACGTTGCTTTCTACGTCGAATTTTTCTATTTGAGAAAAACATATTAAATAGAAATCATGGCGATCCCGACAGCTCGGGAAACGATACTGGAAAATCGACGATGAAACAACGACTCGACTCGACGAGCATTTAAACGGAACAAAATGCAGAATCGTTGGTTCAACTTTGCTAACAAAGCGAAATGGAACTGGACGTCGATTTGGAGAATCTCATCGGCAAAGTTTTCCCAATTCCACGATCGGGCCGCAATTAGGCCAGTCGCTCTCGGCAAATTGCTCGCATTCCCATTGTCGAGATTCTATTCGGGAGGGTCAAGCTCCGGCACAATAGCGATTCCTAAGCCTAATTGCAGCAGCGTGTTGCGGGCACGTGGCATATGAACACATCGTTGCTCGTCGCTTCCTTCCTCGAATATTTAGCGGCGTTCCACCGACGTGTTTCAACTTGTAAGGAAAGTGTAACGCATTTAGGTCACCGATTTAGTTGAAAATTCCAGTTACGAAGATACTCTGTCGTCGCGTACCATCCATCGCGCTTTACTTTACGTTTCCAAACAACCTCTTTACCAACTTTAGCAAAATGTTTCTTTTTTTTCTTTTTTTACATTGGGATTAATAGTCAAATTATCGACCGTGAATCCGTTAACGTGTCATCTGCAACAATTACATCTACGCGTTACGCGTAAGTCGAGTCCATTGCCAGATGAAACACCGGTTGCGCTTTGACTGGTTGCAATTACTTACGCTCGAGCTGACGCTCGATCACGGAGGAGAATTTTGATCAGACATGGAACACTTACTTCTGGCTATTTCGCATTTTCTAAGATCCATTAGATGGATAAAATCGTGGTGCGTTGTATGCCAGCATGCACGTTAATCAATTAGGTAACGAAAGCGTAGTCTTTGGCGCGTGCGTGAAAGTTTCTGTCGTTAAAAACTGGCTTGATCGATCGTTTTATGCTTGAAAAATGTTACAGTTTAGCATAAATTCACAATGATACGATAAATCAAAACGGTATAATGCAAAGTATCGCCGGTCGCGTCTCGGATCAATTATATCTAAGAGTTGCATTTTCGGAGATAAGTAAAATTCGCGGATGCGAATAGAAAGCCAAATAACGTCGATATTTGATCTTTGCGCCAAAATTTTGTACGATACATTTTGTATCACACGTAGGATATATACACATATGAGAGAGAGAGAGAGAGAGAGAGAGAGAGAGAGAGAGAGAGAGTGAGAGAGAGAGAGAGAGAGTGAGAGAGAGAGAGAGGGAGGGAGGAGGATCGTGGCCGTAGAAAAGGTCCTGATAAATTCGATCAAAGTATCTCTCGGGCTTCTTATTCGAACAAGTTGGGGTAACGAAGGAAAAACGCGGGAATGTATGGATCGGGCCTATGACTATTTCGTCGATGGGAAAAAGCAACGTTGGTGCAATCGATGCAAGGTAGGAGAACCGCATTGCAGCATCCCTGGACGAAGCATGGTGTATGATCGAGGAATGAAATAAAATTGAAAGCCGGCTCGCACGGCCGAGAGAGAAAAAGATGGAAATGTCTGAACCAACATGGCCGTTGAGTGCATCCTAACAGGAAGAGGAGTACCGTGGCATATAAAGCTTTCTCTCTTAGGGTAGAGACTCCAGATGCGAAGGGAAAAATTGTCAGATTTCCAGGTGTTCTCCTTCTTAGCAAACTGTAAAATTTATACCGACAACTAGATTCATGTACTCCGACGCGATTATAAAATTAACACGGCATAGTTAATATGCCGGTATTATATTATTAAATTCAATGGTATACGTACGTACGCGTATATTCAGTATACATCAAGCGGCTTTAATATGTCTTGTTTACGTGCAACGAAAGTAGTATCTCTTTTCCACTTACCTAATTTTTTCTTTCTGTTAGGAAGAAACGAAAAGTTATGTAAAGTTATGTAAAAGTTATCGCATTGTAAAGTGGCTAATGAAATTTATAAATAATACGGCAATGGGAGCAACGTTCGAGTATAGTCAAATTCGATATGGACAAACATTTTCGTTTGAGCAGATTACCGGCATCTTTTCATTTATCCAGAAATTCACATTCTTACGAAATAATTGTGTCATTTATCGCTGTTTCTTTTCTATTTAACGAATCCACCATGTGTTATTCGTTGGTGAAAGATAGCCAAAAGAGGAAAAACAAACCAAACGTATTTCACGAAGATTATTTCCGATTTAATCGGCACGGGATTTAATGACAGAGAGGTAGAGAGAGAGAGAGAGAGAGAGAGAGAGAGAAAGTAATTAAAAAAAAATTGCCAGAAGCTTTTCAACTTGGCACGGTCTTCCTGTACTACCGAGGCTCTAGCCTGCGCCGTAGCTTAGCGACTACCTCTTCCTTCGTCCTCCGGCAAAAGAGCCGATGCCTTCAGATCCTCCGACCATTCGCTCGTTCGTCATTCGTTTGCGAAGTCGTCTGCTAGAAGACACGCCGGCAATTCTCACCTTCCTATCGGTCACGCATATTTCCTTCCGGTAATACGCGGTTGACTGTTCGCCTTTCTACCGATTTTGCCATTTCAGCGATTTTTTCGTCGCATCCTCACGATTCGCGAGGAAACTCGCGAACGAAATCCTTTCGAGTCGATAAATTATCAGTTTATCAACGTCAACAACGAGTTCTCGGTTAACAAGGTCGAAGGATAGAAGTTTTCACCTAGATGAGGCATAGAGTTTGCCCTTTAGATAGTTGTCGATTTCGTGGCTCGCTTTGGAGATCGTCTCCGTTCAAGTTGTTCGACGAATAAAACCGATTCGGACGACCGATTCGTTCGATGCTCGAATTCAGTGTTTCATCGCGCAGTGATCTTTAGTGTTCTGACGGAAAAGAAGGAAGAGGATATATCATCGGCGTAGATCGTTGCCGACGAATCGTGCATCGCGTTGGTAAGTCTTAAGCGTGGTAGAAGCGATCGAGATTAAACGTATACTTACGGAAATTAGTTTCTCGATTTAATCGATGACACGTACGTGGTAAGAATGAAACGTTTCGTTGTGTTCTCCGCGAGTGGAACCACTGTCGCAACGAAAACGTATTTTTGTAGTACCGTTATGGCGTTTGGTCGGATGCAATAGGTAGTAGGTAGGACGATTGTATCGAAACGCTTCCTTTTGACGTCATTTCCTTGCGCGAATAAACGCAAGCGGTTTTCGCCGAGATGTCGGGCTTTCCCCTCGTTTAATCACCGTAATTACCTAGACACGCGTTTCTGTCGACCTGAACATCAAACGGGCGGACAATTTTTTAAATTATTTTCCAGCGATATACGTGTACAAGATTATCCGGATAAAATTATTCCTAGTGGTAGGCAACGTAGTTATAAAGTTATCGGTAAAAGGAGGACGTACGATCGTTTGACCTTTTATTTATTTGATAGAATGTTACGACTCGATGTGAAACTAGGTTTTACGATCGTAATCAAATTAAATTTATCGTCGTAAGATTCTTTGCAAATCGTTCTTTCTTCGCTTTCATATCTCGTTAATAACTTTTAAAACGCGAGGATAAGTATTCTCGAGTTTTCTTTCAGCGATCTGTCGATTTCGCAATTAATATCGATGACAGTTTGCGGACAACGTTCCTCCCCGTTTTGTATTCCACGACGATACAAAGGGCATGCAATTATGCGCTTATGCGGTCGTGACACGAATTAATTGTTTATACGGCTGTTTCGTTCCTTGTCGCTCGCATCTCGTATTGCTCTACGTAGAAAAAATACAGAATTAAATAAAGAAATCGTCGATATTTTTAGCGAGAGCCCACCAAGAATTTCCAAGTGTTTCTCATTTTTATACGGCCGTTCGTCGAGACGGGCACAGGCTGGTTCGAAAAATTTGTAAACGATCCTATGCGGAAACACGATGGGATAAGAAACAGATCGATTATTGGTGAGGCAGATTTCAGTTCCGAGGTACGTAGTTCGTCGTTTCTCCAGTTCCCCAAAGTTAAACGAAGACAAATTTTTGGAAGACGCGATGGGTTTGCCAAAAATGGAAGTAGAAAAGCGAGAGAAACGTAAGGACGATCGTCGTCGTGCGAAATATATCTTCTCACGATGAGAATGTTGGCCGTTGATCGAAAGGAGCCCGGAAATCTCTTTTCTCCGCGAGACTCCGGTACAGTCGTCTGTGAAAACATACTTGTTGGTCACGAACCGTGCAATTATCGCTGTTGCGCCGCGCGGTACTTAGACGGCGCGTTAACAGAACTCTTTTCGATTCTATCCGCGTTGAATGGCTCTCCTCTTTTTGTCGTTACCTTTCTGAAAATTCTTTCCAACTGTTCTTTCGTTTTACTTTTCAAGCCAGATATCTCTGCGAGATTGTAGAAAACATCGATTTTTATACGACGCGAAAGCTTTATCAACAAGTTTCGTTCGTCCGCTTTTTACAAAAGATCGGCAGCAGCGCGTAATCGCTTTGGTATTTTGAAACGAGCGACCGTCGCGGGATAAAAATTCGCGGAGGAAAGAGAACACCGGCTCGTAACGAGATATAAAAGTAGCAAACACGGCCACTTTAACCAGACTTACGTTTCTTCCGCTTCTTTGTTACGTCGTTTATTTTTTAATATACCAGGAGCCACAGAAGCAGCAGTGGCAAAAGCAGAGCCGAGCGGCATCAGCGGCTTCTCTCTGCTTCCCCGCTTTCCCTACGTTAATCCACCGCCGGCCCTTTCTCTCCGTTTCCCCTTCCCCTTCCATAAATATGCAGATGACTTTTAATTAGACGCACTCGGAATTCACTGCACGCTCATCCACTTGCAGCTGCACTTTAGACGTCGGTGTCACTCGGATCCTGTTTTTCTTGTTTCCATTACGCGGATATTAAAGCATCCACGCGAGTCTGGGCGGAGGAGGACTCGCTGCGCGAAATCTGCCAGCTGTTTTCTATGCATTTTCTTGAATTCGCGCGTTACGTTACTCGTTTCGCCATATACTTTGACAGTTACGTTATAACGATGCTCCATAAGTGACATTTTATAGTAAAGTTATAGCAAGTAACAACAGAAATTTCCTTCTATCCGAAGGATCATCGATCGCATCTCCGTGTCGTTTATATTGTATGCGATAGGTTTCCTCGGTTTTATACGGCTTTCGTGTACAGATGATACGTGGGATGTTAGTTTCTAGCATTTCTCCTTCGTTCGTATAAATGTTAAATTCGCGGAAACGATAGAGGAACGAAGCAGATGGATTCTTTAATTTTCTATGATTTTATAATAGTACGATTTATATTTAATAATATAATAGCTGAAGATCGTCGTGTTTACTACGCTGTCGCGTAGACCGTAGATAGTGTAGATTTTCAGAAACAAGTTTCAATAACGTTCAAAGATAACGTTCATAATTTGAAAGAAAGAAAGGCCGATAAAAGAGGAATTCGGAAACTCCGTAGGAAAAGTAGTTGATCCGTGTGTAATGTCCAACATGGGCCGGAGTAAATGTACGCATGCGGCATCCGCCGGATATCCGCGGTTCTTGCAAACTATTATTTACGCTGCTTGGAGGAGCCTCTTGTTCACCTCGACTTTACTCACAGCCTCGCCTACGTTGTTAACAGTGTTATTAAATCTTCTCTCCGTGGAAGTAAGTCGATAGTAGGGGTTTTAAACTTTTAACACGACGATGCGTTTGTTCCGGAAATCTTGCGCCTAAGATATCCTTCGTAGTCGAAAGGAAATCTGCTAACGTAAGTTTACGAAAGACGCGGATACGTACATATCGAAGAAAAAAAAAAAAAGAAACAGCGAGAAAGATGACGGGCAAGGGGAAAGAGACGAATTTTCAAATGACGTAGAGCCAGCATCGAATCTTCTTTCGTATCACGCGAAGGATCGGTCTGAAAGATTCTCCTAAAAAGGAGAGATAATCCCGGGGAAAAAACGGCTCGATTGCATAACTGTAGCGGGTATAGGAGTGCTACTTACGATGATTCTTGGTCGACTGTGGCGACACACGACGAGCAGGATAAGCGCGGAGCCGCATGGCAACAGCGGAACCGTGTTAAAATATCGCAATAAGGCATTAAACAAAGGAATCCGGGAGGAGCTGAACCAAGACCGCGGTTACTGAAGCGAAACGGCTCGAGTGTTTCTTCGTCTTGAAAGGACTCTTCGTCGAGTCTTCCATTCGCAACACGCTTCTTCCTTGCTCCTTTTATCGCTGATTTTCAGCAATACCCGTGCTGGCTCGTTCCTTCGTTTCGAACCTAGTCTTTCGAGAATCGAGATCTACGGCGGATCTGTTTTCTCGATAAAAGCGTCGACGTGCCATGCGTAACGATTACTCGTACGGTACGTTTATCATCGTTAACTTCTTGTTCCACTAAGCGGGTCATATCGAACGAAATCGAATAGAAGTACAGTTTTGTTTATGGTAGGCGGTTATAGTACCATGGTACCGTGGATAGATGGTGTCGTTATCGTTATTCGTTTTTTCCAAAAACCAGGTGAAAGTTTTCTTATGAATTTTCCAGCTTCGACGTTCGGTTGAAATAGCGTTTTAATGTTCCGAACGTACGTTTAACGTCGTTCGAACACTTGTACCGCCTTTTCTTCCAATCTCTCGATTACATACGATTATTACGTAAAGTTTTTAATTCACTCGAGCGCCGTACTTGAATCTTCGACAGCAACGACGGATATTTCGAAAGAGGGTGTGGCCGAGAGTATCGTGCTTGCTCAACTCGTGCTTTCTCGAGCCGTGCTTCGTCGCGAGGGGTCAAAAATTCTATTTGGTAACGAAAGTTCAACTCGTTCAAATGATTAAGGGAAATATGCGATATCCTAATGGTTAACGTTGGATAGTTGAGAATAAAAGTAAACTTGGAAGATGAAAATACGACGGGATTGTTTTTCGGGGAAAAGGATAATCGAAATGATCGAAATATCCATTGTCAGAAAAAATCGAAAAACGGTATGTCGAGTCGCGCGAGGTTGGAAGATCACTGGAGATCGCTGGATCTCGCATCAGCTATGAGAACCACTTGTCCGCACTCGTCTGCCAGCGTACAGACTGAAGTAACCTAACCGCAAACCCGGTGAATCACCCGAAGGACGCTTTCCCCTCGTCTCCTCCTCGTCCATCTCGCTGCTTTTTATTTTCCCGCTCATCCATCGGCCGTGATTCAGGATGGTTTAATCGATTTAATCCTGCAGCGTCGCGATAACCCCCGGAAAACACGAATACCGCGTCGACTTACTTTCCATTTCGATTATCTTTGCTTCTTTCCACGATCGAACAGCCCCCGGAAAAAATCCAGACTAATCCTGATCAGAGAATCCCTGCAGAGTCATCGATGAATGTAAGCGTCTGAGATAGCGAGCTCGTGCCAAGTTCCCCGTCTCACGGTTTCGTAATCCCAAGTTCCAGCTTCTTCTTCTTCTTCTTTTATCCAAACTTTCATGCAAACTTATCTATTTTTCAAACACTCCCCTACCTTCGACATACTCGTAAGTATTTTTATCCGGTACTTTTTCTCACTTCCTCGAATCGATAACTTTTATATATGGGATTTTCGATACATGGGATATTGTGTTCGGAAAGTACCTAGCTCTTAGCTCTCTAGTTTATTTTTATTTACGTTTCTTCGTTTCCAACTTTACGATCACTTCCATCTAATCTCGATAAGATGCAGCGATATTTACCGTGTTTTTTGTTCGCTTCGTCGTCCGCGATACAGCCCTTACGATGCTCGTGAACCGATACGTTACGAACGTATTTCTAAATTATCCTTCGATCGCGCCTAATAACGTTCGCGACGAACGAGCAACGACTGTTACTTCTCAAGTTGGCTGTGCTCCCAAGTGAAAAGGAATTGTACGACCCCGAAATCTGCGACCTTGACAGTACAACCTTGAACATTCGAGTTTTAAACGTACATCCTTTTGTTCGTATAATCTGTTTTCGTATTTTTTCTATGCCCTGCGATAGCGATCTAGGGACATTTACGATAAATACGAAACGTCGCTTATTACGTTCAAATATATCGAACGTTAACGTTAAGAACATTTGTCGCGCAAGTGGCGGTCAAAAGATAAAGAGATATCGATAGAAATTTCTTTCTTTCTTTTTTTTTTTTCTTTTCGAGAACTTGGGAACGAAAATATCACGTTATAAAAAGTTAAGAAAAAGATTTGCCGAACCACTGCGTGCCTCTGAGGAATTTATTCTTCGCATTTTTACCTTTTCCTCGTTAATTACTCTTTGCTCGTTAGTCATTCAATTCTGCACCGACTCTAGAGTAAATTTGTAATTATCGTGCCACACATATAGCTAACTGGATATTCAACTCGTAACGTCAGAGTTTTTGTTTATATCCTTCGTAGGTAAATAAGGTTATTTTACGCATACACACACATATACATTATTTTTCGTGTCTATAGTATCTCGTTTATGGAAAACATGCGCTCGTATCATTTTTTTCGCTAAAGTGAATTATATATTCGTGATTACGTATATCAAGATATGCTTACGGACAAAATGCTTCGCATTCGTTTCCTTTATTCGCCGATACCGTTAAGTATTTGCTACGAAATGATGGCGTGGCTTGGTGCAGCGTGGAAACGAAAGCGGTCTCGCAATATCCTCTCCGTTTCTAATTGGACCAGCGCAGCGGCGTGTTTCCTTTGTAATTTTCCACCGGTGCAAGGTGACTCAGGAAATTGTCAACGATGAAAATCCTGTTCGATTGGAGAAACCTGTCTCGATTTTAGGTCACTGTTTTCATTTGTCGACCGATTACATTCGTTCGTTGTTGATCTCATATCGATGTGCGACGTGCCCCGCACAATTGGGACAACCTATAAAACGATTAAAAAAGGGAAGAAACGTCATAAGATAAAACGAAACGACACAGGATCGAACACAAACTGGAAATTCGTAAAATTCGCTCTGCTATTCTTTTCGTGTCTTAGTATTTGTGTAGCGGCGAGTTGCAAATTATTATGCTACGATAAATACAATAATCGACGATAATAGTAGATTATTGCTTGAATTATTCTTTCAAAGTGCAAAGATTCTTATCAACGTTACAGTGGTGTCGTATCGATTTACGAACGAATTGAAAGAAAGTCGGGGAACAGAGTGGAAATGTGGTATATAGAAAAGCGCGTTTCCACGTAGCTTTTTGCGTTTATGACGCCAGCCAGTTCCAATTTTAGCGGCCATGCGAACACGTATACACGCTCGCATCTGACTCACGGTGACATTCCTTGCATCGCTTGCCGGATGAATTTCATTTTTGCTCGCGAAAAACGAACGAGACGCGGTTCCTAGAGATACGTTCGCTACGTTCGCGATGCTTCTGTTGGTAGAATCTCCCGTGGATAAAGACAACGTGGAACCACAAAATTCTTCTGCAAATAGACCTTTAAACAGGCTGTGTTTTCTCCCTAACTATGTACCCGATCTGTATCGTTATTTTTCGTTCGACAACGTCGGTTTGCACTTTGGACAGTTCGGATGTTTTTCATTCGTAATCGCATTATGAATTTTCATGCAATTATACTAGCTTTACGAATAAAATTAACGAAACGCGCTCTTCCAACAGTAGTTTCTAATATCGAAACGAGATTCTTTCTGTTGCCGAGTGCGAACGTAAATTTGAAGAGCTTCTTTCGGGGATGTTTGGGCAACGAATAACTCGTAGCATCGACGGTTAGCAGAGTACGACTTCCTTGTACCTTTTTGGTGCCGAAAATACAGGCGCCGGCACAGACACGGATTCCCCCTTGACCATTTCGTTCACCGTTTGAACGATTTTAACAGCTGACAGGCATTTCTCATCGAGGAAGTGCCGGGTCATTGACCCTACACGCGTTTTCCTACCGATCTGTCGGTGAAGCGAATTCAACCGGAGATACGTTCCAGGTATCGTTAAATCGCTTCTTCGAAGATTAAACCCAACTCGGCTTCGGTTTGGAGCTTCGGGGGACAGGTGAAAGTGGTCGTGCTTCGCGATTGTTCTTAATGATATTTCTTCTTCTTGCCATACGTTGCCAGAAGAATACGAGTGAAATTCTCATCGTTCGTATCACAGGCGAACGAACGATAAAAAATATGCACGTACCTCGAGTCGGTTGAATCTCGCAGCATAGATATGCAGAAATGAAATTGCCTTACGAGTAAAGAGGCGATGCAGCTGACAGGAGCCGATTCCTCGAATTTAATCACGTTGGTTCTCTCCTTTGCTATGTATTTCCACAGCTGCGCAAATTAGATACGATAATGCTAGGAAGCGAACAAAGCGTTCTGTTTAGAGATCGGGAAAATCTGTCCAGGGAAACGTCCTCCAATGTATTAACCAGATGTCGAGGGGAACCTACCGCAACGTGGAATGCTAGGAAATAACTTGGATTTTAGCCAAACATCGTTACCAATTTTCTCACCAACGTGTCTAACTCGGCTTAAGATATGGGCTCTTTTAAAAAGCTGTAACAATAACGGATCCAGGTTCAACGCGCCCGGAAATGTGGCATCACTGACATATTCACACGTTGTAACATTCGAATCGTCCTATGATCGATTCAAGCAATTATCTAATTCGATAAATTTGTTGAGAACATTCGGCAAAAATTCCATTCTTACCGCTATATCCTCAATTCCCTAAATTCGACCAGCGAGATACGAGAAATTACTAATAGGGTACGTGCTAACAGTAGCTTACTTTGTTACTTCTTACGGTGACTTATCTCAACGTATCGTTTCACGTTCCGTGGACCAACTGGTTCTTTCAGTCTTTCAAGGAACCTACAAATATTCAGCCTTCTTACCGATACCTGTCCGCTGTATAGTACAATCGCTTGTCGAGCCACACTCTGTTTCAAACTTTTGTCGATGAGAACGAAATCCAAGAGCCAAATTACCTGTCAATTAATTGTATCAGCGATAGAAGTAATTACAGCGTCAGCGATATTATCGATATTAATGTCAACGTTGGCTTGTATTTCAAAGGTTTCTGAGAATTAGAGTAGGCGGAAGATTCTTAAGTACGATAGAGCGTCGGTTCATGAGATACGTATATATAGACATTAGGTTGTACATACACAGGTCTGTCACAGGAAGGAGGAAAGCGATTAATTTCATGCGGTAGGTGTATCTCGTCGACAGTTCCGTAAACGTTAATCGGTTGATGGCAAAATTGCACCAGTGTCACGTCCTGAATGTATAAAACTAGTAAAATTACGTGTACCCGAATGACTCAGTGTATTAGCATAGTGCGTTATTACGTGTTACGTCATTCGTAAGAATAATCAACGAGAGCGACGAATCTATTTCCCCGTACTCTATCTTTTCCCGATCTTTTATTTCGGCAGGACTACCGTATATTTAATTTTACTAAGTTCTATGAACGATAAAAAATTAATCAAGTAAAGTAAAACTACACGCTTTCTACTTATCGCAATTGCGAGTGCTAAGGTAACACGATCGAAAACTAGTTAGCTTGAAAGATATTTTAGCTTAAACTTTGTGCAATATTTCGAATCATTCGTCTTTTTTCTTTGGCATTTTTCTGCAACCGCGTATTGGTAATAACGGAGTCATAACGCGAAACAATTGCGTGGACCACCCTGCATACGTACGTATATATACATACATACTATGTGTATAGCTTCGGCAACTGTCACAAGAGCGATAATATATCACCGTCTTTTACGTTTTTTATTACTTTCCGACTGACTCGAAATTATTCGAAATCTATCTCAATGGCGATATAAACTTTTGTCGTGACCATTTTTAACGACCATTGTACCTTTTTAACTCTTCATCTTGTCGTACGCGATGTCTCCGTTGTTTCCCAATGTCTTTCTTTCCTCTCTTGGAAAAAGCGTTAGGGACTAGTAACGGGAAAATTCATAGGAATACTGTATGTCGTTATTAACTATTCACTTTGTAATACTTTATGGTATTAGTTGGTAATATCGCGTACGATCGAGTAATATTTTTCTTGCCTCGTTTTCGAAAGTACATTCCTGTCTTACCGCGGTCTAATAATTTTCTGTCTCTTCTTCCTTAGTTTCTTCTTGAAGTTTCAAGTTATTTTGAGTTAAGGAGGGGTCGGTAAGGAAACTAAAGAGTTAAGGGGCAACCACTAAAATAGAGAAGTCACATCTGGTCGCGACGAACGCGACGCCTTTGGAAATATTCGTTTTCTAAAAATATTTGTAAGAACTTGGAGAAATGTAATATGGCGGACGTTTAACGCCCGCCGGCTTATGGAAATATTTTCAAATTTCTCTAAGAAGAACGATATCGTAGGGCGATGCTATTGTTCGCAAAATAAAACCGGTTTCGCGATGGCCATGGTAAGCTTAACGACGATAAGAATAGAATTTCTCGGCCGATGCCTGCCACTACTATTCTCACCACTATTCCCTCGAACAGCTCTTCCTTAAACACACGACCTTTCACTCGCTCTTCGCGATCGCAACAATAATGCCAGCTACACTTGCCACGGATTCCGATCATTTAGATTGCTCAACCCCTTTGATCTTTGCCAGTTTCACGCGGTGCATGGAACTAATCTTATTCCTCGACTATGGTGAAAGGCCACCCGCCTCGGTGATGCTGGATATTATCGTAAAAATCACGATTTTCTGGGAATTGACTGCGTTGCCACGCCTACGCGTTGCACTCATCGCATCGGTGGCTTTCTTCAAAGTCCAGGAAGAATTATCGACGCAACAGGTTCCGTTAGATCACCATCGACGATGTCAGGCAAGCATTGTAGCTATTGTGGTATTATAGGTACGACATTATAGGAGAACGTATAAAGCTATGTACGGACAGTGTGGGCTGACCGGCGAGGCTGCCTCGGCCGATAGCTGCTGTCTCGCTCGTCTCGTGCCGTAACGTAGAGTAGAGTACGCCGAGCAAACGAACGAGGCAGAGCGAGGCGCGGTTAAATATACGCGTTTACAAGTTATTTCAATGTGCATCCAAACGAACGAAGCGGCTAAAGAGCTGCGAGGCACCTTTGATCTCGTCTAGAAATCGACGATCGTTGACACGCCTCGAGGCGGTCTCGCCGCGAGGCAGATACCTATACACCTCGCGAGGCAACCCCGCGGGTGTCAGCCTCTCATCGTCTCTGTACTATACGTAGCTGAACGTTGCGTTCGGTTTCCAGTTTTAAAAAAGAGTCGCAAAATAAAGAGGATTAAAATTTGCGACGGATAAAAGCTCGTTACCTTACGAACTTGTTTATCGATTTCCTTTAATTTCATGGAGTGCATTAAAAATTTGGTGTGAAACGATTAAACGCCATAACGCTCGTTTTCATTGTACTCGGCTCGATGTTCGGTACGTAGCAGCTTTTTGGAAAGTTGAAAATTTACGTCGAAAGTAATCGCGTATAATGAAAACAAAACGAAATGAAATGTGACAGTAATGTAATGAAACGGATAATTTATCACCGTTGTTGACGTCGAAGTTAAACGTGTCACGGCACGCAGGAATAATTTAGCAAACGTAATTAGTCAGGCGATCGTAACGTAATGAAATACCAAGGGTGTGTCTGCTATTTCACGATGTTCTGCACGCTTTTCGCGCAGCGCGATGGAACGATCGCGGGATTTTAGTACAAAAATATAAAATTTACTCGACGCTTAATATTTAATTTAATAGACCAAGTGCCGAAGAACGAGTCATAATCCTGCAAATACGCTTATATATCGTCAACGATATGTTGGCAATACTTTTAGTTCACGATATGTTATGATAGTTTTTAATACATAAACGAAACGCTGAAGTTACGGGTAAAAAACAATGACGGTATACGCGTAATTAGGTGTTTTATTCCTTTTACAAAAAGTCCAAAATGAGTTATTTTACGAAAGATTCAGCATCTTGTAAACGATTATTAAAACGTACCGGTTCAACTATATAATTCGGAATAAAGACAAACGAGTTCAATTTACGATAAGATTGAATAGGTCGTGTCTGGAAGTTACGTGGCTTGTATTTACCGAATCGTTATCGCAAACGTGCACTTCGGGCTATGCTGCTGGTCAATTTTGTTGTATTATCGTAGAAACGGTCCGAATCGAAACCTATTGAGATAACGATCTGTTGCGTGCTTTCCGAGATACTGATACGTTCTACTGTTCGATCTGTAATGGGTTTCGCTTCACTGGCAACAAGTACCAATGACTCACTCGTGTAATTTGATGAATTACGACTGTAGACATCGATTAACGACCACGAGGTCCATCTTTTCTTCTGAATTCGTCAAATTGGTATTTACGGTCGAAGCCTGTTATTTTGCTCCTATCGAACGAACCACACCATTTAGACGTATAGAGTTACTCCTTTTAGTCGAACACTGTGTGAAACGTGACACGATATTTTTAAGCACAGTGAAAGAAGTATTCTGCGCTCGTCGATAGATTATTCGAAGATAAAAAGAAAAAGGAAGACTAACGATAGAAAAGACTAAGATAAAAAAGGAAGATTCAAATGATTTATTACTTTCTTGAACTAATTTACGTAGAAACGGCAGGCTGATGAAAAGTTTCAAATTAGATCGACAGAACTGCAATTCATCTGCCTCGTATTTTCTGGCTTGCCGCGTTTCTAGCCAATTTAACGGCCGCGATGTTGCTGTAATTTTCTTCTTCTTTTTCTTCTCTCTCTCTCTCTCTCTCTCTCTCCCTTTTTCTTTCTCGCCGCGTGTCGGCAAAGAATTCGAAAACGGCGGCGCATTCATGGCCGAGTGAGTAAGCTTGTCCGAGTTTGGATGCCTTTCTCTGTACTCTGTCCAGTTTCCTATTTGCCGATGCACACGTAACGATAAAAGATCTTTATGCATGTTGAATGCTTGCAAGCAACGAAATGTCAAACTCGGTAAAAATGATACTACCTACTTGGTAACCAGATGAATACGAATCTAAATATATCGAAAGGTTCTATATCGCTAGATATTATCGGTAGGTATTGGTCGTAATAAAGTATTTTTACATAATAAGGCAAGGCTTACGAATCTACCAAAGTTACTGTTTACCGATACAGAAAAATAAACTAAAGAGAAAACAGCGAAAATAGGATCACGGTTAGAGATTTCATTTGATTCTATTCCTCGAAACGTTTCTTTATCTGTACTGTTAAGTAATAATCTTGGTAACCAATTATATATATACGTTTACACCATCTAACCAATTACATATACGTTGCGTATACAAATAATAAATATCGCATAACGGAACGTCGTTTTCTTTCTAAAGGTATGAATGAATCGGTTAATTTCGTGCGCTCTATCTTGATTCGTGATCCTTACTTTCAATTTGCTAAGATATAATATACGCATCTACGTATAACATCGAAATAAGAAATTTCGCTATGTGCGTATTGTTGCAACTAATAAAATAAACGAAACGATAAAGCATCGGTGCTCGACTACTCGAAGCGAATGCCTACTTACCGTCGATCAGGACTAATTAAACGATATAGAGATATGCGATACAGATGCGTTAATCTGAAGTTAGCTCGCCGGTAAGTAGACAGGCGTAACACGAAGTTTCTCTCGCGCGGGTTGTTAGAATTGTAAAAGGATGCTTTCGCGAGGGAAAGCATACCTTTTTTCTCGAGAAGCACGCTTTCCTGAAGGTGTGCTCGGTACGCGGCGAGCTGTGGAAGAAGCAACAGGGGAGGCCGGTAATCGCGCGTTTTCGCGTTATCTATGTGCGCCAGGTTCTCTTACGAGCGTGATTCATTCTCGGGGAATGTGATGTGGCAATGTACGGAGAGCGGAGGGCGGGGGAGGGCTGGTGGGGGAGGGGAGTCAAACTGTTAGAAGACGACACGAAGCGGTGGAAGTCGCGAGAGTAACGGAGAACACGAAAAGATGCGATCGACGTGTGGTGTCTGCACGCTTCGTCGATTCCCTTCGAGCGTTTCCACCTCGAGAAGAAGTCGTCCGGATGTTACGTCACGTTTGACCCGCTCAGCTCGTTGCTTCGACTCTGAGAGCGGTAGAGTGGCCCACACCGATCCTTTTCGCGGCTCTTACTCGTGGAAGCTGCGTTTCTCCTTTCCTCCTCCGTCTCCTCTACGTTTTACTTATTATCCGCGCTTCGTTTCATCCTTTCCTCGGTCTTCCAATATTTATAGACTGATCGTTTGTCTTTCAACGAGCAAATTCATTTTCGATAAGAGAATTTGACTTTTCTCGCCATATGGTGAATGGTGTTTCAGAATTTTTTTAACCAAACTCGATCGATTTATTCCAATGGAAGTAAAAGTGAGAGAAACACGCGCGTATCAACGTATCGGCGTATATTACATGTTTTCGTTAGAAAATTGTGCGAAGAAAAAATGGGACCCTGAAATTTGACAATGAAATTCCTCGCGGATATTATCCTATTTCGGACAGTAAATTACGCGAATGGATAAAAAATGAAAGTAGTTTCTTAATCGGTAGTTATGATTCATCGCGTTTACAATGGCCCGTAAAAAGAGTGTGAAATTTTAAACTGTCCTTGGATCAGCCTTTTGTTCTTTGTCCTTGATCGTTTTATTTAACCAACGTTAACGTGCAGCTTTCGATCGATTTTCAGAAGGAATAAATTTATCGCAATAAACAACAACGAATCGTTCAACGTTGACGTTTCACTCGATCCCTGTGGTTTCTCTGCGCGATAGAAATACCTAGCTGCTACTCTCCTAAGCTATTCTCTCTATCTGTAAGATAAAAAATTAAAACGTTAAAGCGTTACACTGATTAAAACTATTAGTTCGAGTTAGTACTTAAGTGCATGATGGTATATATACGGTTAAAGAGGGAAAGGCTAATCGATTTAAGTTTCACGCGAGCGAGAAACTATCCAGATAACGTTGTTTCTTAGACCAACAGTTTCGAATCACGTTTAGTCCCCTAACCTCCGAACCGTTTCTTCTATTGTGATTGTTAGATAGGACGCTTACTCGTTAGCGCCCTTTGCTTGTTTGACCTAACAGTCGATAAAAGCTCGCGTTCTAATTCCAATGGGCGTGTTTAATCGTCGAGTCCGAATGCTACGAAACGAAATCGTATCGTATTATCCGATTCTATGAATCGTCGAAAAAAAAAAAAAAATAGTCGAACAAAGGAGATCGAAGATTTGCATTTGAACGATATACACGCGAGAAGAGGTCGTATCGGCGAACAGAAAGATGCAATTGCGGATCCTTGGTAATCTCGTACTCTGTTAATCCGACCGTAAGAACATTGGAAATGGCGATCGCAAAATTTTACAGAGCTTATCGTCCTGGATGACGTGTCTCGTACTCGTGTATGGCTGTCCATACATATGTAAATAGATACGGAATAAACGGAACGTTATAATAACAATGAGCAATAGAGAGAGAGAGAGAGAGAGAAGGTGGGGGAGGGGGCAAAAATAGCAGGGTCTGGTAAATGTGTATAGCGAAAGACAAAGGGGGGCAGTGTGACGCATGGTTTGCGGCACGAGGGAACACTACTATTTCCCCTAACGCGTCGAGAATGTCGAACGCTAATCCACTAACAGCGGATGGACGAAAGTCGCCTGAATATCGCGTATATCAATATGCACGAGCTACGCTAGTCACCCGAGTACGTGGGCTTCTTCTGTTCCGGTCGTCTTCTGCCCCACAAGTCGACTTTCCGACGTTCGCGTACTCTCCGTGTCCTTCAAAATTCAAACTCCGAATAATCCATATCGTTTATGTTGGAAATTCTAATCCAAGTGGAAAGAAGGTATGCGATAATGTTTCGAGTAAATGTCTTTCAAGGGTTCGCGTATCGTACATATAGTTTTATGTACGTATGTACTCACATGATTGACCGTTGTATCCTTGTTGACGGTAGAAATAAAAATATTTTGGCAACTTTTTGCTTAACCGTTTTAACGGAAAGAATTATTCGAAAGAATAACGTTAAAATTTAACGAACCATATGGAACCCAATCCTTACATGGAAATAGAATTGTGGCCCTCCATACTATAATACCTATAATACGAGTAACGCGCATATTGGCAAATATCTTTCGCGTCTCTACAATTTCTCTTTCAAAGTAGAAATCGGTATTTTCAGAAAATAATACGGTTGAAAAGGCGTATCACGGTACTTATCGAACAGATGAAAATTCGGAGATTTTTCGAAAAGTTAAAAAATTTAGTTTAAAGATTGGAAGATCGAACGACTTCGCGGATCCTGGCACGCTACGTACCAGATCGGTATCTTCGCAAGCGAGAGCGTCAGACGGCAAGCATGTTGGCCGGAGGAGACGAGGGGGTTTTCCGTGCGATGACCGAGACCGAAGGGTGGGGGTTGCGAAAGGACCAATCAAGCCTTGAGCCTGACGAGGGTGGCGTGAGTCATCGGCAACGGTCTGGTGGCGACATCCGGTGGTCGGCAGTCTGCCAGTCGGTCGCGAAACGCCACGCCCGCTGTTTCAAATCTGCGAGAAAATTCCTTTCTTGTCTGTGTGTACTTTGATACACGGTACCCTCGTACGGATCGTCTTGTGAACGCGAGGGAAACCGGCCGGAGTCTGCGCACCCGAACGAACAAATCAGCGGTCACAAGAATAATTTTTCCAGCTGATCGGAAGCCGACTCCTCGTCGAGTGGTGTTCTGTGGCGGCTACTTGCTCGAGCCCTCGTTTCCCTGTGCCGACATATATATATAATATACAGTGAGTTTATGTATTTGTATCGAACAAGTTTATCGTTTACGAAAAGAAATTTCGCGATGTGTGTGGCTCGAGAAATCTAGTGTTATTCGGAGCAGAATCTCGAGCCGGTGTCCTCAGGCTCAGGAACCACAGTGGAACTACGTTATCGCAATGAAATCTTACTTAGTGCCCAATTAGCTTTCGGATGTTAGGTTGCCCCGTTTTCACCTCGTGCCGTTGCAACAGTTCAACCGCTTCGGTCTCATTTACTAGACCGCGGATGTCTCTGCATTCGCAATACGTTAAGATATGTCAAATATGAAAATGTAATATGTAAACAATGCAGGAATACACCAAAATATACAAACAATATACGAAATATGCAACAAGTGTATCGAAAATACTATAAGCTACGAGTCTTGTTTTAAGCGTTAACCTTCGTTAATTAATTACTTCTATCGGCTAAAATAAATGTATAATTTACATATCTTTATAGTTCAACGTTGCATGATAATAATAGGGTTCACATCCACAGTCTACTTATTACCTTGATACGTATAAACAAATGTATCGCGCGGAGTGTCGTTTAAAATTAAAAAGTATGTTTTAACAAAATAATTAGATAAGCATGAAACAACGTACTTATGTACTATATTCGGGATCATCTCGATGCTGTCCCGATGCCGCTGGACGATCCGAACGTTAAATAAACTCTACTGATTAAATTAATACTTATCTGAACGTATTAGTACCAGTACGATCTTCTGTTTTCTGAATTTCAATTATAAATCTCGAAAAGATTTTTCTGCAAACCTTTGAGATCGAAATGAATTCGAAATGAAACGTTTGTTCGTGTTCTCGTTTTTATAACCACGTCCTCGTCATTAGCAAAAATATGTGAAAACTAAAATACGAGGGGCGGCATCGCGTTAAACAAGCGAATATTCTGGAGATTATTACGTGATTTAATTCCAATTTCTCGTTTAGGGTTAACGAAGGTTACAGTTATAACAAGTAAAATAATACGTGATAAGTCGATCAAGGTATGAAGTTTTTGCAAGATACGTTTACCGGATTTGTATAAACACGTGTATAAACTAACGACGTCTCGCGATGCATAAGTAGAGTTGCGAAAGTCGATGATAGCGTCTTATGAAACATTTACGAAATTCGCGGCTTAATTCGCTCGAGACGGGATCAGCGTGCAACAGGAAGTAAAATCGACACTGCGAAGGTGGCCGCGAATTTTCCTCGGTCGGTAACTCTAGGTGCATACTCCGCAGACCACAGGGCGATAATAGACGTCGTGCTTAATTGCATTTTATGCTGTCGTAAAATACTACGATACGTGAAAGCGGAGCAAATGCGGTAAGCCGCAGGTCCCTGTAACGTAACACCACCGTGTACCGGGACCGAAGCTGAGACAAAAATTTGACCGCTGCGCCACACCGCCACGCTATACCGCGTTCTTTTAAAAAACCGATCGCAGACTTTCAGTTCTCGAAGTACGATGGCTCTGTGTCTCGAGGGGAACGTTTCGATGTAAAAATTGCCGATATCGCGAATCGTATTCTTTCGATTAATATTCCTGCGCTTTTATTCACCGAAATAGTCTTTGAGGGGAATTCACGCTAAAATTGTCCGACTCGTTCGATAAAAAAAAAAAAAAAAGAAAAGAAAAGACGCTACAAATTTAGATTACGAAGGATCCAGGAATTTCACGAGACGAGAACGAACGAGAGAACGTTTGACCCGACTTTATTGCCGGAATTAACAGGAAAGCGTAACACAACGCCGCATCGCATTCCGGCCGCGACTAACAGGAAAGAAAACGGGTCCGCGCATTTTTATGAAAATGCATGCACGTAGCGCGGCTTTGCGGCATATAGCAACCACGGGGAGATGCAAGTTTTTTATTTCATTCGTTAAAACAACTTTTTTCTTTTCGATACAGCCAACAACTTCATTTCTAACATTAAAACGTTACATGCAACTAGACTGCGATATTTATGGGATTTATATTTTATCTTTTGTCTGGTTTCCCTTTCGTATGGTAAACAGTACGTATAGACGATATTCTATTATAGACTCCCGAAACCTAAAAAGATAAGAATTTCCACGTAGCTGCTACTTATTCGATTCGTCGACCGTTCTCTTCTTTAAACTACTTTCTATTTCACGCTGATTTTCTAAACGATGAATTTTTCTTCCTTATGCGCCGACGATATGCAGACGAATAATACGGAATAGATGGTTGGACGTTTACGTGGAAAAATAAGTCTTTCGATTGAGATCCGATTCTTAAGAAGATCGAGGTTAAAACCTTGTCGAGACCTCGTCACTCGCTGATTCCCGATTGGATACGAGTGACATGATTATTTCGCTTGTCTTTTATGGATTTGCGGTGTATTTGATATGGAATCAAAGAAATCGACGATTCTGTAAAGTCATCGAATTATCGTATATTGGGATGGAATCGCGGTGTTTTAAAACAGCGATTCGAAACATACGAAGCGTTCAGCGTGACGATAATCAATTTGCTCGCAATGTGTCATCTCGTTATCTCTCTCGCTGTGTCATGGTTGAGACTCGACTTTTAACACGGAATATGCATTTTAAATCATAAAGTGGTAATCGTTTAAACGGCGCCTTCAACATGCAAAAAGAGCGCTGTAAGCGTTTATCCAGCGAGCCACTGTCTTCGTTCTCTCTTGGACCAATCGCTGTTGGACCAATTTGACATATACCGCGTTATATGTACGTTGCAGACGATTTTACATATACGATATTCTTTTTAGAAACGCGGCCTATAAATTACGTAACACGAAACGCACGCGTCTATCCGAAATAAAAGCGCGGAGCTGCAGATGTTTTAGAGTTGCGCGGAACTAGGTTAAGTAAATTCAAAACAGTATTCAAAGTGCAGGACATAAAGTGTTCGAAACCGTTGACGATACGGTGTAGCTGGAAGTTTGACACCGGCCATTACAGCGAACGGGGATAAAGCGATCATTCAGCGCTACAAATGCACGCGGGCCTTGCTCTTGTCACGAGAGATGGATTTATTTAAGAAAGGCAAAAATATACGCGTTAGCTTTATAATAAAGCGTTCTTTCACGAGTCTTGTATCGAACGTCGCGCTGTTAAAAAGGAACGATTACTTCGACGTAAGCGCATCGAAAAACATTCGTGGCTGTCGAAATCATTAACTACGAGATCGCGCGTGCTAAACAAACGATTTAACAGATGCTCGGAATACGATCGTATACGTCGCCGGAGTTACCATCGTACGTTTTTACATTTCTACGTAGAAGCGTATCTTCGTGGAACGCGATAGAACTTTGACTCAAAACTATTTTCCTTTTTTCCCTTCGAGTACGCGAGTGAATCGACGAGCGAAAATTCTCACGTGTTCTGTTTCAAGCAGATAAGAATATCGCATATAGTAAAATTTTCATGAAAAGATGGCGAGAAAAGCTAGCGATACCGACGGTCAGGGCCGTTGAGCATTGGTTCAACGATCGTTCCGCGAGCGGAGCTTGATTTATGCGCGCATCACCTATATAATTCATATTGCTTAGATACGGTAATAGTTCGAAGGCAGCAAAGCCTCGTAGAAGAGAGTTTCGCTTGCGATCGCCAGTGAATTGGCCCGCTTTCTTTTTATTCCTTAATTATAATTATATCTGTAATTATAGATAAGCACAATACAATTAAATTCTAATTATCGATACCTTCCACGCGTATGCAACGGATGGGTGGTACTTTCGTCGAGAAATATTTTCCACGTTAGTGGAAATTCCG
This sequence comes from Bombus terrestris, assembly GCF_910591885.1. Lineage (NCBI taxonomy): Eukaryota > Metazoa > Arthropoda > Insecta > Hymenoptera > Apidae > Bombus > Bombus terrestris. The sequence continues at coordinate 17,976,426 of NC_063277.1, read as the reverse complement.
TGAACACGTACATATTCCGATTTCGATCATTTTTTGGTATGTCGTCAAGGTCATTTCCCTGAGCAGCGTTGCGAGGATTTTAGTGGTGAGGCGACGCCATTTTTGAAGAAGTTACTGTCAAAAAAAGTTCGCACAAAAATACCTAAACTAGCTCGAAGGTTAGCTGAAAGTCAGATTCGGCGTTCGTCAGGTTAGACTCTTCTCGGAAGAGGCTCTGCCCACGCTTTTATTTATCGACGCGTATTACCGTATCGATAAGTAAACGATCGATGTTTACGCTTTTGTGTAGACGTTTTTTTGATAGTAACTTTTTCGTAAACAGTGCCGCCAACTAAACTTCCGTAGGGATCTGTTCAACGTGGCGACAGCTCGACGACGTATGAAAAAACTATCGGCTCCCTTTTTGCGAATATTCGTCAAACTCGACAGTTTCATCCGCGATGATTTAATAATGTTTCGAAATATCGACGATCGAGGAATTATATTCGAGTCGTTTCTCTAGCTGATCTCGAATTATACGCCGCCTTTCGTGCGAAACAAATTAAAAGTACGTAATAGCCGCGAGCGGTCTCGGATTATCGATCGGTCGAATGTCCATCCGAAACGATGGAATACAAACACAGCGCCAACCGTCTGTCACGCCCGTTTTTTAAGGGGTCCGATCGATAATAGTTTGCTCGACGCAACCTACGAATTTCCGTAGAAATTCGACGGCATTCGCGCGATTTATAGCAAGCGTGAAAAATATTTCTGGTACCGTCGTTCTGATCGCAAGACCGGTAACCCGGTCGTATTCTGATTTGTCGCAGCTTGCGCGTTTTATAATACGAGACTTTTGTCGACAAATGCCTCGCGAAAAGATATATAGATAGGTGTCTATTTGCGAGAGTGCCTATGTGAAACTGTCGCGATTTGCTCTCCAGAGTATTTTTCGCAAAGATTAAAACCGTCGACAGTGACTATCCGATCCGATAATGAACGACTCGGATAGTCGCTATCGATGCAGCGTCAAATGGATATCTGAATACGCTTATTGACGAACGTTCGTCGAATTCTTTCGATTACTCGCAAAAGAAAATACGATACACGCTTTTCAACGAGTTTCTCCTAGAAATAACGCAGATTAGATGCGAACGAATTTTTGTTAAGAAATTCGTAGAATATGACTCGCGATGATTCGCTCGACTTTTCTTCTGTTCTAAGACTTTGCAGAAACGTATCGCGAGGAAGCTATGTACAAATAATATAGAATAAAGGGAACTGGTGTTAACACAACCGTCTATTGTCTAACCGCTGTTGCATTACCGTGGCACACGTAATCCAATATTTCCGTGTAATTTAAACTCTTCTCGTGCGTGGAGTACATGGCACGACGAAGAGGTAACTTCTCATCGGGATGTTGGTAGCACGTTCTCTCGTTGCAGTGAGTTTTATTCGCGTTTCCGTCGTTTCACCGGAAAGTCTAGAATTTAGTCCACTCTTGCTAATTTGACGTTTTTGACAAACGTTTATTACTCGTGATATATAAATACAGTAGACCGGTGACTCGGATTAATTCGATCGTTTCATAATTATTTGCTTATCGATGATTCTACGCATTCGCTAGGCTTCTACACACGATTTTCGATACTTCGACCCACGAGCGAGGCGCGTCCTTTTTTCATTCGCAGAGAACAGCGATCGCGTTGGTAAATTGATTCCGACTGCGCGTTACGGATACTTCGATCGCAGACTTGTCGGCCTATGTAACGATATTCTGAAAAACGAGCCATTCATCGGCAAATGCACGTTGAATAATCTACGAATGTATGAATTTCTGTCACGACTCGCACATCCGTAAAGAAAGAAACGCTCGCGAACGTGTCAGCTCGTTTTAACGGAGATTAGATCGCGTCAAGTCTGACTTTACGTCGCTCGCTTATCGGAATACTTGCACGTGGAAATGTCTCTTTGCTTGTTTCCAACGAGAAACGTTCGTAATAATATAAAGTTCGTAAAGAAGGAGAAAACGAAGGGAAGAAAAAGGACGAACGACTCTCGAGCCGTTCGCCGAAGCTCGAGTTCGTTTCGTCCTGATCCATTAGACGCAAAGTCTAAATTACTTTCGATGTTCGAAAGAAAGTGGGAGAGGAAAAGCTGGAAGCGGTAACGCGGAGAAGCGAGAACGAAGAAGTACGGTGGAAAAGCAGAGCGAAGAATTAACGACGGCAAAAGGGGTGACGGCGAATCGCAGTGAATTCACCGACGCGAACAAAAGCCCGAAATCGAGCTAGAGACGAATTGGTAGAGGGAAAATAGAAGAAACAAGTTGGGGTAAAGAAAAGGGTGGAAAGGAAACCTACGCAGTCGTGGCGCACGGGTCAACGTACTTGGATTCAGGGACGCGGATTTAGCGGCATATGCTTTTACGACTATACCCAGTGATCCGCCAGAACCGCGTCATTTCCGCGATATTTTAGGATAAATTTTAGATTTAAATTTCGATATTTAAATATCGGTTGACGCGATACCTCGATTCCAAGATACGTACGTCCAATTTACCTTTTCCGATAGATTTATATGGATCGTGCGACGCGTGTCACGATCAAATTATTGGGTTGTCAACTAACTGATTGCCGATTTTGTCGATACCACCTAATGACGTTTTGCCATTGTATCATTAACGTGGTCATTATATCGTTAATTGTCATTAGGTGGTATTGACAAAATCCGCAATCACTTAGTTGCCAACCCAATAGACAGCGCCAAAGGCATCGAAAGCATTGTACGTACAATATGTTTCTACTTCTTGTTCCATTATTTTCTTCTTATGCGCAAAAGGTTACTTTTCCTTTTGTCCGACACGACGAAGCATTTTGTTTCGCGAAAATTGCCTCGTGCGAACGAGTATCTATTGTCGTTTAACGTTTTTTATCTATCGCGTCTCCAGCGTTGCGTGTGCTATGTTACATCATGCGATAGACCGGCGGTATAGTAATTATAATTACGTAATTTTTCGTTGGCGCGTTTCGGACCATACGAGTCATAGTTGTCGTCGTAGGTGATTCACCTCTCGTAAATAACTGTCGTATTACAAATAAAAAAAAAAAAGATGGATGAAAATAGCCGATGTTATTCATAACATCGAAGCTATAAACGATGTGCGATATACGCTTTAATCGGAATTGTTAGTCGCAACGCGTTATTTCGGCGAAAGATTCGTTGTTACAGGCGAGATGAGTAATTAACAATTTATTTAATATGCCGATAACAAACGGTAATGAATACGCGATGATGACGATACCAGTCAGACGACTTGAAAAACTTTCGATCTTTGAACGATTCACCCAAAACTTTCCGGCTTCTTTTAAATCATACCGCGCTCGTGGCTGTCAGATTTCACGCGCGCGCGTGCACGCGTACACACGCGCGCGATGCGATCTTACCACGCGCAGCCCACGTGGCACCATGCGTTCTAATCTATTGCTAGATCTCGCTCCAGTCTATTGCAGAGACAAAAAGACTACCAGACAAAGGAACGTGGATCCGATTGGTTATTTTTCATAGACTCAACAATCATAAAGATAAGCACGCGTATTGGCCGAAAGCGTCGCGTACAGCGACAGCGAGCGATAGAGAACGCTATGTATACGAATACATTCCTTGCCCCTGTGTAGCGTCCCGTTGAACATCTTTCCAGCTCTGCACAGTACTTTTGTCGCTACAAACTGTACTTGGAATCGATCTGCACCCGTTACCCCGATGCTTCGTTACGAACCGTGTTTCGTTATCGTTTGAAACAGAATCGAAATTAGATCGATAGCCGGAAAATTAACGCGACGTTTAAACGAGGCGGACAAAGGCGAAGGAAGGAGAAAACTCGCGTATCGCGACATATGTATGTAGAAATTTAATTACGAACAAAATTAAGATAAGCTTTGTTAAACGCTAGAAAAAGAAAATATATGAAAAATCAGAAACTCTTCGTGTTATAAATCGATAATTGCCCCTGCCCTCGTACATATTCAAACAAATCGCGTTAGACTGTCATCCGTTGAGAAATGATGGTAATTGCCGGATGAATAGCAATTGTGATAAGTCACGGTCTTGCTTGATCGTGGCTCGTAAACCAGCAAGAAATACAAAACGTTTAACCACGATTCCACCTCTGTTCCGATATCGGAATTACACGCGTAATTACGAAACTAACGTTACTCTGTTTATTTAATCGGCACAGTTTCGCTGGTAATAAACAATAAAAATAAATAAGACAACTGGATAAATAAATGATCGAGCTAACGAATAGGTATTTTTTTCATGTTGCAGACGGATTTAGACGCGCGTATCAGGTCCTGGTGCAGTGGGCGAAGCACGCAGGTTCGGAGGACAACATTACCGTGGTTGTGGTCTTGTTAACCCCAGCCAGCGCGATCGCAGCCAGACCCCTATACGCCCATCCGTACCATCGTTTGCAAGTGAATGATATACTCGAAAAAATGAATTCGAAGGATAAACCGCTTTTCCTGGACATCGACGATGCGCATAACGCGATCAATTCAAATATCCTGAAACAAGCGATGATTTCTCAAGAATCGCGCAATCACGACGATGCTGGCATTCTTGCGGCTAGCAATGGAAAGCACGAAAACGGCGACGCGGATTACGATTATTCCGACTTGGGTCCCGAAACTGACGTAGACGCGGTTGACGACGTCGCTACGATGCCCGTTAAAAACCTTTCCTACGAATTTTACGATGATAGCGACTCCGCTCACGACGAAAACCAACCTGGCAAAGACCTGAACGTTCTCGACAACATGGACGTCGACGAATCGATGAACGCCAATTTGAACGCCAATACCGACGTTACGCACGAACCGATCGCAGGTAATAATTTACACGACGATGACGAAGACGACGACGACGACGACGACGACGACGACGACGACGACGACGACGACGACGACGAAGACAATGAAGACAATGACAACGATAACGACGACAACGGCGACAACGACGACAATGATCACAATCGCGATCACGTTCACGATAATAACGACAATGACGTTCCCGATGAGATCGCGTTATCCAAGGGCCAGGTGCTGGATGAAAGTCCTAAAATTATGCACGAGGTAATTCACGAGAAAATGAATAACCAGGTTTGCGAACTACTCGGTGAAGGTATAGGCGATGAAGAAATGAGAGTGAAAAATGACGAGCAAGTGGATGACGCGCAGGATGTCGTTGACGAGGCTGGCCCCGTGGACTATGACGATTCTCCACCCTCGCCGCAGGCTAACAGTAAGTGTGAATTACAAAGTAAATCGCGTTTCTATAAACGACGACCTACTTCTTCTTGGATCGCGAGATGCGTCTTGCTATTTGGCAAGTTTATTTTCTTGAGTTTCGTATCGGTCTATGATTATTCCAGTTTTTGAGGCAAATTAAGGGGAGGTATCTTTGTTTCATATCTAATTAAGCTTTTTTTTGTGACAATCGTAATTCAACTTCTTTTCTATCGTAAACACATCGAAGGTTCAAGTTACGCAGTATACGTATCGCGTGATACGTAAATGGTGCAACGAAGATAGAGGTCCTCCGCCTCGTGAAAAATATTTTTCATTTATGATTTATCCGTTAAACGAGAAAAGGTTTATCATCGAGATTATATTTGTTTGGAACTGCAAAGTTTGCCGATTCGTTTTACGCGAAGAACAAATTAATTCGAATTAACTTTCATAGATAACGAACAAAATATTTTTAATATGATATCAGGATTGAAAGGTGGAGATATTTTTTTATACTTTACCTTTTATATATCCTCTATTGGCTTGAATTTTGAAGATTTTCTCCAATTTATATTAAAGGCGTATTGTACGCACGTCGAGTGACAACAAACGGAAAGAATCAAATTTTTGCAATCCGTGTAAAAGACTGATGCGAATATAATCGATAATTTTAAGATATCGCCAACTATGGAACGATAATTAGAAAATGAGATCTATCGCGCGGTAAACGAGTTAAAAGGAAAAGAGAGGCATGCGTTTATCTTGTACGAGAAAGATAACCGGTTAACAACGCCTTTTCTCGTAACGCTTTTCGTGGTATGTATTACCATATTCCTTTTGCGCTGGAACGCTGGATTTTGGTGATTCCAAGAAACCGGTTAGAAAGAGGATCGATACCGTCGTTACGCGAAACTCGCATTATTTTACGCAGTAACGAACACTTCCAGAAGGTATTTAAATTCCATCTATTTAAATTAGCATCTAAATTTTAAATAAGCATTTTAGAAGAGCTTTCATCGGGCTACGCCACACGCAAGTGTCTATCGTTAGATCGCAACGAATAATGTGAAATTCTTTTTCACAGTTGCGACACGAAGAAGAAATCGCTACCAGTATCGGTTATTTAAGCAAAATACGTAAAAATTAAGCGTTTAAGTTTTAATAGATGAAAACAAGGTTACACACGATGGAATAATTTGAAGCCGTGAATTGATGGTGAATTCGAATCGATGGTACAAATTCACCAACCGTACGTTTTCAGAAGAACAAACATTTTGTACAGCTTCTTTAATTCTCTGTTAATCTTCTTACTCTCGGTAGTCAATAAGTTGTGGTAAAAAGCGTAAAAAATGTGTTACGATGTAAGATGTAACTTTTAACTTAAAGTTAGCTTTAAAAACAATCTCTTGGATCATTTTCCTAAACCGTGCGACCTTCTTCGTAGAACCTGTTTACTTTCGCGGTGCAGATTTCACGCGCTATTGTATACGACTTAGTAATCAATTTTTATAATCGTGTTTCCTAATCGTAATTCCACGTTTTGTGGATTTTCTAAAAGATAATAGTCTAGCCTTTCGAACGATAGGAACTGTCGTTTTCTCGCTATCATCTTCCGAGTTTCAAATTTGGTCAGACCGGATTTGGACGAATTGTCCGATATTAGACCTGTTCAGCTCATAAATACAAACGTGAAACGTGGGACGCTCGAGAGCTGTTACACGTTCTTTCTATCGCCTAGGAACCCGGCCCACTTTCCGCTGCACTTCGGCTTTCACCACCTTGTGCCAGTCACTGCGTTTCCTGCACTGATTGTCATCCGCCTCGCAAAAATTGCCAGCCTTCTCCCAACTCAACAAAGTCTTCCTTATCCCTTCCGTTATTGTAGCTATATCCCTACAGCTGCCATATATGTCTACAATTTCCCTGTCGAATATGCGCGTGTACTTCATCGAACAGGCATCGTTTATATCCTCGACTTTTGTCATTTATCTTCGAAATATTTAGCATTGTTTGATATTTGTATGGAAGGCTGGTCAGTGTGAAAAAGTACAACGTAACATTTACGATACATCAGCCTAATTACTCTTAATTACTCTCCCGAGTAATCGCGTAAACTCTCGTTTCAAAAAATATCACACTTTGAAATAAAATGTAAGTGTACAGTAATAAATTGATGTATAGACGTTAAGAAGTAATTTCCTCTCAATCATAGCAAGTTTTCCCTTGTAAATAAATTCGGCTTTTCATCGCCGAATTAATAGGAAGAAACGTTAACTTCCTAACTGTAAACGGCTGAGCCTACGAACATCGTGATTCTAACATATTCGCCGTAAGTCGAACGATATATAAAAAGATACACATTTATTGTAAAACCAATACGCAAGATGAACGGTGGATTAAACTGATAAAATAATTAAAAAGACGATATTCGGTTGAAGAAGCTGATGAAAATTGCTGTGTATTCGCTGAGATTCGGATCGACCAAAGGATTCCTCGATTCATCCTTCGGTAACGGTATTAATGACCGTCGTTTTATAAGAAAAACCTGACCAAATAAAATAACAAATATATATCTAGAAGGTGAGAGAAGGAAGGGAGGGAAGAAGAGATGGAATTGGCAATACGAAGTAATAAGTCTCGCGATGAAATACAGGATGCATCTGGTGTCTGGACTATATTAACACGCAAATGGAAAAAACATTGTTATTTTATTTTATTTCTTCTTCCAAGGTATTTGGAGGGGTGTTTCGTTTAACTGGAAATGGCGGAATATCTCTCGAGGGATCGAAGTTACAGAAAGATTTATTCTTTCAAAAGTTATTTGGTATATGGGCATTGGATAGCGTAAATAGTATTTTCGTATGTGTAGTAGTGGAGAAGATATCAAAGTTGAGATAGTTTCTTTCTTTTTTATGAAACCTTGTATTTTTTTATTCGTAATATGGTGACGTTTGATCAGGTGAATACAACGACCTATCGCGACCTGTTCGGTGTGGCGGAATGTCATAAATTAGATCCGAAGATGAACGTAAATTGGTAGCCGAACTCTGCGTGACTGCACCATCTAATTCCATCGAATTACGTCACATAAGATTCAGCTTCGGATCTAATTTACGACATTACATGGTACGGTGTCATGATTTAATATCTCCTCCACTACTAAAAATATTATTTGCTCTTCCTAATGCCCTCCTATGTACCAAACAACTTTTGTACGAACAATTCTTTTGTAACTTTGATCCTATAGATATTTCATCGTTTGCAGTTAAACGAAACACCCTGTACATATATGATGAATATTTCAAGTTGGATGTTTATCGATGTTAAATTAATGTTACGTTTAAGCGTTAATAATTCAGACCTTTCCTGTATACAGAATTTTATATACGGACACGTTTAAGGGGAGCGTAAGGTTGAATATTTTCGTTCATGAGCAATAGGAAAGCGTTACCGACTGTTTTCTTCGAAGTACAGTATGATATTAAAAAAGGAGAACCGTCATGACACTTACGTGCCAAAGAAGCCACGTATGCCGTTCATGTATGCGCGCAGTTATTCACTATACCACGCCCCTCTTTTTCTATCTGTCTAAATTTATCTGAGCATGCATTCGCAAGGTCGTTTTACTCCTACTATGTCGTCGGTGAATTTTCTTAATATTTAATTCGGGTTGTGAGAAAATTAATTATACTCTTACAACGGCTATGATAAATGGAAACTTTGATAAGGACATACGGCTTTATTTATCGAAAATCGATATCCTAGGCGAAATATTAATATATAATTTCTTGATGCGGTAAATATAGAGATATAATTAGTTATATTTATACAGTTTCTAAATTTCTTTACAATTGAATCGTTATGGAACTAGAAACTTGTTTGATACGTAAAAATTTATGATATCTCTTCTTTTATTTCTTTATTCATTTTCTGTTTTTATTCCACGCTTCTTTTTTAGGGGCTCAAATAAAATTCATTTGAAAAATACAGTTTTTATATCGTTCAAACGTCTCGTAAATCTCTGGAATTATTACCAATAACTATGATAATTACACGCGCGCAAAATTCATAGTGTCAAATTTACCGCCAAACGGTCGAAGTATCTGGAATCGTCGTGAATACGTGCGATTGGATAGGAGAGTCGTGATACGTTTGGATTGGCGCATGAGTGTACGGGCATCGACCAATGGCACGCCATGCCGCGTGGGTCGACTGGAGGGGGTTCCGGCAGTTGGACTCGAGCCCTGGACGTTTGCGAATGTGCGACTTCTCTCATCCTGCTTGAGTTGTTTTCGTCGTGTAAAATCACTTGAATTAGTGCATAGTGCGTTTTGATAATAAATTAATAGATTATTTCTTCTGAGATCGACGCAAAACTTTTATAAAGTTTCGTGTAGTATTCGGAAGCAGACGGTGCCAGTGAAAGAGCGTTCTCTAAGGTATGTACGTTAATCACGTCCACCATGAACCGTTTACGGAGAATTTAAATTTGGAACGGATGCCGGCCGGCGTTCAGTCTGCCGGTTGATTTTGTATCATACTTAGGATTTCGTAGTCAATTTTCGAAATGTTATTCGTTATATCGATTCGTTGGTAAAATCTCGTTTCCTTATTTTGTCCCATTCTACAAAAGGCCAACCATCGCCATGGGCTTGGCTGGATTTCTTAGAATTAAATTCAAAGGTTGATGCATAGCCAAGGAATGGTGAGGTGGTAGATTCTTTCCGTTCGCCTTCACGCGGTGGAAGTTGAATTTCTAACAGCTTTTTTTCTTTCTTTTCTATCGATTTCGGTTATTCGGAGAGAGCATACGACATATGCAGTTGTTTTATTGATATCCGAAGATTGAACATTTGTACAGTAGCGGTGTGCATTTCAAAAATGAGTGGTAAAATGAAGAATTTCTTTGCTCCTTGGCGACATAATCTACACAACTTAAACGTACATATAGCTGAAACGTAGTATTATTCGCGTTCTATGGACACACTGTGACGCTAGCAAAATGGTACAATTCAAAAATCACGTACGATACGTTTTATAACCCGAATCGAATTTCACAATTTTATGCGATGATTTATCGAAAAAGAGTAGTCTCATTTTGAACGTATCTATACTTTGTTTCCAAGTATTCGATATAATTTTAAAATTTATTTAAATGTTTCGAATTTCTTCAAACGCATTTATAGAAATGAATAGAGATTTGAGCCGATATACTACGTTTCTCCGATTAACCAATTATCTTATTAAGTTAATTTCATTGAAATTATTACCTATCGTAATTAATAGATTCGTGTTTATATAATATTTATATTTATATTTCGTTGGTTTCATTTTGATAATAGTATATACATAACAGAATTCTTACAAGTTCCAACTGTTTAACTTGTTAAACCCATTATAGAATAATATAGGAAAATATGTTACTTCATTGAAAATTAGATCAGAGTTGAACAATATTTGCAACAAAGAATTCTCAGAAAATTCATTATCCGTACGAATCTTTTTCAATTACTTGAGATGTTTTAAATATAATGTAATTTTAATATATAAAAAATATAACAATAAAAAAGAAATCGACTCCGGTTAAATACACTATTTCACCAATTTTACGATATTTCACTATCTTTGCGTATACTGTTTAGTACATCGAAACATGCATAATTTATATCTATGAAAATAATATCCGTATCATGAAATTATGGCGGTGAATTTGCAATGCAGGATGCACTGTTTAATTTTTTATCAGTTTACCCGTATTGCTCGCAATCAACGATACATTAGCCTTTTAGAATTTTCGAACTATCGTTTGGATACGGGTTTCCACCATCTGCTTTATTTACAAAGCGAATAACTTTTATGAAACAAAAAGACTAGTCAAAGTTATCGAAGAATATAGAATTTTGATACAAGAAAGCAATTTTAAGAATCTTAATTCCGCGAGTGCGTTTATTAAAATTTTATTTGACTAAACTTCGTTGTAAGACATGCAACATTTTTTCCAATATTCACGTATTTTCTGATAACGTCTAGCAGTAGAATCCAAATATACCAGTTTACAGTTTTGATTGCTACTTGTGTATGTATGTAGCTCAGTTATAAATCTAACCTAAAACCTGTCCCAATCTTAAAACTAACCTCATTTACCTGCAACCTCGATTTGGTGGAATTTAATGTTTTGCGAATGTACACGTCCACGTCGAGTGGACAGTGTAGCGTAACTTTCTTCGAAATTAAAGTTTTCTAAACTCGCTGATGCATTTCTCTTCTTTTTTTTTTTATAATACTCTACTAGTCAAATATTATCACAAAATTTAGAGATCGTTTAAAAATTATTCTTGCTTCAAAACAAAATTTAATCTTTCATTTCGTAGATTCGTTGTCGCATAATTTATTATTTATTTTTGTAAATGATATTGGAAAAATTAATTTTTATTATTCTCTATAAATTCAAAAATGAATTAAATAGATATTATGTATTTTAGTATAATATAAAGTATAATATGATATAAAGTAAGACCTTAGTATAAATGTGTTAATGAATTATACATATAATTTTGGAATGATCAAAAAACTGATAGTATGATCTAAGAATATAAAGAAAACCTTAGATAAAAAAGGGAAACGTAAATTATAGTTCTGAATAACATCCTCTTTTCTAAGATGTTATACTGCGTGAACAGAGTGAGTCGCATTACCGTAAAAGAAATATAAATATAAATAATATGTTAATACAAACATTAATATTTATTCTGAGATGCTTAATTACCTTGACGATGGATTAAATTCGCATATTATGTTTTCAACGTCATACGTGTTACGTATATCTTTAATCGATTAACGCCTTACGAAAAAATACCTATAAATATTAACAAATAATTATTGTACTGTACGAATTGTATGATTCACAGTAGGAGATATCATGATATACAATAAATTATATCATATACATCCTTTTATCTAATATCGATAAAAGCGAAAACTCTTCTGCATTTTTGCACCGCGTCTTCCTATTTTTTAAACCGATCAATGTTAAACATTCTACAAGTAATGGTACTCCAATGGTAGTAGAATATACGTACCATGTTAAAAATTTGCGCGTCGGCCTATTGCGTGTCGACGCAAAAAAATTAGGGGTGTTACCAGGTAAACACATGGAGTAAACGCGACAATAGGGGAAAAGTGGAACAAGCTGCTCTGAAGCGTGTTAATTAGAAAAAAAGAAAAATATTGTGAATATTATCCCCAGTGGCGTTTGTTATATAATTAATATTAAAAACTCTATGTCGCTGAATCACGTGCTACTAACTGTATTGCAGTTTTGAAAGCCCGAAAAAGATATAAGCGCGATCGGTTTAGCGTGTCACGACATTAGCGAGGTCTCTCGTCTGCAAGCTGGTAATTGGATCTAACCTAGTGCGTGTAGTATGGATCGGCTTACCTCAAACTTAAGTAAATTACACTGGCCTATGTATACGACGAAACGCGTTCTTCGCGGTCGTGATCTTCCCTACACCAATGATATAGGAAGATGGGATAAAGACCATCGCATACGGCACATTAATTGGTCGATTCTTCTAGGAAAACGATCGAAAATTATTTAACGACGAATTCGATGTCTCATGAACCATGATTGAACTTGATTAGCTTTTATAAACGAAAATCTTGGAGGAAAAATGCTACAAGTGATCAAATTTTTAACGTTTTAACGTTTTGAAACGAAGCCAAATGTTAAACGTTTTACTTCGACGTACATACACGCACGCATCGTACGACAGAGAGAAACATGCAGTCCAAATATAAAAGAAAGAAATTCCTTGAGGTAAAATGCATTCGCGTAGTATATAACTATTATAAAATACTGGACAGAGAATGTAATGTAAAACCATATTAACTGGTTAACTATGCTTCACTGGTTACTCACACTGTACTATATCCTATGCTCAAATAATTACATTTCCCCTATGCTCGAATATTAAACGTTCAATCGGTTATTATCTGAATATCCGGCCATTCAATTCTCAAGGGTATTTGCAGTGAAAAGCATTATATATGTATGTGGAAATATTTATCTGTAATAATTAAATTAGGAATACAATTTATTTAGTTAGTTTGTACATAGATCTTGAGACAATTGAAACGTTTCACATTTATAAAATATCGTCCTTTTCGGGTTTGGTAGTTCCAATGTTGATTGACGATTTACAGTCATAAACATTGACTTGTTGATTAAAGGAATGCGCGTTTCTCTTTCAATGTTATCCTAAAACTGCTTGCTTGATTCGTAGAGAGGTCACAGGTTCTGCAAAGAATTTAAATTATTTGAATTACGAAATATTCAGGTACACGTAGAAAATAATTTTATATATGTTCGATACTTGACGATATTTGCAACAAATAGGGAACAGTTTTTATGTCAGAATTCCATATAACGATGTACACATGTATGTAAGTCGACTGGTTACAAAGCGAGAACTGTAAAAAAAAAACTGTAAATAAATTGCCGATATATCGGCTTATCGCTATGAAAAGATTAGCGTTTCGAACGAAAGTGAAAGTAATATTCTCGTAATAATGGATAAGCCTTTTCTTTTCATACGTCATTAAATTGACATTTTGTGGCGAGACCCTTCATCGATATATGCGTTTCAAGGTTAAGTCTATTTTTAATTTGCGATACTTTCTCGTGCGAGCCTTCGTGATAATGCGGAGAGTTTTATGTCACTTATTGGACGAGGGAGGAGATTCTACGCGATACGTAGATTCTCATAATACAAGTTATTTCCAAATCTGTCGCAATTTATATTACCAATTTTTTCATCGATAGTATAAACAAACGTGCAAATGAAATTATGCTAATGTTTCATCTTATTCGCAAATGATACGCGTAATTTTATCTATACTAGATTCACGGATTTTGAACCGTAACATCGTCGAGCGATCCTTAGATCTACCTAACGACCATGCAAGACCTAGAACAGAACACCGCTCGATATCGTGATTCTTAATCGCGTTTGACGAAAGAGGAAGTAGAATAAAAACAGCAATACGATTTCAAATAGAAACCTCTCGATATATGTGTGTCGTACTCGCAACGCATGTGTAGTAAACCGTAGCTGTGGTAAACGATCGCGGCGTGGCATTTATTGTCCGTGCGAAGCCGATAATTTGTCCAGCAGCGATCCTTACTTACGTCAAATCATTGTTCTGAAACTCGTAACCATCTGTGACGTTTTACGTTCGCTCGTATCACAGTCAGTGACATTGCTCTTCCTTTGGTTTCGATACGATCAGTCTTTCCCAAATACTTGCCACGTTGGAGAAGTCTAACGTATCGTTGCGCGTTTTTCAAGCTACGTCGCACACCTAAATTCTAAATTCACGCGAAATATACAAGTCAAGCGATATAAATATAACGAAACTCCGTTGAATCCGATGATTTCTAAATGAAAAACACTAGGTGTATATTTTTTCCCAAGCAACCAATGAAAAATGGAATATTATTATCTTCGTTAGATATAGGCAAAACTTTTCGAACAAACTAGTACTTGTACGCCACTCGAGTACGAGTCCTGAAACGTAAATAAAATTATTAGAAAATTCTCATAATAAACACAGTCGTGTGTTCATGGGTCATATATCGAATTCGTCGTGTTTGCTCGTTATCCACGACCGTTCAAAGACCGATACGTTCGACCTCTCGCAGATCGCTAGGAAACCACAGCATCCTTGTAAAGAAAATATGTACTTTTTGCCATTCGAATCGGGTACTGTACATCGAATGACAACAGGGATCGGGTCAGGTGCAGCTTAGAGAGACTGAGCCTCGAATAGCGGCAGAGTGTCGGTTCGCTTTTATTTTTCCTGTCTCTGTTCTGCCTGCTTGTCGCCGGTTTAAAATTAGCTCTCCCTTGCTCTCTATATACACCAAGTTGAACCGATGCGTTGCACCGTACGTACGGTCGAAATGAAGAAAAAAGCGAAGAACGAAGAAGCAGGAGAAAAAGAAGTAGCTAAAGAGAGAGAAAGACACGCGTACGGATACAACGGGAGTCCTCTTTCGGGACAAATCTTTTCGACGCACGCTCTTTTTTCTTTGGTTTTTTGTTTTTCGCCTCGTTCCGATGAATCTTCCTGCAGACTTCGTTTAGTTTAGGGTATTGTATATGTATAAATACGCGGTACAATGTCCCCTGGTGTATACTAACTTTGGATACAAGTTATCTCGAATAACGAGTACAAAGATGACGATAAATTCAACGTTTTCGTTATTTTTATTCGAATGATGTGCAGCGTCGGAAACGATGCTTCGTTAATCGAAATCTGTTCCGAGATTGAAATTATCGGCTGAAAGAGAGCGATGGAACGCAAATCCAAAGGAGCGAACCGAGAAAAGAGGAGAACTATCCAGCTAAAATAGTTGTCGTCTCGGGAGGGAAACTAAATGGATGCAAGTATGTATCTCGAAAGTTGCATGTGGAGATCGTTGGAACGGATTTGCGTTGGTGGTAAGGAAGGAAGGTTAGAATTAGGAACGAGTTAAGACAACGTTCTCCGCGTGGGTTGCCCTTTTTTTGGCATCCCTTGAGCCTGTTTCTATGTACACTTTTGGCTTCTAGAGTTTTCGATTACGCGAAGTGGTAACTGCTATCGTTTTACGCTATAAATGTATCTTTAATAGTAGTTGCTCATCGTGATCGTTTCCCCTTATTAACCGCAGAAAGAATATGTATGTTATTAAAATATTCTCGCTAGATTGCGGGCGTTCGTTCCTCTGAAATACATTAAAATATGAAAATGATATACGCGTAGTATAGAAACGTAATACGTGAAAATATACAGAAGTATATTCATTTACGCAAAGAATACACAAAATATGCAACAAGTGCATATATCGAAAGCGTGCTGTAACGATGAAACATTTATTAGCCACACGTGATGAGTACACGTAGTTAAAATTGCAATAAGCTATAGACATTTATTTAATATATATACGTGTGTGTATATATATATATCGGATTTTTTTGATAATAATATATTATAATAAATCTTTTATTTAATACCCATAGCTAAATAGTACGTGCGTAGTATTTATAGCTTAGAATATATCTGTGATCATAATTATTCGCATAAATAAATAAATGATCGAAAAAATATATATGATTTGCAAATAAAAAGGATCAGCAAATACACCAAAGTTTAAGAAGATTCTTAGTTTCTCTGAAATATCCTAAGCTTCCTTTTATATCCTCAAATTCTCTTAAACGCGATTCGAATAATCATTGCGTAAATCATTCTCTTCTCCGTTATATCACAACTTCGTTTAGTTGGTCGATTTCATTAGTTGGTCATTTATGCATCGTTAACGTTACATTTATTCGTTATAGCGATACTATATGTTAGCGCTGTAAGAGCAAAAGAAGTGTTTTATTTTCATAAAAATATTGGGACGCCCGATGATCTCGTATAGAACGACACAAATAAATTGTGCATGCGTTTAAAACTTATTCAACTTGTAAATATAAGCAAGATATATATATATAATAAGAGTGGCATAAATGCCATAAATCAAACGCAATACGTTTCTTGGTATTTTCAGTCGTATCTATTCGTTGGTTTCTTTCGATAACATTTCATTCGAAATGAAAAAAGAGGAAAGAATTAACTTAAGATACTATATACAGTTAGGAACGTAAATATCGTCCAGCTCTTTCGAACGGAATAACTTTTTTTAAATTAGACCAAACGATATAAACTTTTTTGAAAAGTCAGAAGGATTAGTTTATTGGACGGACGCGTAAAACAAATTTTGTAAAGCTACGTTTAAAAGATTGAAAAAAAAAAAAAAAACGTAGATCGGTTGATATCGTTTGTCGTGGCTTCGAATCGTATCATAATAAACGATCACGTCATCATTGAAATTTCGTATAGACGAAACTCACGTTCGATAATCCGCAACATCGCCTCGTCCATATTTTATCGATACATATCGCTTTTCATGGATCGCATCGATCATTACCATAATCTGCTCGAGCACACGCCATAAATTGGAGAAACATTGGCAAATCTTTCGTAGCAAATCTTGCGAGTACTCTCCTGCCAACGTTTCCCTAATTTACGATACTGAAAGAATCGATGTGCGTGTGGCGAACGGGGTGTTTTTCACCTAGGAACCTATCGTAGAGTCTGTTTCAACGACCGAACACGAATATCGGAGGAACATCTCGACGAAGCAAACTCGAAGGGGTGGGTCGATCAGCCGGCGCGACGCGGCACGGCGCGGCTTGGCGGAGCGATGGCATCCCGTACGGTGAATCAGAGTATGGGGTGAATTTGATGGAACACCGGTTGCTCGTCTTTAAAGCGAAATTCCCTGCACCGACGGCAGGGTGAGTCACCTTGTGTGTGCAGGGCCAGAACCAATCGTAGGAGCGGCGTTCCTGTTGGAGATGAGGTGCGACTGTTGCTATACGCGGTGTGTGTGGTGGTACAGGTGGGTGGTGGCAGGGCCGTCGCGGAAGGGGGTGCACCGGGGGCTCTCTAGACTAGATCGATAATGCATCTGTTGGCGGGCGTAGTTCCTCTTAGTCAGCGGCGATCGCTCCTGCGGCCAGATATCCTACTACGAACTCGCTCGCTTCTTCGACTTGTGAGTACTACCGCCCTTTCTCCAACGATCACCGTCTTATATTTCGCGTTTACGAATTGCCACAGTTTTTTCTCCTTTGCGTTCTATCTCGTTGCATTTTTTGTTCTGTTGCAGCACGTTATCGTGTCGTGAGAAAAAGAAAGAAAAAAAGAGAAGTGACGTGGGATCGAAAACGGTAGTAGAATCGATCGCGAGCCGATCGTCACGAAGTCTTATCTTAATGTTTGATCTTTGGATGCTTTGAAACAGTTTTTGTTCCTTCCGTAGCAAGCGGATCGTGTATCGTTAACGCATAGGGTCAAGTCGATCGTCTTTCGCCTACGATCCGATGGTCTTTTAACGCAACTGGCGATGCGAGTACCATCGATGTATACGTTGTCTGCGTGTATTTAGTTTGTCGTGAAAAAAAATTCGAAATTCGTTAAAAGATGTAAATAAGCGATTAACGCGTTAAATTGCCAGGTGAATTTTGTATGTTTCGCTGTCAGTGCCGGAGTGTCGCTTATTTCTGTAGGACAGACGGTACATGCATGTGTACGTAATTAGTATTTTATTTAAAAAAAACAATTATGTAAACGCTTTGTGCTGCATTTATTATCATAGCGTTAAAAAGTATCACGGAGTTTACAAATACTACCAGTTCTTTTAATTTAAATACTTGGACGCTAGGACTAATTTCCTGTAAACTGTAATCTAAGTATTTCGAAAATAAATAATCGTGTAGATAAAATTACGTTTCTACGCGACGTTGCTCTTGCAAAGAAACGGATTCCAAGTTCGTGGTTTCTGACCGATTCGATGATTCCAACGTGAATTAATTTCGACGAACTTCGTCGTTTTTTGGTCATCTCCCGATCGTCTCTTCAACGCGTTAATAAAAAAAATTATATTTTTCCGTTTTCGTTCGCCGACCGTCGTTTCGATAGTTCGACTATCCTCGGTTGTTCGAGCTGCGCTTTATCGCTGTGTTAATTTTCTAAGGCCACGACTTCGCCCAACCGAGTTTATCTCTTCGTACGATGTAGCCAAGTATACTTAAATCGTTAGCTAGTTCAGGATATCATTTCTTTTACTACGTTTGGTTGATTCAAATTTACGAACATTTAAAAATATTAACTGTACGATATTTACAGGATTAGTACGCGACAAATGCATTTAAAAAACGACACTGACGTAAACTTTCGATTGATTTATTATTATTTGTTATTATTAACTGGTTGTTTATCGATATTAATTGTTCGCAGAGCCTCTTCAGCATGCACTGATCCACGAACCGGATAATGTAGCGGACAGCGAAGATTCCGAAGACGAATGGAACTATTATCGTATTGATCCGAACAAAGAAAAAGATTCCGTAACGCCTGTCGACGAACCCCAGCAAACGAAAAACGTGGAAGAAACCGACGTACCAGAGTTAGCTGCGGAAGATATCGAGTCGAAAATCCAGTCTAAAGGCATAGAGGAAGATATTAAATGCGAAAGTCCGAAAGAGGAATCGCCTAAGCTTATTAACACAGAGGTATTTTTCAATTTTAATTGAAAATTTTTCATTTCCACTATATGTATGTTAGTTCTACCCTTATCCGATAATAATCCGCTATTTGTTTATTTACGATGTCCCGGCATCGTAACGTCATTGCTAGGTCCGATTCGAATCGGTACTTCGTTCGATCCGTTTTATCTCTTTCGTTGTATTTTGTTTTATTTTGTCGTTAAATTTAACATTTCGCTGGATCTTAATTAACGCGATACTATTACGTTTTAACGGAAAATCATTTTTTGCAAATAGATTAGCACCGAAGATACAATGGAAGAGAAACCGATAAAATTGGAGGATCGTTGCGTAGAGGAGCAAGATCAGCCGAAGGACATGGATTTTCAATTGAATCCTGACGCGGCAGAATTCATTCCCATTTCACCGCAATTTATGGGAACAAGAATGAATCTCGTCGAGGATTATCCTGTTTCTGGCTCACCTTTCAAACAAGTTCCACAGATGGACGACATACAGGTACCCAGTCAGAGCGAATTCGAGAAAGAAGTGTGCCAGCGACCAAGAGAAGTCGAGATCGAAGAGAAAGAGTACCAAAATGGCGATAATGTGTCGTGTCGTACCACCGACTATACAGATTTTATGCCTGATCAACAAAAGGCGACCACTATATCCGGAAATATGGACGATTCTGAAATATCGTCGACGAAAGCTGAATTTGGAGACGAATCGGCAGTCAGCTTCTTAACAGCTAGCGAATTCCACAGAACAGGTATCTCCGCGATAGACGAATCCTTCTCAAGCTCCGACCGCGAATATGACATCGCTAAAGACCCGATGGCTATGTCCTTCACACCCAGCGACTTCGAAGCGGCGTTCGACAAAAGCGTCGACTTGAATGCCGTTCATAATCTAAGCAACACCGATTTGGAGGATAAGAATGGCATTATGGAAAAAGAGGAAGACGAATTCATGGCAGAATCACCGAACATGGAAGTTGACTCGAAGAACGTAATAACCACCGGATCCACTACTGAGGAACTGCTAAACGAGAAAGCATTTTCCGACAAGTTCGGTAACATATTAGCGAATCTGTCTTTGCAACAAGAAAATACTTTCATCGATCACACGGACGAATCAGAAACTAACAGCGTTGATTTCTTAAATCTGCAATCAAAGTCTTCGCAATTGGAACAAGAAGAAAACGTGAAATACGATCATTCCCCCTTGACCGAGAATTATTCCGCGGAATTCGAGTCGAGAAAAGAACCCGTTTCCATTGATAACGAACAACCATTATCGCCTTTGAGCGCCGACATAGACGAAACCAAACTCATGGACGAAGCTAGCGAGGACACTGCTGCTCTTGCTGGAAGCGATCTTCAAAAAGATATTTGCTCGAACGAGGCTGATACTCCCTCGTCCTTGTCACCAGTTCCTGATGCGATGGAAAGCGATTCGGTGATAGCAACCATGGAGAGCGCACAAGTTCAGTCTCCCACGCAGCTTCAATCTTCGTTACACGCGGATGCTCCAGAATTTATACCCACTCAATACAACTTCCAATCGTATGGTATGGAAAGCAACGAAGTGGTTTCCCAATCGTCTGCCGCGGAAACGATTGACGTTTGTCAAATGTCACGTACAGAAGAAACTGCTGATTCTTATCAGACGTATTCCACAGAAGCTGGTGACGCGTCCGAACTGATTCAGCAGGATATAGTTTCAAACGTACAGTTCGATGAGAAGGAAGTCGACGATTCAGTATGCACGAAATCACCGGTGCAAGGAACGAACTTATTAGATTTTGCCGAAGAACAGCAGGATGTTTGCGTAAAACATCCTGCCTCTTTGATGACACCATCCCTTTCTCCCCAGGAACTTCAGGAAAAACCCGTTGACGATATTGTTTGTTCTATGGAATGCCCTATCGATATTGGCCAAAAACTAGATGTAACCGAATCGAAAGACGTTCCTGTGAAGGATGAAACAGAGGAAACAACGAACTCGGTAGAGGAACCGATGGAACCAACGATATCGACAGAAACGATGGAAGCGGTAGAGCCAAAGGCGGAGCCAGTTGAAGAATTTACTTTGAATTTGTCCGATTCTATGCAAGAATTCACAGGTTTGGAGAACCAATTGCAACCTACGGAAGAAGAGATTCTTAAATCCGAAGTTAATGATCTTGAGGAAGAAATTATAAGGAAGGAAGAATCGAAAAATGTCACCGTGGAACTAGAAAAACTCACAGAACCTGCAGTCGATGTAGAATGCATGATACAAGAAAGGCAGGAAATCGAAGAACTTTTGCCAGAAGTTGATAAACCGGAAATCAAAGATGAGCCAGAAACAGAAATTGAACAATTAAAATTGGAAGAGCCAAAAGTGGATCAGATAGAAGTTAAAGAGCCAGAAATTAAAGATCCGGAAGTTGAGGAGTCAGAAATTAAAGAACCAGAAGTTAATGAAGCAGAAATTAAAGAACCAGAAATTATGGAGCCACAAATTAAAGAACCAGAAGTTAAGGAGTTAGAAATTAAAGAACCAGAAATTATGGAGCCAGAAATTAAAGAACCAGAAATTATGGAGCCGGAAATTAAAGAACCAGAAATTATGGAGCCAGAAATTAAAGAGCCAGAAGTTAAGGAGTTAGAAATTAAAGAACCAGATGTTAAAGAATTAGAAATTAAAGAACCAGAAGTTAAAGAAATAGAAATTAAAGAACCAGAAGCTAAAGAAACAGAAATTAAAGAACCAGAAGCTAAAGAAACGGAAATTATGGAGCCTGAAATTAAAGAACTAAAAATTACGGAGTCAGAGATCAAAGTACCAGAAATTACGGAGTCAGAGATCAAAGAACCAGAAATTATGGCGTCAGAGATTAAAGAACCAGAAATTATGGCGTCAGAGATTAAAGAACCAGAAGTTAAAAAGCCAGAAGACGTTAAGGAACTGGGAGAAGTCAAGGAATTGGAAATAGAAAAGACAGTCCAAGTTTCAGAAAACAAAATCGTCGAAGCAGCTGCAACAGCGGCCGTGACCGCTGCAGCAGTCACAGCGGGTGCAGTTGCAGCACAAAGCAAAACGAAATCAAAGGTATCCGCAGCAAAACCAATGAAATCTTCTTCGAAGACACCTGCACCGAAATCAGTGCCAACGTCCCCCTCGAAAACTCCAAGTTCCACGGCACGTACACCGACTACGGCAGCGAAAAAGCCATCGACACCCTCTCGTCCGAAGGATCTAGACGCTCCGAAGAAATCTACGGTTTCAACCGCTGCAGCGGTCAGCAAACCATCGGTTTCGAAGACCGCTACAAAAACAACGACATCGACTACTACAACGAAACCAACTAGCAGAACCAACGTCAGCAGTGTCTCTAAACCAAAACCTGTCGCCACGACAGCCTCGCCGAAACCGACTTCCACCGATAAGAAACCTACTGCAAACGGTGACGTAAAACCTTTAAGTAAACCAACCGCGACTAAACCTTCTAGCAAAACACCGTCCATGACCAAAACCACGCTAGTCAAAACATCCACTACGCGACTGTCCTCCGGAACAACGACGAAACCGAAACCAGCATCTGCTACCACCACGACCATCAAATCCAGC
This sequence comes from Bombus terrestris, assembly GCF_910591885.1. NCBI lineage: Eukaryota > Metazoa > Arthropoda > Insecta > Hymenoptera > Apidae > Bombus > Bombus terrestris. The sequence continues at coordinate 17,953,403 of NC_063277.1, read as the reverse complement.
ACAACTCCAAAATCCAGCAGCACCGCGACCAATGCTTCCAATACTACCACAGCAGCTAGTACGAGACCTAAAACGGCTCCAGCCGTCGGAAATGCTATGAAAACTCGCTTAAACACCGCCAAGTCTCCGATAATCGATAAACAAGTTAAAGAAACAGCCAACAAGCAGATTTCCATGGGGCGAACAAGTACCGCTGCTAGCAAGACGACTCGTTTGTCTACCAGTGGTTCTACCACAACCACGGTAAAGCGTGTATCCTCGACAACGAAAACAACCACGGCTGCGTCACCAATCAAGAAATCTACCACCGTAACGAAAGTTTCCAAAACTTCGTCTACAGGAAAAACAACCATCGACAAAGGAAAGGTACTACAGAATGGCGTGTCTGAGATAAACGCATTAATCGATTCGATGATCGATGACGTACCGAAAAAAGATCTGTCGCCTGTTGTTACTCCAAACGATAACCAACTGATTATGAGTTCCGATTGAATTTGCGGTAAACAAGACCGATTTCAATCTTAGTTTTATCGTACATCACGCACTGATAAACGTTCTATATTTACCAAAAAAAGAGAAACATCAGAACATCCGCTAAAAAAAAAAAGTAGTTTCTTAGGGAATATATAACGAGCCGGAAAAAGTTTTTACTATAATTAGCGTAAACTATAAAATATAATATATTAATGTGTATATGTACCGATGAAGTAATAAGTCTGTTTATCTATATCGGCGGAGAGAGATTGTGCGAGAGAAAGAGAATGGATGAAAGCGTGAGAGAGTGAGAGAAAGAAAGAGAGAGAGAGAGCGTGCGAGAGAGGGTGGTGTAAGAGAGAATATATACTAAAAAAAAAAAGAAAAAGAAAAAATAAAATATATGCTATCGCTTTTGACTGCTTCGATCGTGCTGGAAATGTGATGTCTTGCTGGTAGCAAAAGATATGTAATAAAATCGGAATGCGAGAGAGAGAGAAAGAGAGAGAGAAGAAAGAAGAAACGCGAATTAAAAAGCGAAGAAAATATCGAATGTTTTTTTTTTTTTTTGTAAATAAATGGACGCATTTCCGGAAGCGGTCTTTGAGATATTAATTGAAGAGGAATGTCCATTCTTGGTGCTGTAACTGGCCTGTAAACATGACATTACACACGCAGCGCAAGTTCACCAAGTCACCAACAGTTAAAATTCAGAATCCGGAGAGAGTGTTACGTCACGCTTGACCGTACGAGTCGGTTTCTTAACATATTCTTAACGTAAATGACGAAGCTGGACGGTTTTTTATACTTTTTAATTTTATATGTGCATTATACTTGATAATAATTAATCGCCGTAATTTTTATAGAAGAAAACTTACATTACACATACATGTAACGCGTATGTACAAATACGTACGCAGAAACATATAAACATAACATATGAACACGAACATATTCACACATTCGAACATACACATACACATAAACACAAAACGTGGACGACAGGTAACATATATTTATTTTTCTTTGTTTGTTCCTATTCCGAAGTTGAGTATACTGCGAGAGAATATTATAAACTTGTCATTCATTACTACTATTCTTATGTATTCTCTATCCATCTATGTACAGCACTTCTATGAGTTAATGTGATATCTATTATATTAAATAAATTCGAACAAATACGAAACGAAAGGACAATTTATATGTGTAACACGTGAAAATCAACTATACACATAGCGTGGAAAAATGCGAGCAACGACGAAAGAAGAGGGATTTATTCGAAGGAATGATTGCAATACGAAAAAAAGAATCGATTGCTCTGCTAGGACCATTTCGTTGCTCGGTTTTAAAGGTGCGACTGAATTATACATTCAACAGGTATTCGATCTTTATTACCACTAAACGATACGAATAAAGAAGTAAAGAAAATTTTCAATGCTATTTATGATAGTCCCACGGAATTTTTAACTACCAAAATAACATTACGGTGTAAAACAAAACCCTCATATTCTTTTATTTATGTTTCTCATATTATCATCCTTTTTGTTTCTTTCTCTTTCTGTATACAGACTAGTTGTTGGTACCCGGCATTGCTCAGGTCTATTTATTTATAAATTTATCCCAGAGCCTCTTTATACGCTACGTCAATATGCAGTGTGTTATACACCGATCCATCATGCCTGTACTCAATATTCGGATCTTATTGCATCGCAGAATATCTTTTATTGACCCATTGCGTTCTTATTGACTGATAAAGATGAGCGATCCACACATCTGTTCTGCGTTTTATTTTACGTTGCCGCTGGCACACTACCTTTCTTTGAATAGCTTATCGGGTTCTATTTTTTTAAAAAAAAGTTTCCCATCATCATCAGGAAAAAAAATGAACGGTATAAATTTCAACTGTAGCGAATCGAAAGCCCCAAAAACTGTCCTTAAATTAGAAATACAATTGCAAAGCTTGATCACGATAACGTTGATGCTGATACAATAATCGGCAATAGATACCTAACGATAAGGCCCTCAGGCTTCGAGCATCCCCACCATTGCGTAGGCTGATGAGCCAACCACTAAAATACATCTACATACATACATATGCATACAATTGCGATGGAAAGTGAAAATAAAATTCTATCAATAAATTTTATTTTCAGTGAAACGATCAACGTTATATTGTATTGTATCGAAACTTGTGCCTATTACAATCTGTTTTGAATATGGGCACGTTTGATACATTTTGTTTCTAACTTAATTTATTGGTTAAAGCTATATCTTAATGTACTATATATCCTCTAGCTCAATTTCTTTCGTTATTCTAAGTGCTAATGCGTTTGTACATATGTATGTTTCTATAATACTATAATGTTGTATGCGAGTATATATATGTTTCCTTAATTAATAATTCTCTGTTTTTGTGTTAGTATTTGGGTATTTAACCGGATGATTAATAACTTGTTCAATGATTTATAAAAGATGAACGACTATTCAAGCATGTTCCATACGAAATTACGATTTTGGTTTTCCTTCTCGAAAGATGATTACCACTCGAGACTTAGAGTTTGAAACTTCAGAGATATAAGTACAGCCTTGAATCAGTAATTAACTTTCAATGATGACTATATATCAGTTTCGTCTTCTCTTTGACTCTAAACGATCAGAGGTCACGTGATCTTTCGTTCATATAGGATGAATGAGCTTATTCCCATTAAAGAAGACGCCACTCTATATACACACATACGCGCGTGTATTACTTTTCACTATTTGAAGGTCAATTTAACTTATAAGTGCTTCCTCCTATTCATCGGTGCAAATCACATCTTCGATCATCGACCATACCCTGAGGTGGGTTTACGGTAAAACAGAATCATCGATCCTCTTTCACTAATTTCGTACTATCAGTTATCAATTTTATGTTTCTATTTTCCAAATCCCTATCCGAAAAATATTATATATTATATAATATTAAATATATTAATAATAAATAACGGTATTGATATAATTCATTTTTGTTCATAATTGTACTCATTCTTTCTCTCTTCCATCTTTTTTAGTTTCCATCTTTCATTGCTTTTTGGTACTAATATAATTCCGAAGCATTTAAATATTCCTTATTTTTAATTACAATAACTCAGAAATTAAGATTAGAAATTACTTTTTCTCGCTATATACGTACGTAATTACATCTTATTACAAAACTTAATAAAGCTGTACCCTATATATGACTATGTGGACTAGCTTGTATATTTTTTTTTACAGAGAATAATAATATAAATAGCTTTCCAATTGTATGTATGTACATATATTTTATACCTCATTGTAAAATTTACTGTTTCAAATCTTAGTCTTCTTATATCATTTTGATATAAATTTCGTATTTAGCTAATGATCTATTACAATTCAAAAAATTATGCAAAATTTAAATAAAATAAAATAATTCCTTGTTCAGTTCCTATTCCCAAAATAAACAAAACATGTATGTATATTTTTCTAGTTAATAAAAATTAAAATAAGAAAAAATTTAAAACAACAAGATTTAGTTCCAATTTAAAAAATGCTCGATACGAATTATTATAATAAATTATCATGGCGACAAAGCGAATATACGAAAAAAAGCTTGTAAAAAAAAATAAGGGATTATAAAATAATATGTGAGAAGGAAACAACTCTATTGGACAATAATAACAGCTTTATTTCCTCTCATTTGCAAAAGATTGAAATCACTTTGGTATTTGACGGATTGTTAGATTCATTCCAATTTTTTCACACGTATTCGACATACGTTTTATAAAAGTACACAATTTGACAAAATATAACCAATATACCGAATATAAGAGTACATAAATTTTCCTCGTATAAAAGATATTAAAGGTCTAATTGAAATAATTTAATTCACTTGCCACAATATGTCAATTACAAAATTCGTGAATTTGTGTGTGAATTTATACTAAATTTAAACACATTTATTTGAACAAAATATTTAGGTTTATTGTACTGCATATTCTTATATATATTACTTTCCCTCCGTTTTTTTCTATATTATTTCTAAAAAACAATTACAATCAGAATTCAATGTAATCCTTCATAAATACTAGATTACAAGCTTTTTTAAAATTAATAAATTTATATCTTTAATGTATTAAGAGTACACGGAATTATATATAAAAAAAAAAGATAACACGTGTCAACTTTTGTGCAAATTATTATTCCACTCCTATAGTTAAAAATTAAATAACTTATGAATGAACACATTATAGTGACAACAAAAGTCATGACTAAACAACTCCTCATCTTTCCCAAGTTCTTAATTTCATTCTTAATTTGAATTATTCATTGTATAAAAACATATTTAGACATTTCCATTTGACTAAAATAATAATAAACAGTTTTAATGAAATTCGATGACATAGCTCAAAATCAAAGATGTTCCCACTATTTACACGGCCAACATATACATATATATATATATATATTGCCAACTCTCCATGTGCTAAATTTACCTAAACTGATTAGAACACTATCATCTTTAAGTACAAGGCATTCATGTGCAAAAATTTTTACTTAGCCTATAGTTTACATAGGCAAAATAGTAAAGGAATAAATGCCCCAAGAGCTACAAAGACTGGTAACATTACTGAAGAATCATCGATTGAATAAGGATCTGGAGTTCTGGGGCCACTTGTATGTCGACTACGAACTGTAGACTCCTCCTCATCTTCTTGTATATTGTTATATTCTTCCAGTTCTTGAGGAATCGGGCCCAACTGTGGTACATCTAAATAACATTGATACAGTTATAACATTTACTTTAGAAGCTCTTAAATATCACAAATTTAGATAATACCTTCTATATTTCCTTTTAATACAGCAATAGCGTTTATCTTTGGGTTGTCTCTGTAACCCTACAATTAATTATTGGAGGTTAATGTACTTATAGTTAGATTAAATTGTATAAATGAAAAATAAATATAAGTATAATACTTTTATAAATTCGACTCTAATTTTTCCACCTAATATATCAGACTCTTCATTATTGTATATTAACTTCCCAGCTTGAACTTTAAATGGAACATATTCATCATATGCTACACCACGTCCAACTTTCTCAAAGATATCTAAGTCAGTAACAACAGTATGATCTCCATTTAATACAACATCAAATACCTAAAACATGTTTCAGAAAACAGTACTCTGTTAAAATCATATTCAGTAATATGAAATTATTTAGTGTTACATTATAATTACAAAACTAAATGTTACCTTCATATTAGGAGAGTTGAAATAAACTTCACAGAACTTTAATATCATAACATAATCTCCATCCTTGCTGATTGGAATATCATATCCAAATGTACTATGATGATATCGTTCAGTTTGGTATAAGACCTGATCAACTGCATTTATTCGTCCAATAATTAACTGCTTGCCATAATCGGATCCTGTTCCAACTTTACTCGTTAAAGGATCTTTGGTATAACGAATTCCATAACTATCAATATGTGTTTCTCCACCAGCATTTATTGCATATATTACTTCTAAACTTTGCAAACTTTGTACACAAAGTACAAATAATAACGTTGATATTGTCAGAAAGTATACTTCCCATAACACAGTCATTTTTATTTATTAAATAATAATGTTCAACTGTCTCTGTGCAAAAATATGATCATAACTTCTTAAAATGATCACTAACCGGCAAATGAGGTTATATCTAAAATAGTGATATATTTAAAGTTAGCAACATGTTTATACTATACATAAAGGAATGTTTATATCATTTGATTGAATTAAATTCTGTATTGAGAAAAATCAAAGTATTACACTCTATCTGTTTTGTCAACAAATATCATTACTATTAGGTCACGAATTATGTATATGTTTCTAACCATGTATTGACATAGTCACGTTAGTTTACGTGGCAGATGTACACATTGTTAGGTGCGCATATAAAACTGCCTTTAGTGATATGCTACAAAATATAATGTTTCATATTAATAAAGATTTAATCTCTACAAAATATACATCAAACTTTTATATTTATTTAAAGGAAGACAATATATCTGGTATAAATACATATTATTACAATTTTTTTTAAATAGTTCTTGATACATATTCTGCAAATCGTCATCCTCTATAGAAACTTGGACGCCTTGTATATAAATTTCATCTAAATACTTTTATATCTTCTATATTTATAACGAAGTACTAATCATATAAATCAATTATTTGTTTCTTCTGTGAGTGAAGTGGAGGTCAAATTGTTTATATTGTTATGAATATTATCAACGTTTTCTATGAAACTAAAACAGTGAGAATTCTACCACGTAATATACTTTCAAATAATGATTTCGTTTGTGATAAAATGTGCAAACTTTTTTACTGGTATATGAATACTAACGAAACATGTTCCATACCACGTTTGATACTTATATGTACCTATGTAGTTTGCCTATATTAAATTATAAAGAGAGGTAGTTTATATGTAGGTATGTGTCTGTGTCCAAGGTTATCTCAGAAACTATTCAATCGACTTGGATAATTCTTTCATTGTTGGAAAATACACAAAATTTTCTCCAGATAAACATAAGCCATTTTATTACGCTTACTTCTCAGGGAACAGAAAAATGAACATAATGCGATCGGATTAAGTCGAAATCAGATTAAAACAGCTTGATTTTCATTGCACGATTGCGCTTTGTTACATCGACTGTTGATAGCTGCTTCCTACAAATATTTCTTGAATACTATTTACTATATTGATTTCTATTACAAATGATAGTAAGCTTAGAATCGCGAAATTAAATTCATATCAGTTTCCACCAGTTTTATGCGGACGAAATAGCGGGCAACAATTAATATTTTTATAACTGTGATATAAGAAAAGACACAAAGAAATATGCACTATTTGTGAGAAATATGTACTATCAGATACTATTGTTGTACTATGTCGTATTATGCTTTGATCAGAGACTGACAAGAGTAGGGAGATCGCCAATGCATATGAGAAAAATTCTGTCAGAAGTAGGCTTTACTTATTTCCGTCTCTAACAATCGAACGGTCGAACGAAATTCATATTTCTTCCTCCGGTATATTTAGTGGGAGAAACGTGTAGGTACTTGCATATATATATGATTGTGGGTTTATTATTATTATTATTGATTACGTTACAGGCCGGTAGTATCGTGAACAGTATTGAGCTATTTTCCACAACAAATAATATTTTTAATGTCATTATATTGATAAAAATGACACGAGTAACATTTTTACATCCGGATCTTGGCATAGGAGGAGCAGAAAGATTGGTAGTTGATGCTGCATTATCTTTAAAAAAACAAGGTTATGAGGTTAATTTCGTGACAACTCATCACGATTCCGAACATTGTTTCTCTGAAACAAAAGATGGAACAATTCCTGTTACGGTTGTTGGAAGTTGGTTGCCCAGGCATATCTTGGGTAGATTCTTTGCACTTTTTGCTTATATTCGTATGGTGAGCTCATTTCTTAAGAAATAAGACATATGTGTATAGATGATTTTCACATACTGTGTTGTATTTTTTTCTAGATATATGCAGCTAGCTACATCGTTTTCTGTGAAAATCGACCAGACATTGTATTCTGTGATCTAGTTTCTGCATGCATCCCTATTCTTCGCTTACGAATTCCATACATAATTTTTTATTGTCATTATCCAGATCAATTACTTTCACGGCCAGAGGGTCTTAGTAAACAATTGTATCGTGTACCCCTTAATTATCTGGAAGAAATAACAACTGGAATGGCACATAAAATATTTGTAAATAGTCTATATACACGTTCAGTGTTTAAGGACACTTTTAAGAGATTAACTATTGAACCTGAGGTTTTATATCCCTCTATCAATACAGACTATTTTGATAAAGCACGAATAATACCTTTAGAAAGAGTACTTGATAAAAGATTACCACCAAATAGTACTATATTACTATCTATCAACAGATATGAACGTAAAAAAAATTTGGGGCTAGCAATAGAAGCACTAGCACAGCTCAAAAAGTACTTAAAAGAAGAAGAATACAAAAAAGTATATTTAATCATGGCTGGTGGATATGATAAAAGAGTTGAAGAAAATGTAGAACATTATTTGGAATTAATAGGTCTTGCTGATGAGCTAAATGTTACAGATAAAATAATATTTCTTCGTTCTCCTTCAGATATTGATAAAGTATCTATTTTATATCATTGTATGGTTTTATTATATACGCCTCCAAATGAACATTTTGGTATTGTACCACTTGAAGCAATGTACATGAGTAAACCAGTAATTGCACATAATTCTGGTGGTCCAAAAGAATCTGTTGTTTCTGGAATTACTGGATTTTTGGTTGATTTATCTGGTGATGCTTTTGCTCTGAAAATAGCTGATTTAATTAAAAATCCAGAATATGTTCAGCAATTTGGTGATGCAGGCAAAGTTAGATTTATGGACACTTTCAGTTCTGCTGCATTTAGTGCTCAATTGAACAAAACAATTGAAGACTTAATTGACAATAAGAAAGTAAAGTAAAATTGTAATTATTGAACTTTTATACATAGCAGATAAAAATTTAAATTGTTACAATTTTACTATATATTCTTTATGACGGAAACTAATGAGAAAATATTAACAAAGAAATGAGAATCATATTATACGACTTTAAATTTCTTAGTAAAATATATTGATTGTATCAATCGCAATATTTTCTTAATTACCAAATTTTTGATATGTGAATTATAATTTGCTACATTTGCTAATATAATCATTGTTTTATTTTGTGAAATCATAAAAAAGTTATGTTCCTTTTTTTCATATTATTCACTTTTTAAAATATTTTAAAATATTAATTTTCATTATAAAATATTGAAGACTTAAGCTTAATTAATATTTTTATTTATTATATATGCGGAATTGCAAATTTTTGTTATTTATTATCTATATTTATTGTGTACACAATTTATATTAAATCTGGGAAAACAACAGCAATGATCTAGAACAGATATAAAAATCGTTTATATATGCATATAAATAAATTGCAACCTATTAGATTTATAACAGGATATAAATTGAAAAATTGCTCAATATATTGACTATTATGTAATTTTAAATTAAATAATCATAAGTTCATAATGTTATTTAACATGAATGTTTCAACAAAACTGCAATATATTATGTAGTTTTCAACATAATAATCAGTATATTAATTTCATGTTATTGTACTTTTTAAGTTGTATTTATTATGTAAAATCTTAAAACAAGAAGTTAGTCCATTAATTGTAAACTATCAAGTTTTTCACTGGAATAAAAACCTGCTTTAACTTGTCTTCCACCAAAAAAACGTCCATTTAAATCAACCACAGCTTTAATAGCACTTTCTATTCTCTTAAATTCCACGAAAATTCTAACAGCTTCTTCTGGAGCAGCTTCTGTTACTTCATGAATAATAACACGCGCTACATCGCCATACTTCGTATTACATTCGTCTTTAACTTCAGGTTCAAGATCATCATCCACTTCTCCGGGACCAACCATATTACGTAATAATACAACCTAATTAATAATATATTTTGTAATAGAATTTTAACATATGTATTGTGTTCCTTTTCATGTATATTTTACGAAAAATATATTTACTTTTCTATACTTTATGTACAAATTTACGTAAAAATTAAAAACTTCATGAGAATTATAACTTCACAAAGTAAAAATATTATTACTAAACTTGAATTTCAAATACTATACTCAAATACTAATACTACAAGACTCAAATGAAATTAATTTTTTTCTTACCTTACTCGGACATTTCATTATTTCAGTAATGCTAGGTTCTTCCGAAGGTTGTAAAGGCGCAACTTGCTGTTGTGTTGGAGGTGGAGAAACAGCAACAGGTGGTGGTGGTGGCATAAGTTGTTCTCTTTCTCCAACAATTCTTCCACCTCGTTTACTAGTTTTTTCTACTTGTAAAGCAACAGACATTCCTTGTTCCTTTTTACCAAGTCCTTGTCCTTCTTTGAAACCATATTTAGCCATTATTTTTGCTGCTACTGATGATGTAGCATAACCTATACTAGTTGGTGGTCTTGGTGTTGGAGGTGGAAGCTCAGAAGATTCTTGTAGGGAAGGTGGTGGTGCTATAGCTGCTCCCCCAGCAATACCTCTTGATGTAGGAGTTCTTTCTTCGTCTCTTTCAGGGGGAATCATTGTACTATTCCCAGAGGAAGCCTGAAGCAAATATGCACATTATTTGTAAAAATATGTGAACTACACATTCTATTTTTCTCAATTATATATATAGTGAACTTAATATATTACCTGCGTATCTTCAAAGCGTGAACTGTCTCGTCTACGTTTACGCATTTCAGTCTCTTGATCATGTTCTCTATCACGTAAATCTCTTAGTTCCTTAACAACTTTGTCATATTCATTAGGCCACATAGGATCATATTCATTTATTACATTCCAATCAAATTCACCTCCTACTCCAATACTGCTAACAGTACCAGAAGAGAGTGGATTATTATGTGGCCCATCATCTTCTCTTTCTGTGTTCCGATTGGCTTTTGACTTTAGATCTATCACAGGTGCTAATACTGCTGTTGCTTTTCTATATTGTTCGCGTTTTGGCTAAAAATATGGTATAACAATAATATTAAATACCACTATCATCCAGTCATTATTATAGAAGATCACATACCTGTGTAGTGGCAGCCTTTTTTAATTGTAGTTGAGATTGTAATAATTTGATACTAGATGACCATCCAACAACTTTTTCCGACGTTCTGTGTTTGTCAAAATCGTCGTATAGAGACATTGTCTTTAATTTAATTTTTATATATTACGAATATATTTATTAAAACATACTACACTTAACCTTAAATTATCAAGTATTATTGAAGTACTAACAAACGATTGCGTACCAAACAAATACAATTTGAAACAGCTTTAAAATGTATATTATTTAATTCTGCAATTAAAATTGAAAACACTGTTTAATTATAAAGTTGTACAAATTCAACATTTTTCAAATATTTTAATATTTCACATAGTGGATATGCTTACTTCTCCTAGTACATACATATATGTATGCGTAGTCAGAATAAACGATTTCTAAGAAAAAATATCTTATACAACTTTTATTTCCAAAGTTATTATTAAAGCTTAATAATTCATAGCACCCTCGCGAATCTCATGCAATTGTTTACTAGAAATATATGTACAAATACAATCAAACTTCAAGAGAGAGTTGACAAAAAATAAAAATGAGATAAAAGCCGAAAAATTGTAGGTTATATTTGTAGGTTATTGTCATACATTAAAAAATTTAGGATCTAAAAAGTAGAGTAAACAAGGCAACGATATGAATATATATATATCCAATATACAAATATTGGTAGTAATTCAATATATATTTGTTAGAAACATTAATTATTTTAAATGATACGAATGCACTTTTAAATTGATTTTTTCAAAGCAAATGAGTATCAATATTGAAGTATAGTGTTATAACTTTTTACAGATACTCATTTTATAAATAAAAATTACTATGAAACAATTACATTGAACATTATTTATAATTTATAAACATAGTTTTCGTAAGTAATAATTTGTCTTATTTAATAATGGCTTACATAAGTAAATATACTATAATATGTAATAAAAAATACGTTTTACATATTGTATTTTCATAATTTTCTAATTTTTATTGTATGAACAAATTTATTTTTAAATATGTAATATTTAGGATAACATATATTTATTGCTTATAGTTAACAACTATCAAGATTATATTTTTTATCAAGTTTTATACAAATATTACATAAAGAGACATTTATTAGAGGCAATTATTAGAGAATGCCTTAATATATTCTTAAAATTTTGTATTTATGTTTCTTCATTACTCCATGTGCATATTATAAAATGTGAAATTTATAAATCACGTCTTTCAATAAGCGACGGATATATAATGCTCGCCATATATATATAAAACATTGTTTGTTTAATACATATAAATTATCTGCTTTTATTACAGACCATTTATTTTTTACTTGATATACTACCAACGATAACAAAACTACAATTCTATTTTTAAAATCAATTTTATTTTATCATTTTTTAATAAGACGTAGAGGTTCGCATTTTGTATGAATTCTTTTCAAATTGAATGTAATTTCGATTTATTCCAGCTGCATTAGGTGATTGGTTGAAATAAGTTATCAACGCAATTTCGAAGATATTGAACCAATAGATGTCGAGGTTGATCACCAGCGATATTCTGAAAATCATATTTGCCTTCTTCGATTTTGTCGGTGATCGATGTTTACACGAAAAACTATATATTTTAATAAATAATTAACGCATTATGCGATAACTACAATGATAATTTTGGTAAAAATATTAATAAATAAATAATTTTGTTGTTTAACTTGGTTACGATAGCCGCAGTAGGGGAAGTGGCGTCCATTGTTATAACCATAGATATAAGAAGTATAGATCGCGGATAGTGTGTGAAGAAAATGAGCCTTGTTGAAAAAGAGATAGAAATAAATTGCGAAATCAACCTTTCTTTTTCTATAGGCGGAGTAAATATCCGTTAGAAAGAGAAAGAGAGAGTACGTTAAATATCCCTGTCTCTTTTTCAACGAGGATCACGTTCTTTATTTGGTACCAGTGGTCTATGTTTCTTATGTCTATGGTTGCAACAGAGTTTGGCGGGCAACGTAGCTACGATTGGCTGGCTGATCTTCCTTCCCGTAGTCAATGGTCGCCGCAGTCATTCGGCTGAGTATCGGTTCGAGTTTTCCCAGGAAAACAGTACTTCCCGCGGACCCATTGTTCCTGACGTGTCGGTAAAGACCAACGAAAGGAGGATTTATTGTGCGATTCCATCAAGCACCGGAGGTAAGTCGCTATGTCGTTGCTAAAGAATAATGATATATGTCGCGATAGCGGGTCCGCGGTTCTTTCTCTGTGATTCCACACGTGGTCCTCGACTTCGTTGGTTTAATTCCTCGTTCTACTAGTAAATGAGGATTTTATTTCGTTTCGCCGCATCACGGAGAAAATTTTTTTCCATCGTACGATACGGCGGGATTTGTGCACGTTCGTATATGTATACCTCGCCCTCGACGATCTTTTCTTTGGCCAGGCAAAAAAAGCGCAGTACGGCGTCAGTCTCGGATGCCATCTTCGCGCCGTGGCGTACTTGCGTACCACCACTGCAAAGTGGGGGCAAGAGAGCCACGTTGTACGATAGACGGCGATTTCTCAGGGTTTTGTACATAATGATTTGAATATTATTTTTCTGGTAGAATGTTGTCGTGTTACCTAGTATTTTTTAAATAAGGAAACTGCTTCCGCGTGCACGACGCTTCTCTCAAACACGTGCATTCTACGTACTCGTACCTAGGATGGATTGGATACACGATGCCATTTTATATTGTTATTTAAAATAGCTTATTGTATTTTTCCGAATACTTTGCCCATTGTATATTATAATTTTCCTAATATTTCGAGATTTATGATAAAGAGTATATATTTTTTAAATATTTCTTCGTTTTTTTGCCTTTTTCTCTTTTATAACTTTTTTTTAGCAATCTGGTATAGATTTAGTATCTTGTTTTTCCCATTCTATTCTTTATTTTGTTCCATATAATATTTGGAAGATATGTATATCAATATATTGTCTAATTAGTATATACTTTTGCATTATAGATGTTTATTAGATCATTAGTGAATATGTAATAATTTAAAGTCTTTAACAAAGTTTTAAACTATATTCCACAACTATTTTAATATCATATTTTAATATCTTATTTATTGTAATATTTTAGCATTATGTTGGACTGGGTAATACATTTTAATTTAAATACCAACATAATTTTCTCATATATGTGTGTGGCCATCTCGTATCTATATATGTAATGTAATTTATTTATCACTTAAAATTGAATTTACTATTAATGTATTAAAAAAAATGTTAGTATATCAATACATATGCATGTGTGTATGTTAATATGTTGTTTAATTTTTGTTGTAGATCTATAGAAAATGAGTTCAAGTGCTTGTTATAAATGTAACCGAATGGGTCACTATGCACGGGAGTGTCCACAAGGTGGTGGAGGTGGAGGTAGAGGAGACCGTGGCCGTGATCGAGAAGGTGGTTTTGCCCGTGGTCGTGACAAGTGCTACAAGTGTAACCAATTTGGACACTTTGCACGAGAATGTAAAGAAGATCAAGACCTTTGCTACCGTTGCCAAGGTGTAGGGCACATTGCAAAAGACTGTCAACAGGTTATTACAATTTTCCAAATTTTATCTTTCTTTTCATATGTTTATGTTACTATATCAATTTTTAGCATCACATTTGTTTATTTTACATGTATTAATATATTGCAAGATTTCATGCAGTATATTAACGATAAAATAATATTGTAACCTAGAATGCTTTTAACAGGGGCCTGAAATGAGCTGTTATAACTGCAACAAGACTGGTCATATGGCACGTAGCTGCCCTGAAGGTGGTAATGATTCTGGACGTTTTGGAATGCAAAGTTGCTACAATTGTAATAAAACAGGTCATTTTGCTCGTAACTGCACTGAAGTCGGAGGAAAAGCATGCTATACTTGTGGCAAGCCTGGTCATTTAAGCCGTGAATGTGATCAGGATGACAGAAAGTAGGAGATAACCGGAATCCGTGCCGCTCGCTTAACGATAAGCCGTTTACCGTCGCGCGCGCTACTACCGGGGATTGTAGCTAGGTAGGGATGTGCGAACGTATGTCTCGTTGATGCGTATAATTGCTAAAAATGAGTTTTGTCATAGTCGTTCGAATTTCCATCTCTCCATGCCCAACTCCCGGAAGCCCATTTTATTCCTAGTTTCCCTCCCCTTCTACATGTCGTTGTTCTCTTCGCAAGGGTTTTTTCTTATGATGTCTCTGTTTTTTTTATTTTTTTTATTTTATTGCTGTTACATTACACTATACATGCGTGCGCGCGCACAAAGTACATTTACACATAGAACACATCCAGCATTACATGAATACACACTATACGATGTAATAATATTATAAACATTCGATTGAATTAGAGTAGAGACATGAATCCTCTGTCCCCTGACCTTCAAACTATCTCGTACGCGTATTATTTTGTGATGCAAGATGTATGGACTCTTAATATATTTCATAAAAGAAATTTTACAAGTGCAGCATTTATGACATATTTTGTCAGCTTCAGCTGATGGAATTTGAGATATTTGTTGGTAATTCACATTGAGGGAGGAAATATTATCAGACCATTGAATTATAAATGGATAGCCGTTTGACATAAGAAAGGGATATATAATGACTACGAAAAAAATTGTAATAAATCAAATTTATGTTCCTTTCTCACATCCACGCATCTTGTATCCGGTCCTCCCTCTCGAACTCTCTAGCAACTCGAGTTAAGAAGAAAAAAAAGTTCAGAAGTAATGGGAAAGGAAGTGAACATGCCGGCCCTGAATACATATAAGTAAGGTTTAGTAACGCCAATTTTTAATGTGTAAGGATGTAATGAGGATCGTTGAACTATTATTTTATAACAGACTTAGTTTCAGACATCAGCAAAAGTTGCACAATTGTAAGATTGTCAGTGTTTACGAGTTTATATACAGTTATACTTGAAGTATCATCTTAGATTCTCATAAACCAGGGCAAAATATATATGCTTCGTATGTCAGATTCTTTAAGCGAAAATGAATGCAATTACCTCGGTATGGTCGTCAATGATCATCACAACGTATATATGTATATATACATATAAACACAGAGGTCTATACAAATTTGCACATTTTGTATGTACAATCATAATTGTTATGCAGGAGGTCACCATTGTTCATATTGTCAGTGATTGTTATGAACTTTCAAAGGATGCAGTTGCACTTTGCCTTAGTATATCCTTACATATGGTGAAATATTTCGTTACTAGGTATATGTATATATATATATATATGCGCATATGTGTATACATATATACATACATATGTGCCAGGAGCTGTATTTTGTACTGTAAAAAGCTAGATATACTCTGGTCGTTGCTGGTGACTAATTCCGATGATTCTCTTATTTATACATCACAGAAAAACAGGAACAAATTATATTTTCATGTATAAAGTATTAAATTAATCTTTTTTATAAGTTGTAGAACGAAATTTTATAGATACAATTTGTCTAGTAATTTTTTTTCTTGTCGAGCACATTTACTGAAAATCATGAGGTGATAAAAAAGAAAAGAAACTGTTGCGGATTTGGAAATATCTTTCCGAACATGGTACTAGCAGACTATTATGTTATTACAAGTACAAAGTATGCAAGATTTTTTCTAAAAAAAGAAAAATGAAAAAAGAAAGAAGGTGATAAAAGAAAATGAACGTGTCTAATGACAAACGAAATAGACTGCAGTTAAATTCGAGAACGGTGATGCCGTGTTTATAAATGCAAGCAGTGTTGTTGGGATATATAAATTGATTAAATCCCTAATATTTTGATTGAAAATCGTTCTACCGAACGAACGGTTCAATTTAAATTAAGATCGTTCACGGATCTATGTTTAGTCTAGGTAGATTTGGCGTGAACATGTCGTGCACGCGTCCGTTCATGTAGCCGTATAACTTTTAATGGATATTCTTTTTAAAATTATTCAGTAGATGATGACCACGAATGGCCACGTGCACTACGTGTATACAGGAAAATTGATGCTTTTACCAGCAGCGACAATGTGTATTAATGTTCAGAAGCCAGGCGTGCCTGACTTGGTGGAACTAAAGAAAAGCGCCTTGTGCGTTGTGTATCGCGTAGTAGAGGTGTCCTGCAACATTTTATACACTTAACTGTTCGGGACTTAAGCCGATCTCATACATGATTTTGGTAGTTGTAATCAGTGCACTAGTGCGTCTGACGAGATTTGGAGGATCAAAAAAATTATATTTCGCTAATGGACCGTAATGGATCTTTGGTGCTTTCATTGGATACATGAGTTGTAAAGAGACGACCGAGTAAAAATCTGTGTAAGAAAGTAATTTTGTTCTTTGTTTCTGTAACCGATATGTTATACGATTTCAATGTGTATATGCACATGGATATATAATATATATAATATATATATATAATATATACTATATATATAATATATCGTGTAAGAAGAAAAATAGAGACAAAAAGAAAAACAACCGATGTCTTACTATGTAGGATGTCGATAAAAGGGAAAGCACACTTTGAAGATATACGATTTAGATGTGGGGTTCATTGGTGGCACCGGAGGTTCAGACGAGCATTAAAAACGAGTGCGAATAGGGCACCTGCGCTTTTGTCTCTGCTACAAGACTTACGTACGAATATTGTAAAGAATACGACTGTTACAGTGTATGAACTAATTCGATCCGTGTACGGCCGAATCACGGCTCGACTTATATTAATCTATTAATACTTAAAGGAAGAAGATGAAGAAGAGGATGAAGAGGAAGAAAAAAAATAAGCTGCAAAGTAATAAAGGATTGCGGAGTATTTGAAGTTATGTTTTTAAACTGAATTTTTGAAATAGAATGTGTACGGAGAGGCAAAGACGAGATCTTGTTTTTCTTTTCTGTTCCCTATATAATGCTTATCATATGATTCCACTTACCCATTATTTCGAGGGGTATTGTTACATCTACGACTAAGGAAGTGTAGTACGATATATGGACATATGTACTTCATGTACTATTTATGTTTCGGTTGAAAGACGAGATCACTTATTAATAAAATGTAAATCTATAATTTTCCTTTTTAGTTCGTTAATCCTTTGTGTATATTACTAAACAAAATTTTGTTAAGTGTTTCATATCTTTTCGTTAACTTGTACATAGAAGTACTGTATCGTAATGTTCAAATTCTCTTGTATAATTTATTAGCATGATAAATATCCAATTTATAATTTTGCATCGAGTATTTGTTTATATAAATGATAATTTAACGACGCAAAATGTAGGTAGTTAATGAATTACTTTGTTATATGCATGCTGATTATTATTCTCTGAATATTTTAGTATTTTTTTTAATTTTATTCGTTTTGTGTCGCAGTTTAAATAATTATATACATCTTTATAAAACTTTAAAATTGAGTAATAAATGTTACAGTCTTGGGAAAAGGAATCGAGTTTCAAAAGGTAGTAAAAAACTGTACACATGTAAACACTTAAATTATTTATTTACAATGATAATCTACTAAAACTTACAATATTGCCAAAAATTTTTCAACTAAAATATTTATGTACCTTAAGTTTTCATATGTATATGAAAATCTAAAAGATATCTTTTGAAAAGAATGAATAATTTTATCATTTGGTATAAATGAATTTCATTCGCTATATATTTGAAATGTTTAAAAAATTGATTGTAAGAAAAAAAATCTCTTCGTCCAGAATTGGAGGAAGTTATTAAAATTCCGATCGCTAAAAAAATGACAATGTCATGTTGATGGTATAACAGAACGGAACGGTGGAATAACGAAATAAGAATCTAGGAACGTGGAACATGTATAGGAATATGTATCCGGTTTGTGTGAGTTTCCCGTGCCCTCTCACCTTAATCTCACGTCTGTCAAACGGTCGTGAATATTCGGAAGATGTGAGACTTTGGGAAGTGGGCACGCCAAGAAAATAGCATCACGAACATTCGCATGATGCCTTGACGTTCAAAATACATTACGACCGCCGATGCTCCGATTTATTTGCGGTAACGACGAGAAAGCATTCGACGGAAAAAGGAGCAAACTGATCTTAAACGGTGCGCACAGCAATGGCCACGACAGAAGGAGTCACGATAGAGGAACTCAGGATCGAGATCGAAAGGTTATCACGGGAACTAGATTTAGCTTCTACGGAAAAAATACAATCTGCTCAATACGGTCTCGCTTTGCTCGAGGAGAAGTCCGCCCTACAACAAAGATGCAACGATCTCGAGGCCCTCTACGAAAACACGAAACACGAGCTAGAAATCACGCAAGAGGTTAGTTCAATTACCTTTCATATTTTGGTACACGTGAATTACCTAATTGTCACTTTATCGAAAATTTTTGGAACGATTACTTGCATTTTTAATTTTCCATTTCTCTAACATATGTTTCTCGCAAATCAGACCATGATTATCGGGCATTAATTACCGCGTGCTTTAGTAAGGCAATTAAATGTGCATTAATTGAATTAGATAGCATATTAGTATGAAATTTATTGCTATAATCAAGATAGTTTCTAATTTCAAAGTGGTATTAGTTGAATTAAGTCTTTTTACGCAAATAATTATTTTTTATATTCTTCTAGGCTTTAGCAAAATTTCAGACAACCACAAAATTAACTACCAAAAGTGGTATAGAACAAGAAGAGACTCTTCTTAGCGAAAGTGCTGCGAGAGAAACATCTCTTCAGACACAGATCATCGAATTGGAAAATGAAGCCAAACAGGTATGTGATATTTTTAAAAGACATAACAATGACAATTTCTATGATGTACATACGTTTATCGTTTGATATTATTTTATCTAGTTACGTCATGAATTGGAACTTGTGCAAGCAGAACGTGATCATGCGTTGCAAGAACGTGAAGAAGTTGGAAAAGATCATCAACAAGCAGAGGCAGAAAGGAAATCCTTACGTACTATGTTACGTGAATGTAGATTTCGAGAAGCTCGACTTCTCCAGGACTATTCGGAATTGGAAGATGAGAATATTTCATTACAGAAACAAGTGTCTGGTTTAAGATCCAGTCAAGTAGAATTTGAAGGTGCCAAACATGAAATAAGGAGATTGACAGAAGAGGTGGAACTTCTAAATAGTCAAGTTGAAGAATTAACAAATTTAAAAAAGATTGCTGAGAAGCAAATGGAAGAAGCGCTTGAATCTTTACAAGCTGAGCGCGAAGCAAAATATGCTCTTAAGAAGGAGTTGGATCAAAGAATTAATAGTGAATCAATTTATAATCTTAGCAATCTTGCACTTTCTATTAGAGGAATTACAGAAGATCAAACAATATGTAGTGATGGGGAAGATGATTCTCCTGCATTACGTAGAATTGAAGCAGACTTAAAAACTCAAGAACCAGGGACTTCTGCTACTGATAAACAAGTTGACTTATTCTCTGAGATTCATTTGAATGAATTGAAGAAATTAGAAAAACAATTAGAATTAGCAGAATCTGAGAAAGCTCATCTTACGCAAAATTTGCGGGAGTCGCAATATGCAGTTGAGAAAAGCCAGAATGAATTACAGTCCTTTGTTGCGCGTATAGTGCAACTAGCAGCTCATGTGCAGTCATTACATCACCTTCACTCCAAGTTACCTGAAAAACAAACTGAAGAAACAACATTAGATAAGTTGAATCAGGTATATATACAAAATATACTGAAATAAATTGTTTTCAATTTCTTGTATTATAATATCTGGCACTTGATGTATCAATCTTGTGTTTTATTTTAGGCGATAATGCAGTATCATCAATGGAGCACTATGTCCGCGCGTGAAGTGAATCAACTACAAAAGGATCTGGCTGACTTAGAAAATGGTTTAACTATATCTGATTCAACTCAACAACTGCGTACAGAATTAACAAATCTTAGAAACAAGGTACATAATATTTTGCCACTGTTTTCATTTTTTATTTCATCCTCCTTATTTTTACCTTTTTATTATCGTTCATTTAATTTTTTTTCATTTTTGTATAATGCCTCTTGTCTTACAAATTTATAAACAGCAACATTGCGGCAACTATTATGAAGAACAGAAATGTAAGTCGGTAATCTAATAAATTTTCATTGATGAAAAATTTGGTACATGTAAATAACAACAATAAACTGTGACTCTGACACAATGACATTTAATATTCAAAATTTAGACTTTGAATAGAAATTATGGCATTTCAGATCCCCGAGTCAGAGAAGAGCCTTCGAGAAAAGGTTGGAACGTGTGGTCCCTTTGACGTATTTACCAATTATTATAATAACAACTTGTCTTTTGGCTCCTTTAATGATCCGTACAGATTGCTTTTCAGTGTCCTAACAACTCATCGTTGCTTTTGATAATTTCATATATTTAACTATACATATTCCTATGGCTACTGACGAATATATCATATCACAAATTATAAACTCCTTTGTGAATTTTATCACAAATTTTATATGTATTAGCATTTGTTTTCACAAACGAGTTGACACATTAGCGTCTATTTGAATGTTCTTTTATCGAATGCCCGAATAAATGTACGGATCTCAATCGCTATGCACTGTGGCTTTAAAATAGAATGTGCTTAGGAACAAAAATTCAATGAATACTCTCCTTCTATTCGTTTCTACTTGCATCTAACGTAGCATGAGTCAGATTCACAGAGCCTGTTTGCACGATGTTCAAACAGACATTCTATACATATACAATCTTGTACAGTCTTGCAAAAATTATTTCAATTGCCAAGTACTGTTTTCTTGATATGTAAACAATCTAATTTTGTACTCGAAGTTTTTAAAACTGATATTACACAGAGTGTTCCCTTTCTTATTCGACGAGCTATAAAACTATAATCTAGAAGTGAAAATAATAAAGAGGTGGTATATAAAGTTTTGCTTTGCTACAAAGTTATATTATTTTTAGTATATTACAAATATTTTATAAAGTATATTACAAATATTTTATAAAGTATATTACAAATATTTAATGCTACATGATATATATATATATAGCAATGAGTTCAGTATTATAGAATATGAAAGGTTGATTATGTTTTCGTTCCTTTTATGTGACATTTTGAGATTATTCACATAGCTAATATTGTTGATGATAATCTCTTAAAAATTAATTTCTCATTTTAAGATACCCTCGTTTGTTAATACAAACTTGATATCGATATATAATGGAATTTATTAATTGCAGATTTATTCAGAATTTTATTTATTGTCATGATTAATTGATTCTGCAAATGTTTAGTTTGTTCACGTTATGTTAAATATTTGCTTGCAACTTTGCAATAAAGTGATTACGCTTAAACCTTATATAACATTCTCTCCTTATTTTTATTTGTAGATTATGTGTCTGCAATTATTATTTGTAGATTATGTGTCTGTTGGGTAAGACGGGAAACACTCTGTATATAAAATCGCAATGAATATACAGCAAATGATAAAAATAGTATTATTTTTGGGAAATAAAGTTAATACGAATATAAAGATTATTTATTGTATTTCAGCTTTTAGATACAGAACAGAGAAGCATACAACTCGAATCCGATATTTCTATTCTCTCAAAACTTGCAGTGGAAGCTGGTGGTTTTCTTGATTCTGCACAAAACGATTTGCAAAATATCTCTGACGAATTAGCGCAACTTTATCATCATGTTTGCACTGTTAATGGAGAAATTCCTTCACGGGTGGTCCTCGATCACGAGAAGATCGTCCCAGAGAAGGAAGAAGAGAATGGAAAGATAGAATGGTGTCGAACTTTGTTTAAAACCGACATTCAAATTAAAGACTTAGAAAGTCTGAGTAAAGCGAAAGAAGTCGCCAAACATATAGAAACTGCGATGGATCAAATAAAACACCTTCGAAGTGCCGTAGAGCATACGATCGAACTTTCCAAAGTTAAAGGAATGCAGTCGAACGTCTGTAACGTTTGCGAGGGTAAGTTTGAGCAATTTCGCAATTTTTACTTGCTTATTCAATTGACGCATAATTTATAATATACCGTTTCTTCATTGCAAATCACAGGTTCAGTGAATGAGAACAAGGCGGAAGTAGCAGATTTACAAGAACAAGTAATTAGATTGAAGGCCTTGTTATCGGCTAAACGCGAGC
Organism: Bombus terrestris; assembly: GCF_910591885.1. NCBI lineage: Eukaryota > Metazoa > Arthropoda > Insecta > Hymenoptera > Apidae > Bombus > Bombus terrestris. The sequence continues at coordinate 17,930,073 of NC_063277.1, read as the reverse complement.
AAATCGCGACTTTGAGAACGGTGCTTAAATCGAACAAGAATACCGCAGAAGTAGCACTTACGAATTTGAAGGGCAAATATGAAAATGAGAAGAGTATCGTTAATGAGACTATGTTGAAACTGAGGAATGAGCTTAGAATGTTAAAAGAAAATGCTGCAACATTCTCAAGTAAGTTGATTATGAAGTTTATTCAAGTTTGTAACAATGTATACATTATGTTTAGAGTAATAATACTTAAGATGACACTTGAGAATATAGTTAATTTATCCTTTTTTTCTATTTTTTGTGTTTCTAACATTTGTATATTAACTTATTAACGTAAAACTAATCGCGATTATCAGCATTTGTGTACATTTTATTGCTTGTAATGAGTTGCACTACAATTGATTTTGCAGTGGCATTAAGAGTTTGCTATCAACAATACTGTTTTATTTCATAGCAAAAATATATATTAATATGTAAACAATACTTATTATCTTAATAATATACTTACTACCTTAACATGTAAATAATGTTCTTTTTTTCTAAAATTGGCTGTATTTACTAAAAGAATGGTCATTAATATCTATTACAATTAGAGGAAGAGTTTCCTATGCTTTGATCGCTTTGTAATACTTAAAATAGTTCTTAAATCTACATATTCATTACGTTAATTTTTACGAACAATTTTTCCGTTTGCATATAACTAACGCATTATTTCTTAATTCTTTATCATGCTTTCGATATTTACCTTTATGGTGCTTCTTCGTATCTGGTGTTAATACCTGCTAACCACACTTCTCAGGTTTGCGTGCGATGTTTGCCGCACGTTGCGAAGAATATGTGACACAAGTTGACGAGCTCCAACGTCAATTAGCCGCTGCAGAAGACGATAGAAAAACATTGAACTCCCTGTTACGTCTGGCTGTGCAGCAAAAACTCGTTTTGACTATGAAATTGGAGGAACTGGAGGTCGATCGAGAATTACGGAATACTCGAAGACACGCCACTAGTGCAAATGGACGAGGTAGAATGCGAATGTCGCAACAGACGAACCGTCCTCATTTAGGCAGAGATTTCTTCTAGAAAATGATGAAGATGTGGAGCAAGCTGTTCTGAGAAAAACGAGGATTTTAAACTTTTCTTTTTTTTTTATCGTTTATTGTCACATTATCTGCATTCCTACAGAAAAAATGTAGCTATGCTTGCTCAAGATTACTTTTTACCACAGTAGCAGAACAGGGAAACAAGTTAGCATTACAAACATTTTTTTCATCGTGTAATTTACTACAAATATAGAGTAGGATTATGGATATATTATGTCGTGTGAATATTTTTACAAATTTCGACTCCATCTGATAAGGTTGAGAGACTAAAGATTGTTCTCGTTGCGAAGAACAGCTTTTCTAATACGCGTTACAAGGGACATGGATCAGGACATTTGAAAAGTTTTGAAATGTTCATATGTTCTTGTATCGATGTTGCTCCATATCGTAGAAACTGATAGAAATCTCTGCCTCCTGTTACCAATATTGTTAGTAGAGATGTCTAACAAGCATAGAATGCGTTTCTGTTGTGCAAGATTTTTATTTCATGCGGCGACATTGTTGCAGAGTTGCTAAAATATTCTATGCTTGGAGATTTATTCACGCAGAATCGATCAATGATTCTCGTGAGTAGCACGCTTATCGATATCTAGAATTGATTTTTAATCGATTGTCCTTTCTTTAACGAAATGTGGAGTTTTAATTGTAAATGTGTTTATTTCTACAGTTTAGCAATCGTATATTCTTCTTCGTAGCTAGATTTATATTTTTTACCTTTTGGTACGATATTGAGTATTATTGTGTAATCATACAGGAAATAATTCCGCATGGATGGTTCATATGGTTATATAGTAAGTTTTTTCTATTAAGGAGAATGCATGATAAAATGAACGTATACTGTTTTTAGGTAGACAAAGGAAAAGAAAAACGAGAACTTTACATTGCATACCATAGAGACAATATTATTGTGCGCGACCGTAGAGTTTATAATCGTTTATAATCAAAGTAGAATGGAAAAAAAAGTCGTAGACGTGTAGAGTTGAGAAAAAAAAGTACAGAGTAGCAGAATAACAGAATTAGGGACCCATTCTCCAAGCAGTTTCTCAGATTAATATACTTTGATTGTGACAAAGAAGTATTACCATTTGCGCGAAAACAGTTTTATTATATTTTATTCCACACTTTTATTTCAATCACTGTTTTTCAGTTCATTTTAACTCATTTTTTGACATCGTATTATTATACGATAGTATTTTGTGATTTTATTATTTTTGTGAGAAAGGATCTTTTGGAAGTATTTCATAAAACTTGGCCTAATCAGGCTTCGAATCAATTTTGTGTAATTTGGGCAGCTTATTATTATTATTATTATATATATATATATATTAGCAATATTATTGCATTCACTATAATTTTATTTAATAATTTTGATTGTTGTTAATTTATGTCTGTTTATCTATTTTAACCATTTTCTTTTTAACCAGCAGTTGTGCTTTTTGGTATTGATCAATGCATAATGATTGCTTTAGTGATATTGGATTTTAGTACTTGACACAGTTATTGATGATAGAAACATAACTAATTATCAGATGCAATCTAAGGTGGCTATATATTATTTATGAATATGCATGCTACTTTTTTATTTTCTTAAATTTTCGAGCCTCCTTGCACAATTGAACTAATATTATTAGCGAAATTTTCCAAGCTACAAGATACAAGTAGTGATGGGTTCAAATACATTACAAGTAGGTTTGAACAGTGATTCGCTAAATTTGAATCGTTTATAAGCATTTCGAAAAAAGGAAACAGTACTTTTGCGTAGATTCGCAGTAGATTCGAACTTGAACGCGACAGATTCGAAGTAGATTCGCCTCGCAAAGGTATAAATATGATATACGGTGCTTTCCTGACGCTCACGATTCGATTAGTGCTTGTAAGAGTATTTATTCATTCTAATATCGATGTACTTGTAAGTAGATTTTCGAAACTCGAGTACTCAGTCTGGAGTTTGAAAATACCTTCTATAGATCGGATATCTGGCAAGTACAATGAATGAATCATTACATGTTATGAGTACTATTCGAAACCCATGAAGCGAACCTTGGCTATTAGATATGACTCTGATTTATAAGCATTAAAAGCACATATCGAAGCTGATCCCATCACTAGTTACAAGTTACCAATGCTAATTAATTCTCTTGCGCAACAGTAACAAGTTTCTTTAGCGAACAAGCCAAGTTAAACTGTTTAAACAATGAAAACTGTAAAATTATAAAAACTATTTGTGCAACAGAAGTTTATGATTCACAACTTGTCACTTGTTATTTCACTAATACTATTCTAGTTTACTTAATAATATTATTAGTTAGTAAGCTAACTAATATTATTAGTAAATTATTGTGCCAGAGGATCCTGTTCATTTGTATATTTGTTGCAATCTATTTTGTTGTAGCACTCGAAATATATATATCCATACATATTTTTTTCATTTCGTTCTGTCAAAACAGAATGTAAAATAAATGAAAAAGAAAAAATAGGAGAGTGTATATATAAAATGGTACGATGTTGAGTTGCAGTATGCAAGCGAAATTTTCATTTTCGTAAAAGCAAAAGAAAAGTATTTTATGGGCATCTAATGTTTCTGCGAGATTTACCAGCGCTAATTACATTGAAATTTTAATCATTCATCGAAATGCGCGCGAGCGTGTGTGTGTGCGTATATTTTCGTAGAGATACAAGCATAATGTGCTTGGTACATTATGCAGGATATTTAAATGCAATTATATTCGTGCAATTTCACAAGCTTTTTATTGAGAGTCATATTAATTGCAAGTTTTCAACGTTTCTTCTGCTCCAACCTTAATTGGAAAGGCAATATTTATTATATATACATGCTTCGTATTTATCAGACGTACGCTTTTATTAGTATAATATTTATTTTGAATCATGGTGAAAATTTTTATGTAAGGAAGTATATCCTGCATATGTATGTGACATGTACGTTTATTGTGAACCGTCTTTAATCAAATTTGTTATTAACATGATTAGTGTTATTATTATTATTATTATTATTGTCATTATTACTATTATTATTAACAACATTACAATTGTATATTAATTATTGCGATATTGCTGTCAGCTTCGTCGCGGAATCCAGATGAGTACCTAAAGAGAATTTATCGATCGTTCATTGACTATCAATCAATTGATCAGTTATCACTATTATTGTATTTATACCGTATAGTTATTGTATTGCCTGTGTCTACGGTTTTAACTAGAGACGGAAAATCTTATTATTTATGTTTTTGTTTCCCCTTCGTTAACATTAGCTAACAATCAATGGAATAAAATTCAAAGATTATGTTTTTGTTTTATGTTATTTTCCCATTTTTATTTCTATTACTTATTCGCTGTATATGTTTTCTCCTCAGTTTCATTATGTAGATGTTCAAGTGAAAGTTACACGTACATTATTGTAAATTAATTTCTTTTTTCCATTTAAAACTACATTGTTAAGTCGAAGTTCGTGCGATAGACACAGGTAGTTCTAATTTATGTCCATAAACCGAGCCAGCCTCAAGCCACCGTCCCTTCCCTTCCCTTCACGCCACTGCCAGGAAAGAACTAGAGAAAAATGTTCTTTTCTTTCTCGATTATTCTTACTGTTATTAGTTACTACATTCTCCTTCTGACTTCGTCCTTAACGTAAAGAAATTCGTCCTTAACTTTTCGCCTTGCCGTCCGCGCTGTCCAAAGGCGATTCGAAATCGTTTCGAAGCAAAATACTAATTCTAATAATTTCTATCGGATGTTGTATGATATTAACCCTTTGTGGAACAAAGTGCGTTTTCATCGTTAAAGTTTTTAATCCATATATTATATAACAAGACGTATCCAAGTATTGAAGTATTCGAGCACTTTAAAATACATATCTACACGCTTATGTAGGTAATAATTTGAACATCTAGATATTCAAATATGATATTTTATATCTACGTATTAAATTACTCGATTACTAATGTACTCTAGTATTCAGCAAATATTGGATCGTTCCATAAAGCAACGAGATTTGTTTGAGAGTTGAGTTTAAAGTCGTCGTAAGAGGAGTTTTATTAAAAGGTTTTCTAAAAATTTAATAGGAAAATTATTAAAAGATATGTTAATGGACAAACAATTTTAGGCATGAGAGATGATACGTTATCGATTGATTATCTAATATACTCGTACATACGTACGTATTGTAGTAAAATGGCATTATTTACGAGATGAATAACACACACACATATATATATATATAAATCCTCGAGTATTTGAGTAGTTATAATTACCTGTGTATAATCAGGTATGTAAACACCCATATATTCATGCACTTAAATGTCATATATACAAATATATACTTATGCACCTGAACATTAAGAAACCCAAGTAGCAAGGTATCGAAGTATCTGAATGACTGAGAGATCAAGTATCTGAAAGCATATGTATTCGAGTGCTCAAATACCTGAATACCCAATTGTTAAAATACTTAACAAATTTGGGATGTAAATATTTGTAACGTCCAGAATATTCATACGGATCTCGATACGAATAGTAATACCGATATCAACACAGATATTGATACGTTGTATTATCGACAAAGCCGTTGTGATAAAGCTGACTGTAACGCTGTTGAAATCTCGTGATCACTTGGCAAACAAACGCAGCTTAGGTACATACACATCGATCCTTTTGATGATTTTAATTGAAAAATATCGTATCGTTCTGTAGCATAGAGTACTATAAATCTGGAATTATTTAAATGGCATTAATTATTATATAAAATTGTTATATACTTTCTTTTATTTTATTATATTATATATATATATATATATTATACATAATTATTACATAATTGCGATATATCGTATTGTTTTAAAGGAAACATTCCTCAAAGGGTTAAAACGCTAAATTTCTTAACATAATTCGAGACCTAATTATCTTGATAATTATACGCGTATATTCTTTGCATAATGAAAGATGAGAAGAGATGGGAGAAGCAAAGATTTTCCGACGAGAAAACGAACGAACGAAATTCGGTCGCCGAAGCGCAAAGCTGTAAGTGACTTTTGCCAAAGACATTCTGTCCTTTCGAGGGATTTTATTATCCTTCACGTACTTACGTCCTTCACAAAGTTCCTTCGTCTTATATTATATGTATCGGCAAAGCTCTTTGTAGGCATTACCCCGTTGAAATTCCCAAAGGAAGAATCCGTAGAAACGTGTTCTTTTGCTCCGCAAATGTAGTAGATTGAAAAATACGATTGACCATACTGTTGTTTCAAAGGAGAAATTTATCGAGGATTTTCAAACTGTTTTCGTCCATACAAAAGACAAATATAAACGTCTGTTCTCTACTTTTCACAATGGTGCGAGTCACTTATTAAAACTAGTACCGTTTAAAAGAAACATCGTCTTATGCATTTCGACAATACCGGTATTAAACGATTACTATCATTTTAGAAACGTTTTATCGTATTAATGGTTCGTTAACCCTCAGACGATGAAAGCTGGAGCAATTCTGACTTACGTAGATATTTCGTTTTTACCAAGCTCCAAGTTACGTGTGTTAGGATATACATACATACACGTAGAGATTAAATGCTCGATAATTTTACCTGTTTATAGTTTCCACTTGTTTCGTTATAAATCTGTTATCACCTTCGCATCACGTACATCTTACGATGTAAAGTATCGATATATTGAATAAATCAAACAATGTTAAGAAAAGAACCTTTCCGGAAAAAGGTCTTTTTCGCTACGAAATAAAATGTTCGACGTTCGTGACGATGATCCAGCATTTATCGGACGAGGGTTAAAAAATTCGTCTGCGATTCGCATTAAAAATAATCTCTCGAACGAACGAGTATTTCTTTCTGTCTGTCCTTCATCGAGCTTATACGGTTAACAGAAAGGAGAGAAAGATAAACGATCGAAGTGATCGATATCGTTTAACGTCGAAGAAAACGAAAGAAAAAAAAAAGAAAAACACGGAAGAATGTAAAAGAAAGAACAAAAGAGACAAACGTCGTTATATTTTTACATTCGTGAGAAAGTTGATCGAGAACGATTTGATATAAATTTAGAGGGAGAGCGCGCGAACGAGAGAGAGAGAGAAAGCGAGAGTGAGAAAGAGCAAGAGCGAGAGAGAGCGAGAGCGAGAGAGAGAGAAAGGGGAAAAAAAGAAAAGAAAAAAGAGAAAAATCCAATAAGAGGATTATTAAAAAACAATAAACATCAGAGTCTACCTGCCGGCGGGGTAATCGAGAAAAATGGGATATCGGGAATAACTGGCAGGCAGATTTGCTCAAGGCTTCCATAAAAGCTCTGATTGCGTCCCAATTCTGGCTGACTTCCTGGCGGTGGTGTGTTCGTGTTTGGCTTAGATCGTATTATACGAACGTTAGCAAGTAAAAAGAAAACGGTCGAGTACCGAATAAGACTACAGCCCGTAAACGGCATAGACTAAGCGATTTAACCGATTGCGTAGCTTGCGCTGAAATTATTGTCGACCAGAAAGATACATGGGGTTAGGATGGGTACGAGCTTTTACGTCTTCGAGGACGTTCGTGTGTTTCTTGCACCTTAACAGGGTCCACGTTTAGTCAAAATGTCGAGGAGATATCGATTTTTCATCTGTTCTTTTTTACCGATTCCATTTCTCATCGTTTCACGTTAGAAGAACGTCTTTCAATGGCGAAGGCGAATATCTTGTTTACATCTTTCTTTTCTGAGATTTTAAAGTAGAACCTCGATTATATCAGAACACCGATCCACGGAACGATCGACGATCGAAATATCGATCGATGGAAAATTTGGATCCACGCTTTCTTAAGTAGCATCGCACAACACAAATCGTTACGTTTTCAGTCTAAATCTTATGTCTTTGTTTACGTGTTAATATTGGGTTGGCAACTAAGCGATTGCGTCATTAGGTGGTATTGACAAAATCCCCAATCACTCAGTTGCCAACTAAATATTTCTAAAATAATTGGGAATGAGCGAATAATCGTCTCACACGAATCGTCTGAAATTATTCGATTATTAGGTACGTCAATGCGTTGCGATCAGTTCGGATGATTAAGGTTCTACTTTATTTGGTAAAATTTTTGATTGAACCAGCGAAGCATTTCGATGCCACAGATAGTTGGAATATGATATACTAGAGATATTGATATCCGATCTTAGTAAAATCGCTAGCAGTAGGTATAAAACTATAATGACTGTATTCCCTAGGAACGTAGGTAGTGGCATATATGTAGTTACTCTTATAGGATTAGTCTAGGCAGTGAAATTAAAACAGTGATTCATAGCTAGAAGTTATACAATCTCTCGTTCCGTTAGCTTTGCTACGTCTTCGTAAAACGATGTTTATATATACCACGTGAAAATGTGGTCTACGATTACTCGACTCTTCTTAGATCTTCCAGTGGCATCGTAATGGTTCACTAAATTTTAAAACGAAACGTTTACAAAGGCTCACAGATTGTTGCTAAACACAAAGCTATTTTTATAGAGATTCTATTTTATCAAAAATATCAAATCAAACTCAATCGAGGATTACAGATGAGAAACATGATATCGAAGTATGCTCTTATTTATTATCTGGTTTTGATATCGCTTTTGTCAAATAAGAGAATCTCAATTAAAACAACCTATTAGGTTCGAAGATCTTTCAAAAAACAGCTGAAAAATCAAAGTTTCCCGAAAGCAAAAGGTGATAAGCATCGAGACGAACGTTATTTTAATCGTATTTCGAAGATCTTTGATAGAAAGAAGGAACAGACACTTAACTTTGGAACTAACTAAAAAGACGATTTTGTGGTAATAAACGTGTTCTCCTATAAAAATCCTTATCACGTTCGTCGTCTGTAATCTTCCTACGTTCTATGATATTATTCCACGTTATTTGAACATTGTATCCTTCGTCATTGATAGACGTTTAGAACCAAAGAAAGCGCACTTTTTAATCCGACAGCGTGCTCGTGCATGGACCCGATGTCTTTGTAAATAGTGTAAATGCACATTAGTGTAAAACGCCATCATAAGACGAAAAAGAGACGTTTCAACGTTACGATAAGACACTCGAATACCGAAGAATTTAACTTGGTATATTTTCTTCGTAGACGTGTATACACGTACCTAACATCTTATGTGTAAGACAACCTTGTGTAATCGTAGAACGGAGATCGATCAAAGATCGCAACCGTAAAGTTTGTAGCGAATTCGTAACTTTTTTCCTTCCATCCTCCTCCCCCCACTCCTCCGTGTTTATTATTCTTATAATTGCGAAGTTAATCAGACGAGGGCGTCGCTCGTGTTAACCAGACGATATCGATAGTAGATACTAAGTAGATGTTCAGCGATACTTATTTACCGGGTGAAGAAACGTGTAACGACAGCGCAGAATGTTCAGGCCACGAGCGTGGTGAGCTGAAGTTGAACGTTATTAAACTATAAAATCGGGACATTACCCGCATTAGAGATTCTTTTTGTAACATAAAGTGAAATATAATCATTTGTAACACGAATTGTAGTCGTCTGCGTTTTCATCGTTTTCCCCAGAGATCCATTTGACGACGGAGGTTCAACGCTTCTACGACACAAGATTTTCAGGTTTTGACGACCATCTAACTTTTATTAGCAACGTATCTCAATTTTTGATGTTTTCGTAAGAAAGCACATAATGCACCGAAATTTCTACAATTTTGACCAGAACAAATAGGATTTATCGTTGAATGAATTAACGATTTGTAAACTATACGCAACATCCAGAGCAAACGTTCGGAACATAATTCGAATAAAATTCCATCGTATCGTAATAATCCCGTTTATTCGAAGGAATTGTTACGTACTGTCTGCTCGAATCCACTTGCCTGGGTATTTAGTCAAAGCTAATTTGCAAGAATTACACGAGGATTAAATCGATTAAACGAGTCGTGTTTCAAGGATATTATCGATGGATATGTTTTAAAAAACAATGTTTAATATATGAATTAATTAGTCTAGCGAAGATTATACAAGGGATAGGTAACGTGTAATAGCCTCTTTAGTTCGTTATTCCGTTTCAGTGATTGCGACCAAACAGGACTACGACTTCAGCTGTTCATTGCATTTAATATGGCTCAGCAGCTGCTAATTAAATTTACACGTACTAAGGGTCGTTATATTTAATTACCTTCTAGAGGGTATTATGGAGGCGTGTGTGCACCGTCGATGACGAAGGCACGATTAACCGGGCCGAATTTTCACTAGAACAATCGATATGGTAATAACGTTCATTAAAACAGCCGCTGTAACATTCTGTTTCGAGATCATGTCGAACTTTCCAGAGAGTTTCACTTTGTATAATTTAGCTCGTTCGATATGTTTTCCATCTTTCGCGATGATATTCGTCCATTTGCTTTTAGGTTTCGTATATTATATCTTACAACTCTTTGGTAAAACGTCTGCAGATCCATGTTTATGTAACATTTTTACCTCCTTTCTACCCTTCTAGAACATACAGGCGAAGTTTGATCGTTTACGGCCGAGACGTCCCGTATTAGTAATTTATTAATAATCGTTATGTTTTAGACGAAATCGATAAACCGTAAAACTCTCTTTTCTCGCGAGCAAATAATATTTCAAATATAAACAGTTGATGTTTAAATATATTCCATTGATGTTGCGTTAATTCGATTAATCGAAGCAGAATTTACGATATTGAAAATTATATGGACGTTAATTATTTCAATAATTTAAAACAAATTTATTAATTTACATAAACAACTGTATCGGTAGAGGATATTTTTTTTTTTATAGACGAAGATCGCTAAATAAATTAGATAAATTATTTGATATGTTATTAAGCTTGATCCACGTTAATAAAGGCATTCTGCTTTCTTCAAAGAATCGTTTTATGGCGTTTCTTCCCAATTTGATAATTCGTAGTACAAACACAATCAACGCGCCCATTTGTTTCCTTCTTCGGAGTAAATAGTACTTTCAACAAATAAAAATACTTGTTTGTTCTCGCGCGAGACAGTGTCGAGGTATCATGCGATTGCTATCGTTCTTACTTCAAGGTGATTGGATTTTTCCCCAGTACGTGACTAGATCCAACCGGAATAACTAAATATTTGGCTTAGAAAAATTCGATGATGATTAAAGGTGGTGGAAAATAAAATCGTCGAGCGTGACTTTGATATCTTTTTTCTTTCTACTAGCATTTCTATTAAATACCGGCTGATCTATTTTTAACTTGGAAAATTAATATAGGGAAGAACGAGTTTAATCATGAAAATACTTTTACTTATTCGTTTAAATTTTATTCGACTTATTTCATCGTGTTTTGCGATTTATCTGGAATGAATGATCAAGCGATTTTAATTTCGAATTAAATATTAATTCAAAATTACCGATTATTACTTATAGTTGAAGATTATAGAACTTAATTTTCCTTAATTTTTGTTATTTTGTCGTTGTTTCTTTTTTGTTATTCTGTTATTTAGATTCTCACGAAACTGTAACTGTGACGCGAATTTACGAAGTTCTTACGAATTCTTCGACTTTTTTCTTCGCGATTACGAATTTCCAATAAGTGGTGCGATTTCCTTTTTGATTTAATTGCTGCCGCTGAATTGGAATTTAGCGATAAAGCACTTAAATCTAGGTCTACTTTTTATCGACGAGAAAATAGAATAGTTGAAAAAGGTTATCGCTCGAAGGGTTGGATTCTATCCGTTCATTCGGTTACTGAAATCAGTCACGATGTTTCTAGGAAAGTTTCGACGCGTCCAATCGACCCCATAAACCGAAATGAACAGTGAAATCGAGATCGAATCGATTTTCTACTTTTTATTCCAATGACGATTTCATTTGATTATCTATTTGAATCTTTCGAAATTTATCTAGTTATTCAGTTTGATAGAAATTATTTAAAACGAAGAAGAGCGTGGTAAAATCGTGGCAAGTTTAATTTAATTGATTACACGGGGTCCGACCGAATAACGTGTAAAAGCGGAAACAACGTGATTCCTCGTGGAAAAGTAAGGGAAAAAATATAGGATAAAATTTTTTCATTCTCGGCTTGGTTTTCGAGAAAATCGAGTTAAAAAATTTATCGAGTATTTTTTCGCCTGGATAATTCTAAACCGGACACGACTAAATAACAATCGATTGGAGGTCATTCTACGTGTAAAGATAAGTCGAAAACCTGCAATACGATTTTTCCCTTTTAAGACTTAATATTGGAGAAAATAGAGTTTGAACGTGTTTAAGTTAGTACAGAATCGGTCTAATACACGCGTATGATAAATTTACAATTTTCTTTTTCTCGGAAAGCGTCTTACGAAAAAGTTTCATTTCCATCGATAAATTCTGGTCTAAATCTGAACTTTACTTTAATTTGAAAATTATCTTACAGGTAAATTGAATAGGAAATTGTTAAGCTTCGCCGATTTGCGCAGCATTTTGCAAGAAAATTTAGTCAATATTTTTTGTTGTGTTTTGTTCGTCACTGTTCAGCGAAAATTTCACCGATTATATATTTGCTGGTTTCATATAAAAATCATTTAACGTTTCATTTCAAAGACGAATAGAATAGCGGTAAATTGGTTTGGTTGTTCGGTAGCGCTTAAAACGAAGAGTATAGCGTCGTAAAATCGAGGCAAGTTCCTCGTGCCTATTTTTGCAAATCCGTTCCCACTTGGATCCTAATCTTTCTCTGCCAACACGGTGACGTCCGGTTGGTCGCATATTCGAAACGAGATAAACAGCCAGAAGTGCTGGCCGGTCGAAGGTTGCCGCTTGGACGCAAAAGCGGCGCAATAAGCTGTGCCGTGGCCGTTCCTTCGGCCACGTTCGCTAGCCTCTCCTCCGATCTCCTCGAATTTTCCGATCCAGTAACGAAAATTCCAATTCCTCGTAGAATTTTCACCGTTCTGGCCGTTTGCCAGTAGCCTTACGCGTTGTCTCGAGTCATTAACTCGTCGTATTTGCGTCCAGCCTCCACTCTCTCGTCCGAGAATTCTCGAAACGAATACAACTTGGTGGAGTGAAAACGACAAGTTTAACGCCCTTGTCAAAGGTCTGTCAGAACGATCGGACTCGTCATGGAATCGTTGGACCGATCGTAAAAGAAGAGGCATCAAAGGAGGTGTCTAATTAAACGCACCTTGACGAGTTACGTTCTTTAATCTTGTCGATTAGAGGCTACTGTTGTCCGTGTTTCTTGATTGTTGGCGTGGTCGTGGGGTTGTTCGTTCATGGATCGAGCGTGAAAGTGAGAAAGTTCCGAGGGCGAAATTGACGTGCACGTTCGTTTTCTGGTTACGTCGTGACGTGCGCGTTAAGTGGAACCAGAAACCGGATCTCGAGTTCCGTGGGGGTTTCCGGCAGATGTACGAGGTGTGTCTTCGAAGTGGATCGTGTGCTTTGCCTTTCGAGACGCGCGATAGCTGGGAACCTAAGCAGGATGGTTTTAACCCGCGACAGAACGTTAATGATACTGTTTTCAGATTGTTTCTTGGCCAATTAAAGTTTTATTACATGTACCATTTCGGTCAAACACCGTTTTACCAATTACGTTTCGAGCGTTTTGTGTTTGTTATGAAAGCTCTCTGTTGGTTTTTTCGTGGGCAAATATTAGTTATCAAGATATATTAAACAAATATTAAGATACATCAATACTGAGATTTCCGACAATTAAAATGATTTTTGTTACGAGCGTAAAACATTCTGACGCGTAATCTGATTTTCTTTTTTTCTCGTAAATTGACATTTCTTAATCATCGTCCTACCTGTATTCTACGAGTGTTTCTCTCTTTAATCTTTCAAATGTTCCTGAATTTACATGCTGGTAGATTAAAACGAGACACTGTATATACAGCGCGATTGAATCGTACAAAATCACCGCCGTCCCCCACCTCTTTTTTCACACGATCGAACACGCGTATGGAAAGTTGGAGAATAGCGAGTGGTTCGAATGGAAACAAGGCGAGTCGTCCCAATTAAAGTCTTCTAATTAGATCGTAGCGGCGTCTACGAGCTCGATGCCGATCTACGCGATCGAAGTCAGCGCGTTGCTCCGCGAGGGAATGTTTCGTGGTTATTTATAAGTTGGAGGGTCGCCGCTTAACCTTGCCCGACGTGGACCGTCAAGCATGTCACCTAAACGTTTTATTAACGATCTTCCTTGCCCGCATCGTCGAATCGTTCCAATTGGGTCAGCTCTGTACTCTAGGTTTTTCCAGATCTTTCTTTTCCAGGCTATCTCTTGAATGTAATTTGTCATGCCTCTTTAACGCAGAAGGGAATGCCTCGTTCGCGTGAGAATAACACCGCGTACGGAATGTATCGAACAGGACGGCATTGAGCGTCGTTGTTCCTCTCGACAATAAGCAATTCGTTTAACGCTTCCGGTGGAATAGCACGCAATGGACAGAGGACTCGAAAGTGTAAGCATTATTGGGATCTATGGTAGAGAATCGTATCGCGGTGGTAAAGTATCTATCTGGGCAAATTCCACTTGAAGAGTACAGAGGATGAAGGTGATAAGTCGTGTTTCGTATTGAGCAGTTTTAGGAAAATTGAGTTTAATTAATAAAAATGAAAAAAGAACGAATATTCGTCGATGATTACTCGAGGCATCGATCGACGGAAGCGCATTAAAGTCGATTCTGTTGAACTTGCACACTGAGTAAATTTGTAATAATTTGCTAAAAGTAATCAAAGCCTGTCTATTGGTTTTCCGGCGAGATTTCTATATCAGTTTTTGTGAAGCGTAATTATCGAATAATTTGGAAAGATGAATAAAATTTTTGAAATGACAGAAATATTTCATGTTCCATATAGTTCCATTCCGATGCAAATTGTTAGAATTTTTTAAAATACTGGAGCATTGGTCATCTATCGCGTGACACATGTTACTCCACCAAGTAGGATTCTTTAATTTTAGAAATTTCGATTTTTTTATTCTAACACACAGAACGAGTTTCATTAGCTTTGTTTTGTAATGTGCGTACGAATAATATTTATAGTAACAATTTCTAAATTAATAAATAATCCAGTCGTCAATTCTGTATACTACGTTATGTTACGAATTTTTATTACTCGGAATAAAAATATTGAAAATATCGCAACCATATAAGATAGGAGCGCGGTTTGTAACACGTGTCTGACCATAAACCGTCCTTTTTCCCTTAAACGCTCTACATTTCTCTTTCATTCTTATACATTGTATACAACGATACACTTACGAGTAACTTAAAAATTAAAATTGTAGATTAGAAAAATATCTTTGCAAAAGAAAACACGAAAAGTCTGCAATTTAACTTAACAGAGAATTTCTTCGTATTTCACGATAATTCAAATTTACCAAATACGAGATCATATCATCGTAAGTAACTTCAGCAACGCGAAATCTGAATATCACAAGGGAGTCAGGGAGTGTATATTTGATGCAACAACTATCGAACCATGCTGTATTATTAACAGAACAAACAAACAAAACGTACGTAGCTGTATCGCGAAAGGTACTTCGTTTCTTTTATATCGGACGAAAGGGAATTAAATTATCCTGTTCGATTGTTTCGATTAAATTAGGATTAATTAAACTTAAATTAGCTTTTAGAAAGCCAGAAGAGATTAAGCTTAGCGCGAGGAGAAAGAAAGGGAAAAGATATCGGTTCGACGTGAAAATATTCGCCTTGTTTCGACACAGGGCGAAAGAACTTCAACGGGAAATCGATTCGCAAAAATACAAATCTCCACCATCGCATCAGAATGTAGAATATTTCAAGAGGCTGTTGCCTATTGAAATGCAAGCAGTGTTAAGCTGTATTTGGCACAGGTTGTTTCGGGCCGCCTGGGAAATCCGTGGGTTAGTAACCGCAACGTTACACACTGCACGATTGTTTGTCAATTCGTGAATCGAATTAAGTAGAAAATCGCCGTGTTATCGTATTTCAATTCTTCCGGATGTAAAAGTCGCCAGAAAACGTGCGATAAATTTCTGTTTAGATTCTATTTCTATCTCTATTTCCTTCAGCAAATATTATTTTTTCAACTCGCGTTTGAATTTGCAATTATTTATGTGAACTTTACATATATACGTGAGATAGATAAAGGGGCAACGAAATTGAGTTTGGTGGAAATACGCTGCTAAAACGTATTAAAAATATCATTTTTTGAAATTCAACTCAGTTAGAATTTATGATTATTTATTTAACCTTCTTGGCTTAAATATACCCATAAATATATAAGAATCATTTGTTCTTCTCGTAGTATGTTTTCGCTAAAAGATGAACGTTGCGAATGGGGTAAGCTTCTAATTTATTACGATAAAATATTTTCAAACGAGTTTCTTTTATACCGACGGATTTTTATTCCATTTACGAGAAAATGTTACAAATAGTACGCGAAACCACTTTGTACCTGTATTTGGTTTCTATGCGGTTTTTTCGCTGGCACAAGTGCATTGTAAGCGGAAGTGTCGTTTCAGTAGTACTGCTCAATCTTTGTCAGTAGAGATTTTCCGAAAGAAAGTGGCAACAATTCCAATACACAAGAACCTTCAAGTATCATCGGCGTTACCTCTTTATCTCGAGACCTGACTGCAACGCGATTACCGTTTCTCTTTCAACGAAGGCATTGCGAAAGAAGTTCCTTATCGAAACATTGGAAAAATATATTTTTACGCAGACATTCTAAAATATGTCGTCGGAGGTGTTTCATGCTTTTGATCGAGAGTTTTTAGCTCTAGTCAGCAATCGAATAAGTTCTATCAAATGATCGATATAGATGAAAAAAGAAAATCGTATAGATATCCCATGTGAAAAGCGCATGGATGACACACGATAAGCCCGTTTTTGTGATTCTGATACCGTGGCAAGTTGAAAAGAAGTATTTTACTGCAAAGTTGAAATAAAAAAAAAAAGAATACCAGTCAAAAAATACCAATAAAATTTTTGAGATATTCAGACGTGGGTAGTAAAAATAAATATTTAATTTCGTATAATTTATAATAATATAGTAATAATAGAATAATTTTCTAACAATAGAACCAAAAAGTGTGACTTATGGTATTTCTCTGCCGTTATTATTATAGGATAATTCGTATCTATCTATCTAGAAACTTCTTCTATCCGCAATGCCCTGGCATCAGTGTTCGCTATAAACTACGTTGCAAGCTTTGGGATTAAAAGCTAAAACTTCTACGAGGAAGATTATTAGGAATATTGAATGAAACATTGCGCAAAATGTCATGTTCAGTCAGAAATTTATTCGTTTAATTTACGTTTTCAATCTATTTAATAAATACGATTTACATGGTAATAGTTTTAATAATTTTCGTTTTATAACATTAAGTTTCCTCAAAAGAGGAAACAGTCTTCCAATTACATAAAAATACGTATGTCCTTTATCATATCGATGTTTCGTTGATTATAAGTTCAATGAAATTTACTAAATATGAAACCTATTAATCGTGATAATAATTTTAATGTATATACATTTCGATTCTTCGAATTTGTTTCAAACTCCAACCATTATATATTAAGAAACTAACGTTGAATAAGAGTCTACACTGTAAAACTCGTCATATTGCAAGAACCATGGTCACACAATTCAATATACATGTTTCTTTAAAACTTTGAAAAAATTATACAGTAATCAACAAAGAGAAAACAAATCTTCTCCATTATCATCCATCTTTCTTCAAACTCCACACGTGTTAATGAAAATCAAGAAAGACAAACAAAAAAGGGACGCTAACCAAAAGTCCTATATACGTAATTCTTCGTCGCAAACTTCGTAGAACGTTGAAGAAACATATCTTCTATTATCATCCATCTGTTTCCAAAGTCCACGCCGTATAGTATCAATTAAAAAATTCGAGAAAAAGAAAGGAAGACATTATGTTAATATCTTACATAATCACAGTTTCCAAACTACCCCTTCGGAGAATCTTCAAACAAAGAGAAAACAAATGTTGCGTTATTACCCGTTCTTATTCAAATTTCACGAATCAATTCGAAGACGAAGAAAAAGGGAAAGACGTCGTAAAACCTGTAGAAGAAACGTTCCGACTCTGGAAACTATGGATCGTCGTCTTCGAAAGCTGGTCTGACTGTCGAGAAATTTTACAGCGTCGAGAGTAGCTAGCGCCGGTATCGGATCCGGTCTGTATCTCTGAACTCGCGAAGAGCCGCGATCAGGACCACGCCCTCGGCAAAGAAGCGACGCCGACGCCGACGTCGTGGTCCCCACCTCACCGCCGCTTTACTCCCCGCACCCGGCGCGGCGTGTACTCGCCCCCGAGCGGCATTCCTCTCTCTCTGCTTTCCCTCCCACCCCAAACGCTCCGGCGCCTCCACCCCCTCACGGGCAGCCTGATGGCCCCAGGATCCTCGTCAGAGCGACTCCACTCATCGCCGACGGTGACTCGTCGCGTGTCGCCCAGTCTCTCACCGACCTCGCGCCCGTCAACGTCGTCGTCGTCGTCGTCGTCTTCGTGCCGCCGCCGTCGCCGTCGTCGTCGTCGTCGTCGCTCGCCGTCGCCGTCGTCGTCGTCGCCGTCGTCGTGCTGGTGGTGTTGTGCTCTTTACTACGGTGTTAGACGTGTGCCCGTCAATTCGCTCGTGGTTCCCATTCACGCCGATCATCGTCTGCTAATCTTGTTTGCCTTTTTTCGTTCTCGCTGTCAACGCACACCCTTCGTGTATATATGTATACGTATATTGCCTCGCTTACTTTGTCTCGATTTATTCCGAACATATAGAAGATGTATACATATACATATACATATATATATACATATATATTCGAAAGCTAATTTGGCTATCGAGAAATTTTGCAGAGTTGAGATATATATATATACATATAGATATATTATCTATCTACAATATTATAAATAATATTTTATATATGTATAGATATACATATATGTGCAACTGATTGGCGTAGACAAGTTAACGGAGATTAAACAAGAATCGAACGAGATTTATCATGGATCGCTGAGAAAACCGGCACACAGGCGTGAAGTTGGCGGAAGCTGACCGGTGACACACAAAGTGGACTCGGTTTGTTATTTCGTCCCGTGGCTGGTCCGCTATCGTGCTCGTTTATCCGACAAAGATCTCTGTTTATCTCGATTCCGATCGATTCCCTGTCACAGGATATCGAGAGGTGTCAACTGTCCATTGTTGCCGTGTGTGTACACGCCTATAAACGCGCGCGTATAGTTTTCGGAGAAACGTGTTTCTGCCGGTCGAAGTGTTCGTTCTATTGGCGAGTCTGTTTCTTAAGGTATGTAACTGTGAAATTTCTAATTTTGTTGCGAGACTGTTTTGTGTAAGGATTTCAGGATGTTTGCGTCGTAATAGTTTGGGCGTTTATATCGTTTTAATCGTGGGGGAAAGTTTGACACGTCTGTACGTGTATAAGGTTCGCGAGCAGTATGGCGCTGCGCATGGATCACCGGTATTTCGATCCGCGTAGATATATATGTATTCCCGCGAAAGTGTCGAATTTATGTGACACTTTGTATACACGTGGAACAATATACTTACTGTAAAAACGAATACAAATTGCTCCTTGTACTTTGAGAACTTCAAGCGTTATAGTTTTCATTATTGTCTGTGCGATTCGATTATTCGATACCTGATTCGATATGTCGATCGATATTTCTATATACCCTGACAGTATCCTTGCGCGCGCCACCGCGGAAGTAACAAGTCTGAAACTAACGTGTATCGGCGTAGCGTTTCGAACTGTGCATTACATTAATTTTCCTTTCAAAATTGGTTTCGTCTGTGATTACTTTATTTCTTATGTGACCATTAACTCACTGAGGGCCAACGTTGCATTAACGCGGTATTTTATTTGTAATTTTTTATAATCAAAGTACACCAACGAATTCTGTTTTTATAATATCGTATCTATGAAATTTTATGGCTTTTACGATTTAAAGAAATTAAGCCATTTGTAACGCTATCCGATAAACTATAATCTTGGTCCTTAATAGAGTTGGGATTATTAATGGACTAACCTATAATTTTCATCACTATCGATATTTCGATATACATCGATTCCCAAACTGTTTTATCATTACTTATTCATCTTCGTTATTACCATCGTTTGATAAATCGCTATTATCACTGTTATCAGCAGCGCTGTATAACATTGTCAAAGTAAACTATTCGCGCGTGCACCGACGCGAAAATAGCCCGGCGATGTTTGAAACTTTTGATTTATGTCGTTATTGAAATAAGGCGCGATCACGGTCGAGATTCTGGATACGCAAATACATAATCGATCGTAAATTCTTGGGTGATACGGTTAAAATGGCCAGTGAAGTTGTGAGTGTGTACAGATTATCCGTTTTGGATATCGAACGTGTTCGAACGTAGTACGACACAGAGATCGCGGCGGGCGGGTTCAAAAATAAAAATTGATCATTGCGATCGGTTGAACGTCGTTTATTTTTGCATCAATCTTATTTGCCAATACTTTTATTGCGATCTCGATTGTCCATTATGAAACCGGATATATACGAATATAACATGGAACACACGACTACTACCAGTCGATGTATGCGGACGCGGATATCGTGTAAACTTGAGTACATATACCGGGTGATCTTCTGGAAGGGGATAAATATCGAGGTATGAGTTTTTTTTTTTAATAACAGTCCGATAATAATGAATAATTTTAACTTCTATTTTATATTACCATATTTCTATTTTGTGTGATAATTTTATATCTTATTCAGTTTGCGTAACTTTTGTATTTAGGTATCGCAATGTGGAAATATTTATTCTTCCCGTTTGCTTTTTAATTATAGCGTTAATTAAAAGTAAAATTATAAAAGTAGTTACATATTTAATATAGATATTATTTAATTAACATGTAATATAGATGTTATGTAAGATGAAGAAGATCGTAAGTTTTAAGAGACATATAAATGAGAGGTGCAAAAATTATTCGTTTCTAAATTACAAAAGGGTCCGATTTAATGGTTATATCGTCAGATTACTGTTACGGTAAATCTTTAAAACGTTTCTTTTGTATGTATGTCTCCTGAAACGTGTCTCCTTTACCGTGAATTAAACATTTTTCAAATTCATTCAAGATTTTCGACATAAATTATTCATTTTATAAATAAGGGAAATGAAATATTTCAAATATAAAAAATAGTTTATACTAATTGAGCTTTCCATTAAATGAAGAAGTAGTACAAGTGCATTTTTGTTAGAAATCAAATCTAGCACAGGCAATAATATATAAAATCCGTATTAAGAAATAATTTATGCATTTACATATATATACATAATATATCGATAACAATTATTAATATATATATATATATGTATATGTATTGTCTCTTTTATATATATGTGCACGATATACGCACTTTCGTTTTTCGTATTATTTTTCAATAATATGCCGTGTGGATACTTTTCTACCGTTCTCGTTTCATCTGTACGCATAGTTGTACACATCTATAGAACATCGATATTTTGTATCCAAGGATTGAAACAGCTGTCCAATTAGTGATGTAACATTTCATGCGAAAAATACATCATTAAGATTGTACATATGTAAATTTTCGATGACTACTCGCGTTCAATCCTCATCATTTTCCGTCCCAGATTATTCTTAGAGAAATTCCAACGCTGAAGCGAGTATAATCCTCGCTTCAATCGTCATTTGGTCCTCTTTCGCGTTAAATAGGACGCAAACGTGTCGATATAAGTACTCGCTTATCTGTGCCCTCTTGTTTCTTTAAACACGAATATGTGGTATTATACTTTTATTCTGGTAATTTCAAATTTGCAATTTTATAGCTGTGATTATGATAATAAAAGCAAATCGTCTGCACGAGGATTAAATCGGGAATCTTGCAGGGACCGACATATGGCAATTTATTATTTCTTTTTGTATGTTTTACTTTCTACAGCTTTCTTTTTTCAAATATTTTGTATCGTTGTTTTACACATCGAATACCCGCCGCACAAAATTTCGCTAAACTTTGATCATTTCCCCGATAATATAGGTCAATTATCGCGCCCTTTATGAGATCAGATGTTCTAATTACGCAAGAAAGTGTTTCATTATAATTGGAAAATCACGTGAATTTGAGATATGAATTATTGAAATGTATTACTGGTCGTATCTAGTTTCTAGTTTTTAATAATTATTTTAACCAAGTCCATGGTATAAAACTAATTAAAAACAAGTATAAAATCAGGCGTATTTATAGACAATCATAATGATACCATAATCAAACAATCATAATGATATCATAATCAAATAGTAATGAAATCTCGTAATGTTTTCAATTATTTTAACGTCTGTCGTCTTTTTAACACAATTCGTTCGAATAGAATCCCAAACTTCAAAATAATAATTTAATCGCTATTTAAACGAGCGAGTCTGGAGGGTCTTCGTTAATTATTTCACGAGCAGGGAAAGATTGACGCGAGCATACGGATGGCCGTGCGCTTTCATTCACGAATTCTCACCCATATCCATTATTCGTGACTTCCGGCCAAGATCTCTCAGGAATAAAACGACGAAATTCGAATAATGGACGATTTGCGCTACTGGCAATTATACCTGTGGGTTTCACGGCTAACCTATATGGCTATTAAGTCGCGAAACATACGCGTCTGAGTAGCAGTTTCAACCTGACACGCGAAAATATCCATTTTAAAGACGTTGCTCCAACAAGCTATCTCTATAACTCGTTGCAAGAGGTCTCGTTATCAACTGCATGGTTCGGGCGTTAAAAAGTATCGAAAGAACGCCAAAAAATGTATTTATGTTGAGAATTGTGGATGTTAATTGCCGAAATAAAAGTAAAGGAACACCGAGGTTACACTTGGAATTCGTATTAAAATAGTTTTAGATTTATTTAACAAACGATTTCCAGGATCTTCGTCGATATACATTTGCACGCGTCTCGGCACTCTCTTTGTCTCACCATCTTCCATATCACAACGGAACAGTTGCATTCGTCTGTTTTTCGAGACGCTGTGCACACACATACTTCCATACACTCATATTCACATACGTGTGTCACTACATGCGGCTAATCTAGTCTAATATACAAAATTATATACATCTCAGTAATTCATATGATAATTTGGTCGGTATAAAATTTATTATGTATTTATTTTTGTCATTACCACCTAATGACAAAATCCGCAATCACTTAGTTACCAATCCAATATCTAGTTTAATACGAAAGATCAATATCTACATATTCTATTCTAATAATACATATTCTATGGTTCACGCGATAAACATCATCGATAGAATCTCGATTCGACTAGCCTAATCTAGCCCTTATGTATTTATTTTTGTCATTACCACCTAATGACAAAATCCGCAATCACTTAGTTACCAATCCAATATCTAGTTTAATACGAAAGATCAATATCTACATATTCTATTCTAACAATACATATTCTATGGTCCACGCGATAAACATCATCGATAGAATCTCGATTCGACTAGCCTAATCTAGCCCTTATGTATTTATTTTTGTCATTACCACCTAATGACAAAATCCGTAATCACTTAGTTACAAATCCAATATCTAGTTTAATACGAAAGATCAATATCTACATATTCTATTCTAATAACACATATTCTATGGTCCACGCGATAAACATCATCGATAGAATCTCGATTCGACTAGCCCAATTTAGCCCTTAACTTATTCTCATCGTACTTGAACTTGCAAGCTTCTAAGTGTTAGATTTTAAACGCTACAATTACGTGTAAATAATAATATTAAAGTCATTGGAAACGATCTTTATTCATCTCAGAAGTAATATAACTTTGATTGCGATATTTATATTAATTATAATCGAGTAACGCGTGGAATTTTTGAAAACATTCATTGGGATGCAAACCGGGTTTTCGTTCACGGGTCTCACAGTAGAAAACTGTTTGTTTTTTCATCGCGTTACTTCCTTTTGGTGGTGTTTGAGAGACACAGCCGGAGCGTTGAGGGCTAGAGAATTTTACAATTAATAAATTCGCAGTAACGGTCGAGAGTTAAAAGAAGAGAAAATGTCAAGAGCCTTTGAAATTTCTCGAAACACCGCAACCAATTGGTAGGATTCGTTTACAAATCGCTTGTAAATCACTGGTGGTAGAAAGTAACGTAAAAGTGGTAATTTAACGTGGCTTCGGATTTCATAAGAGCGAATCGATTTTGTTTCGAAAGTACTTGGAACAGCCCAACTATCGTTTCGCCCCGATGGAAGTCGTTGATAATTTATAGATATGTTTACCGGCCGGAAATTTACTGTCATAAATTTACCAGTTTATTTACTCGTATCTGCCTTCGGTATTCAACTGGCAAAGCCTGGATGCGAGACGAATACGCGAATAGAAATATTAGAGGGAAACACGTGCACGCAGATGGGGTGTACAGCTCGTGTTGCTCGTGCTGTTCGATTTTCAACAACTTTTATTTCGCGAAACGTAAAACGATCGTCGATAAATTCTTCCATCAATTAGATAATGAAATAAAACGATATTTTTATTGATCGCTTATACAGCGTATACAGCGAACAATCTTACAAGTGGAAACGTATTCTGCCTTTCTGTCGGTGAGGAATTTTGCAGACGAAGCTCTCGACGCTTCTTGAAATATAATTGAATTATATATAAATCCCATTTTATTCGTCTTTTTTGTTTCCAAAGAACAAAATATCAAAATAATATTTCTGAATATTAAACAATTCTATTTTAAAGCTAATACTCGTCTTTCGCGATCGAGGAACGAGGGAAGGCGTGGCTCGCGCGAATAACTCGCAAGTTGTAGATAAATAAACAAGTAAAAGTAGGAGAAATATTCGCGGGCACATCGTGCGCAATCATCGTCGAAAGATCTTGTTACCAGGAGCGAAAGCGTAGCCTCCACGTGGAAGACCCGACAATGACACTGATCCCTTGACACTATTTCTCGAGGAGGCCGTTAAGTCAGTCAGCGCAGATAATACGAGCACGGAACAACATAAAAGCAAAACGCTCGTTGCGGAACGTTGCTCGAGATAATCGTTCGATTTATGAAAAAAAAAGAGAAAAAAAATGAAGAAAAAGAGACATAAAGCCGAAGAAACAAAAACGAGAAGACAGTGGAGTAAAAAACAGGAGGCGTAAGAAAAAAAAGGGGAAGAGAAAAATGGGGTGAGAGACGAGAGGGAAGATGGAGAATGGGACAGAAGGAAAGAATGTCAAAGTGCCGCCGAGATTTTCACGGGAAGGTCGTAAATACGAGTCAACGACCGACGATAAATTCGTTCTATGGCGTTCTTAATTTTTGCCAGTCGGATTAATTCCTTTGAACAGACACAGGATCCAAGCGATCGTGTCACGTAATTACAAAAAATAACGTAATTACTTTTGGTCCCATTGGCAAGAAGATGCGACAAATTCGTCAAGCTTTTTCTCGTATTTCACAAATTTTCGATAATTAAGTTACCTTCTTTCAACCATTTTCGGCTTGTCTTTGTAATATTAGGTTGTCCGAGAAGCTTCTTTCGTTTTACGAGGAAATAATAGACGCACAACGTTTTTTTATTTTATATTATTTCGTCGAATTACGTACGATCCATTTTGTTATTGTTTTGAGATAAACACCGTGTCATTTCACAGATTTGGTTTCACGTTTGTACGAAGGTCCACTGTTATAGAAAACACGTCTGCGAAAGAAAAACACTTTCCGGACAACCTAATACAATGACACGCACGTACGATGTAACGCAAGGCTATGGACAAAATGAATCGTTAATGTAAGTAAATGATACGTAAGTATCACCGATCCATCGTTATTTGCAAATTCTTTCCAACAACTGTTTGTTCGAACTGCTGTTCTTGACCCAAGCCTATCTTTCGGTATCGTTGTGAGAGGACGTTTTATTTCAAGAATTGCGAAAGGGACGACATATGCAGATTGTAGACGCAAGAACAGCTGGAAAATCTCGAATAAATCCTTTTCTCTGTCGCTCGTTGCAGCGTTAACAAAATTTCGAAGTTGCTATAAGTAATTCATTTTAATTTATATAACATTCTTACGAAGAGAATTAATTTCCTAAACGAAATATAAATTGCGTTTCTCGATCGATCGTCGCTTTAACGGGAAGCAAGGGACTCTAATCGTGGAAAAACGATGATTCGTACGTCTCGAGGAATTCGAGAGACTCGGCGTGGAAAATTATCGCGAAACTCGCGAAGATTCGAGGAGATGCGCGTGATTCTTCGAGATGAAGAAGGGTAGACGGTATTACTGTAAATTGACATTTTCCAAATAGATACAGTGGAAGATCGCAGCGACGCCGTGACGTTGAAATTTCTGCTACTCACGAAGGTTGCCTTCCTATTTATGTTAGGGCCGAGATAGGAATTGGATTTTCGATAAGAACTGCAGTTCTTTCCTGTTTTCCAGATTCAGAAGTTCTCTCTCTGCCTCTTTCTATGGAAAGTTTTAAAGGACTCCATTAAGTTTCCCGATCGTACGTAGTTTCTTTCGAGCTAAAAGATTTTAATCAGTGCTCGGTTACGATGTAACCGTGGATTTATTCTCTTTCATTTTAGTTGCGTAGGCTCGAAGGAGAACTTATTCCCTTTTTCCGTCTGTTCTTTCCTATTATATTTTGTAATTTGTTTTTTGCTTTTAACTTGAACATTAGCAAGAAAGAAATGGTCACCGCTGTCTTTCATCGATTAAAATCTTTCAATGATCTTTCATTGTTTCAGATCGTGCCTATTGCGCGATAGAAGCCCATAAACTGCAATTTATCAATTGTATTAATAGAGGTAGACACTTTTTATTTTATTCAAATATCACGTAGAGCCCAACTCGCCGTTTAATTCTACAGGAAGTAGTACGATACAAAACAATCGTTCTGTTTGTTCATTTTTCCTTCTGATATTTAATACAATTGTAATTTTCATATACATATAACGAACTAACTGAAATCCATCGCCTTGTTTGTTCACCGATTTGTGAACCGAACCATTTACCAATTAAGTTTCTCGATAATTCCACCTTATGACATTTCTTGCTTTCTCCATACCCTTCGCTCGTAATCCGCGTTTCGCTAGAAACTTTTTAGGAAAGATTCTTCCACGTCTCAACACGAGAAACGATATTTCAAGCCCCGTGCGCCATCGAGCTCGCTTTTTCTCGCTGCTATCTATCCCTAGCGAGCAAGAAACGCGACCTGTCGCAACTGCGTGACTTACCCTGACCACGACCATACCATCTATCCATCTTTCCACCTCGAAGAAGAAGAACCTCTAAGAAAAGCGTGGAGTAATCGAACGTGGGTCGCAGATACGATCTCGCCGACATCATTAACCGTCTGCTTCCGTTCGAACGTGTATCCTCGTGCAGTTGGTTGGTCGTACGGTCCTCGTGTAAATCCTCCTTATTCAACGACGATGTGCATTAAGGAGCGAGCTCGCCGGTAAAGCACCGTAATTCTGCGGCTTAAACGTTTACGCGGTTATTATTCCGCGATAAATTCTCGACTAGGCACGTGCATTTCGCGGTGACTCGAGACGATTCATTTTATTAACCCGTTGACGGTGAATTACGTATTTCGTACAGACCAACTATTTATTCGCCACAATGAGAATCATTTACACAGAGGTGGTTTCGCGATTTCATTTATTATATCTTTATTGGACGTAAGAGAATAATTAAGCATACATCTTGAGCGGTTTCATCGATCATAGGATTTAAATTATTACAAATATTCAAATTACTTGCCTCGTGAATAAAATCATACTTTTCCTTTGCGGCCTTCAAACAATATTTCTCTGTTAACGACCCTTTACTTTCGCAATTTTTTGCAATCGATCGATGAAACGGCGTTTCATATACACGAACCGACGTAACGTGCACAAGCTTCCGACCATTCACGATCGTTTTATCTCGCATCTTCTCCTTGGACGGCGTTAAAAAAGACACACCCACGCTTTCTCGCACAGCGTGGAAATTTCGTTATCACCGTGAGAAGAACGTCTCTTCAACGAGCACGCAACTCAAATATATTCGCAGCTTTCTCGCACACGCGAAAGTTGACAAGACTGTCAAAGTCTCGCGACTAGGATCAGCAAAATAAAAAAAAAGAAAAAGAAAAAGAAGCGAGAGAAACAAGACGCTGGCGGACGTCTTATCGTAGAAGCTCGCCTTTACGTAACCGAACTACGCGCCTCGAGTTCGAGTAACTCGATTAATCCGAACGAGACTTTACTCGCGCGATAAAATACGCGTTTACGCGAGAAAAGATCGAAGTCGTTCGCGATAGAAAATTTCGATGGCGCGAAGTGGAATTTAGAGGTCGACGCTGGTCAATAACCGACCTTCGTTGGCGTCGATGCCTGTAAACGCAACTTACAAAACATTTAAAAATAACCCGCGCGCGCAGCGCGCGCAGCTCTCCAACAGGAAACCTTGAGATCCTTAGCTCGCCTCGAACGTCGCTTTTTCGACTAGACGGACGCGTATTGTTCGCTTTTGCGACATTTCGCTTCGAGAATTTTTATATTTAGAAACATTCTGCTCTGCGAACGAATTTTCGATCTTCGATTTTCCTCCAAGCCATCGTTTGCTCGAGTTTCAAATTTTTAGAACTCTAGTCGCCGATAGCCTTCGATATTTTCTTCCTTATAGCGGTCCGTCATTTTCCCATTTTTTGAGCTATCGATAGATATAAACTTGTCCCCTATTTGCTGCGATAGATATAAACTTGTTCTTTCAAAATATCTCTACTTTGACATATTCGTCTTAAATATTGATTTTCGTGGTATTTAAACGATTTATAGTCCATTTATCGGCAAATATTTCAGCCACGCGTAATCCGTAAAGAATATTTTCTGCAAAAAGTACTCCCACAAGCGGCAATTTTGATATTAAGTAAGATATATATATTTTCTATATAAACATATGTATGATAAATAAGAACAGAAATTATCGAGTTTGTTATTCGAATCTGAATACCTCGCAATGTTGGGAATTTCGAGCCGTGGTTAATTCTGAAAATATTATCCTAACAATTTCCTTATGTCTTCCTTATTGACTTTGACTTTGAATGGATACGGTTAAAATAATTCTAAAATAGCGAAACAAAGAATGCGGAGTTACTTTAAATAATCGATACAAGAGAGAGAAAATGAGAGGCAACAGTTTCAGAGTAACTGGAAACTCTTTAAGAGATGCACGATTAAGAACCATAGGAATTAAAGTCGATGCTCGAATCGTTGAAACATTATGCAAAGTATATTGGAACGATTTTTACGATGGAAAGCACTCGAGCTCCGCGTGTTCCGCGTTTCCGATCGATCGCGGCGAACGAAGACAGAGATAAGGGATAACAGAAGCAACGTAAGTTTGTGAAAAGGAATTTCACCGTGAAACGCTTAAAATAAATTCCCATCGGATGGAGATGGTTCTTCAATTTTTAAATGCCACGGAGAAATCGAGTTGTAAAGGTGATTTCGTGTCAAAATTTCAAGTCTTTTGTCTATATTCGCTTATTCGCTTGTGATCAGAAATATAGAACTTTTCTGGTTTTGTTTGTCGTTTGGAAATTTTAAATGTTGTGCGATCGTAATCTTCTAAATATATTTTCTTATATATCGAATATAATATACGATATACGATTGAAATTAGAAATGATTAAAAAACGTTTATTTCATTAAAGAAGTAAATTGTTAATATAGTACGGAAATAAGCGTTCGAATATTTGTAAATAATTTTCACAAATACAGAATTTAATATACGATATACGATTGAAATTAGAAATTATTAATAAAACGTTTATTTCTAATTTCAATCGTATATCGTATATTAAATTCTGTATTCTTATTAGAAATAAACGTTTTATTAATAATTTCTAATTTCAATCGTATATATAGTATATTAAATTCTGTATTCGTGAAAATTATTTACAAATATTAGAACGCTTATTTCTGTACAATGTTAGTAATTTACTCCTTTAATTTTAGATACGGTTGTATCATTACACGGTTCTTGTATATTCTTTTTTAAAGTACAAAGTATGGTACAGATCGATCGCCGTGATATTTAAACCGTTGCTGATTGTTTGTTAAAAAATATTTTAAATGAAAATATATTTTCTCATCGATAAAGAAACTACGTTACGAAAACGTTTGGGAGACGTTTCTCGTTTCGAAAGTTTCTTACGTTGTTTAAGACATTCTATATAAATAAATATATCACAGCCAACGATTAGCCCATTAAAATTTTCATTCTAAAATTTCCGTCGCGGAAGTCAATTTATTTCTATTCGAGGAAACTTTGTTTCGATATAATTTCAAACTTTCCGAAGTTTGCCTGATTAACATGCTAATGAAATCGGTGCTGTGATCCGGAAGAGAGGAATGTCGAAGTGATATTTCAAAGTTAATTTTCCGCACGTAGACATTAGAGACAAATAGTATATTCAGAAGCGAGGATTCATCCTCTCGATGGAGGCTCGTAACGCGAGTTATCTGCAAGTGAAATAAATGCCGCGTGTCAGATCCATTTGGTCTGATCATATACGACTTCTTGTCCGTTACTACTTAACCGTCGCAGACAAGAACTTCGTTACCAGACTTCCGGCTCTATCCACCTATCCTGTATCTTATAGAAAACGTTGTTACGATTTAACGCGAGACGAGTAAATGGATTTGATACTGATATAAATAATTAATATCGAGGGTTTTAAGATTCTTCTATTTTTTATTATTTAATTTGTACTTTACAATTTGTCCAGCTGGACATTTGGTAAATTTGTCTAACTTAATTGCTAAATAACATGTGGATGGCTACTCCCAGCGAGATACCATCTTCGAATTTGACTATTTTACCTTTTTAGCGAGGTCAGAGGCGTGCTTTCTTTTTAGTTCTTTCTATCAGAGTTTTGCTCGCTTCAGCAGCCAGCTGGTTTGGATGTGTTGCCGTTCTTTTCTTGTATTTTTCTACGTACCTGCCGATTTCTTCTTTAACCGTTGGTATTTTTAAGTCTTTGCGTATATTCTCGTTTCTGGTATACCATGGGGCGTTGACTATTGTTCTCAGTATCTTCGATCGTAGCGACTGTAGTTTATTTATGTGGCTCATTGCTATTGTCCCCCATAGCGGTATTCCGTACGTTCAAATTAGTTTTATTATCGTTTTGTAGATTTTTAGTTTATTTTTGTCGAGGTTATTGGGTGTATAAAGAGAGAAACGCGTGGATAAATTGTAAGGTTGAAAATATATATTTAATAGAGAAATGTAATAATAAGTAGGAATACAATTTGAGTTACGCCAACAATGTTACTTTATAACTGAAAACTTCGAAGCCAACGTCGCCTGTCTATTGTTTATGGTCTGCCTTCGTCCCAGTCTTTTGTCTATACGCTGTCGATGGCTTCGGTGCTTGAGAAAACTAAAAAGACCAAATGTAGAGTTTTCTTAGAGGTAGAGACCACTTCAACAATTTTCTATGTCGAGTTTAGAGTTTCGATTAATTAGCCAGTACATTTGTCTTCTTTTTATTCGTATTTTGTCTATAAGTGATTTAGTATGTTGTCCTAGGTATTTAACTTGCCTTGTTTGTGTTATGTGCGTGCCATTTAATTGGACATTTGGTGGTTTCCGTTTTCTTAGTGCAAACGTAATATGGTTGCATTTACTGGGGTTTGCTTTTGTTTGTTTATTTTCAATAGAGTGACGGTTAAGAATACTAGAAAAGAACGTCGAGAGCTGATTTTACGAAGGTTTATGTACTATGGGTTTGGCTCTTATGGAGGTGGTGTCACCAAGGGTATCGCCAGGGTCCAGGTCAGAGGTAGCCACGCTGTTACTGTCTTCTGACCCTGGGACACTGTCCACGTTGTAGTTTCGATGACCTGCAGGATGTTCCTTAAACCCCCTGGTTTTTCTATTGCTAATTTATATCTCTGTGACATTAACAACGTTCGAAACTGGATTCGCTTTACGCTCCGAAACAAACTAGCGATACTCACGACGCTTCCGGTCGTATTCGCGATTTTGCAACTACGTTCGTATCGAGCACGATTCCTGCGTCTCCTTATCTGCGTTTACGACGGTTGTTGCAGTAGTTGGCACGAGCCAGAAATAGCGCTGGTAAATCAAATAATGCTGCCATTCGACGTCCGTCGCATCGATCAAGTATCCCCGTCGAAATCGAAGGAGACACCCCGATGGTGAAGCGTCTTAGTCCACAGAAATACTTAACAGCTCGCATACGAAGCGTGGACTCAGAATTTGCTCCGGTATCGTTAATTAGGCCAGTGCCCAGTTTCGGTGTAAGCGGTGAGCTCGTTTCGTTTCCTCGAAGATCGAACGACAAGTTTTGAACGTAGAACGGTAACGCCCGATTTACGTAACGCGTGACAAAATCGTTGCAGACCAACCGATGATAACGCGAGAGATTTTAAATGCTGAACGACTCTGTGAGATTTTATTTCGCACGTATATTCAAAATACAAGACGACAACCGTCTATTCGCAGCCGTCAGTAAGTGGCCAGAGGATGGAACGAACGACTGTCGGTATTCGTCTCGCAAACAAAATGGTTGCAGACCAATCAGTGGTATCACGCGGCTGATGCGAAATTGTACGAAGTATAGATACGCTGTATACGTCGCAACGTATATGTCGTTTGATGGTCGCCGAAACGCGTGCTGTGAGCTACCGGCTTTGAGGCTTTGCACCAGTTGGCGACAGCGAAGCTTTCCCACAAAGGAAAGTGTCGTCCCGGCAACAAACGGAGCGGGAAAGAATTTTGCGGCATTCAATGGTTCAAAAGTTCGCCTGACGGTCCGATGCATCCGAAAAGTGCACAATTGTATTTTATTATTTTCTCACGGGACGATATCTTGAACGTTGGAATCGCTCTGTAAGACCCAAACGTTACTATTTCGCATAACGAAAGAGCGCTTGCAGAAATGCAAAGATTACGAGTCGTATTTCTTGCGACCAATGTGTAGAGAAATGACGCAAGCACGCTTGAAACAAGGAGTTAATAATAAAGGACACGGTTTAAAGAAACTGTCCAATTTCATCGGGTCCAGCGACGAGTTTGCGGTGAAACGATCAGACACGATGAAATAACGTAATGTAAAATAATGTAATGTGACGTAATCGGTGAATAATATGTAATTTGCAGTAACGATATTTAACAACGAACAAATTGGACAAATTTTGCTGACGGGTACGATCGGTGAACCATTCCCGCAAGATGAGAAACGTTTCATCCTGATAACTCAATCCACTCCAGAGTAATCGACGAGCATACGTAAAAATTGGATTTTTGAAAAAAAAAGAAAAAAAAAATAGTGTAAAAGAACAAATACAAAAATTTTTGTAACGGGGCTAACGGGAGAATATAACTTGCAGAATCCAAAAGGAATCATGCCGATGGTCAAGCCGTTTGAGAAAAATCGACGAACATGTATAGAAAAAATATGTATAATATATGTAGCATCCAAATGGGTCTTAGAGAGAAAGGACAAGTAATGATGTTTTGATTTAATATATATTATTAAGAGCAACGAAATGATTACAATGCTGTTCTACGTTCTATTCTCGCATGCGGCTTTCTGACTCCCAATTCAAGCTCTGCCCACTCCGCACGCTCCACACGCTCTACACACTCTGCCCGCTCTCCACACTCTGCACGCTCTGCCCGCTCTACACGCTCTGCACCCTCTACCTTTTCCCGTTCTTCGGAACAGGCATCCCGAAACCCCCCGTGGTTAAGGTCACGCAGCCTTTTCACGAAAACTGTCCACTTAAAGGTACATTGATGCTAAACGGTACTTTGTTTACAGTTCGACCGATACCTTAGGCCTTTTGGCCCCGGTACTACATATATATTGTATACTAATCGAATTGAAACTTCTTCCCTCTTTTTCGAAACTGTATAAAATTATAAAAGTAACCGCAGTGCAGTTGAACATCTCTAATATCGGTCGAAACTTTCCTCTAACGGAATTTTGAATTAACAGGTCGAAGTTATATAAGCAAAGAGGTCACGAGCATACTCGCTAATATCGCATCGTATCTTATATTAGATATTAAACAGTTCCTCGGTCTACTTCTACTTTGACTACTACGTTATACACGATGGACATTCGCAGTTCCACGCAGTTTGTTCTCGTGAGTCCTCGGTTTGAGGCGCGTACACAGCGATGATACTGTCACGTAGAAGACACAGGAGATCGTGAAATTAACAAATTACCGGTTGTCTCTTCACGTCCTCTGAATTATTTCGCGATAGTTTGAACCTTTGCACGTAAGGTGAGAAATTCGAACTTCAGATACGATAGTCTACGTAAAATTTATTATACGAATCCAACAGAGTGTTTTTTTTTATTATTTAATTTGTACTTTATAATTTGTCCAGCTGGACGTTTGGTAAATTTTTCTAGCTTAACGGTTCAGAATGTTATAACAGAGTATGTGGAGCGCTGATTTTGGGAAGCCTCATATATTAGGTTGTCCGGAAAGTGTCTTTCTTTTACAACGACGCATCTTTATACAAAAATGAAACATAATCTGTCGAACGTTATGATCTTTATTTTGATAGAACAAAATGGATCGTACGTAATTCGATAAAATAATATAAAACGGAAAATGTTGTGCGTCCATTATTTCTTTACAAAAGGAAAGAAACTTTTCGGACGACCTAATACCAAGATTTGGGCCCTATGGAAGAGTTGTCACCGGATGCCAGTCAGAAGTGGCTATCCTGTTACTGCCTTCTGAGCCTGGGACAATATCTGGTTATTATCCCAATGGCCTGCAGGATGTTTGTCGGACGTGGTTATCCTATTACCGTTTTATGACCCTATGACAATACGAAAGGTTGTTTGACTTCCGTATCGAGTCAGTTTTGACTTCCCGTCTACGCACCATGCTTCCGGCTCGCATCGACTTCCCTCTATCGTTATCGATGCGTACGTATCCTTATCTAGCAGGGTCCTGTCACTGATAATCAGTGGATCCTGCTCGGAACCTTTCCGATCCTTTTGAAGGATCTTGGGGGGATTATTATCACGAGTAGGATACATTGACATCGATCGATGGATTTGTGTACGTAACTGGTACAGTTACAACTTCTAGCGTCGAATCTTACAAGTTTTTAATCGAAAAAATTATTCATATCGTTCCTTCAAATTAATAGAAATTACACAAAGTATTATAGAAAGTATTGGTAAAATAACGAGAATATAAAACGCTTAATAATAAAAACGCTTAATTGACCGAATGATTTATACTCTTTCTGTACAATGAAGAGATAAAAATGGCAGAATTATAGTTTTCCATAGGAATTTTCAGTAACAGCTCCCCTCAAATTACTTA
The DNA here is from genome assembly GCF_910591885.1 of Bombus terrestris. Lineage (NCBI taxonomy): Eukaryota > Metazoa > Arthropoda > Insecta > Hymenoptera > Apidae > Bombus > Bombus terrestris. The sequence goes on along the minus strand of NC_063277.1, from coordinate 17,894,623 downwards.
ATGGCAAGAATTGTATATATTTGAAATGCTATAAATTATCCGGAAGTAGATTCGGAATTAACGGAATGAGAGATAATTTTAAACTTCCATTTATTCTGCGCAAGAAAGGTAGAATTCGAGAAATATAAAGTCTTTACGAGTGAAACGAACGATTAAGCACAAAATTATTACGCTTCTGGTCTACGGGATTTTCACGTCACTTAGGTATTATAAACCTTTCGTCAAAAAGTTCTTTCGTTTCCTTTCCAGTGGATTAGCGCGAGAGGAGAAACGCAGACGGTAGTCCTTTAAAAAAATAAGAGAAAATGGGAAATAGAAATTAAAATCTGTCTGTCCCGCTAAATCCAATCAGCGTTCCACCGTAATAAGCGATAACGTTCCATCTGAAAATATTCCAATTTCCATTGGTGTAGCAAACTGGAAAAGAAATGGAATATAGTCGTGAAACGTAGAAAAATGGAAGCCAGAACGTCGAGCGATCGCGTTTTATGCTTTTTCTTCCATGTCGAGCAATTTAGTGGAAGAATTTAAGAATTACGTTAAAAAGCGATTATCAACAGCGTTCTTTTGCTTCTTTCTGTCTATTTGTCTTTTGCAAATTCAAGAATTTGTTAATCGATGGTTTGTATCCATTTTTAATGTTCTTAAAAGGTTGGGATTTTCTTTTTGTTTTCTTTCTTAAATCAAATTTCACAATTTTGGAATTGTTCGATTCTTCGAAAGAGCCAGGTTGTAATATAAATATAATATTTCATTGATGGACGAAAATGATATAATTTATATAGCGTGTTTTTTTTTTTTTTTTTAAAGAAACGATAAATGTATTGGAATAAAAACTTCTGCTATGTAAATTATGAGCACCAAAGAATTTCTATGATCTAAAAAAAATATAGTTTACCACAGTGCCAGAAATATTTCAAATGTTTTAATCTTCACGAAATCGTAGAACCTGGATGGAACAAGAAATTTACATAGCGCGTGTAATATATTGCGTAAAAGCTTCACTTTTGTAAAATGTCGTATACAGGGTGGTTCAATTAAATGACATGATCCAAATATCTCCTAATTTATTATCGTATGAAAAAAATTCAAGGTCATACGGATGTTGTCAAGTTGGCTATTTTTTTTTTTACGAGATTTCAAGACCATAAATATATACGGTACAGTAGGATTATAAGCTCGAGAGATACGAATACAAAAACACAAAACGATACAGATGAAGTGTAACGTCATTGTATAACAAGAGATTATCGCGATTCTTGCACGTACAGTCATCGTGCGTTACGCAACTATCCTAGGGATATTTTTGGTACGGTATAATTCGAGGAAAGACAGGAAAATCTGTGTATTAGCAGGCTAAATTTACATTGCGTGCAATACAATGTATCTTTGAACGAAAGGTACGCTTGAATTTTTCAAAAAGTGTGCACGAACGACACAGTCAGCCGCGAGAGGAACACGATCGAGTTATTCGTGACAATGCTTTCATTTCACGCGTGAAAATCCTCCGTTAATATTGTACAACGATAAAAAGAAGAAATGGGTCGAAGAATCGATTTTCGTCGGATTATAATTACGAAACCGTATGTAGCGTACCGATCGTTCATAAATCAAGTACGAATCGATTTTACATTGGCTGGTAATTATCGTTCGATCGCTGGTAATTAATTTATTTTATGGACGACGAAATGAAGGCGAAGAAGCGCTTTCACGTTGGCGTTGAAGAATTTTTATGAAACTTGCCAGTGTTATATTTTGTCCCATTTATTATTCTATGTATTACTCGCAATTCCTTTATTTATTCTTATTTGGAAGTTTGATATTTCGGCTATTGGTTTATCATTGGTATTTTACGTAAAAGAATATAGTAAGCGTTAAAGTATAGTAAAGCGTCTTATGTTCGTATAATGTAACATATTTTCTACGTATAATCTAAAATCAAGTACTAAACATATAGAATAAGGTATTATGGAAGAATAATTTCAGCACTGACCTACAACTAAAATCAATAAACCAGAAATTTCGCATTCAGTCAGAGCTCAGTGTTAATCAAAAAATTTCGAACAACTGTCGAAAAATTGTTCCATTCGTGTCAGTAACGGCAATTTATATTTCCAAACAAACATTTCAATTTCAACCCCCGATGCAAGACCCGAAATCGAGAAACGAAAGAGAGGAAAATATTTCCTGTATTTCAAAATACAAGAATATTAATATAACAAACTTATAGAAAATAGACTTTAATAATTCTTCAAAATCAATCTCAAATTTTCATTACATAACAATGTAAGGATAGCAAAGTGTCAAAAAGTGACTCTCACGCTTTTCTTTGCGTCTCCGATTAATTGTAATTGTTTCAAAATTTTTTTCAAAAGATCTCAAGTCGTTCGATTCAATTTGAAAGAAGTTGGTGCATATTTAAAATTCAAATTAAGAAGCTCGAGAAATAATATAAATATTTTATTCGGTGGAAAAGATTCGTAGGAAAAATACAGCTTTTTATTGTTTTGCGATTAAGTGTAAATTAGATTTTTCACGATTCCCTTGATACCAGAGTCAAAGTAAAATAACGTATCTTCTTCAACGCGGCCCACTTTCAACCGTATCGTAAAACTAATACACTCAACTATTTTAAACACCTGCATTCGAAGAAATTTTTACAGAGAATGTAATGACCAGCAGAAATATATATTACAAATGTAACAGATTAAATTAATTTGAATTAATATCGAACATTACGAATTTTAAACATCCTTGTGTATGTTACGTATACCGAATGAAAGATTCTTACAGTGTACAGAAAGTGGACGAATCGATCGGCACACCCGGTACACGAACCTTCACCCAAAAGTTCTCGGTCTTGGTAGCGTATTTTGGTCTGAATGTCTTATTGTATTCCTCGATCAACCGATACCATGATCTCAGCTTGATACGCACCGCTGAACGCGGGATCCTTAAATTTCGCGGTCGATTTCCAACTGCAGCCTGGCTGATCTAAAACTAGAGGAGTACCGTGTCCGACTGACTATGAGGCTGCGTTTGAACAACCGCGCGAAGTGGCAGAGAATAGAGACAACAGGGTCGGCTAATTGGCAAACGGAATACGGCAAAGAACAGGCTTTTCACGCGTGCGTCGTACGACCGTGTTCTTTGGGCTTACACACGAGAACGCGATCGTTGACGATCCTTTGTCATTCTTTGCAATAGAAATTTTTGCTTGAAAGCTTCTATAGCGTTAAATTACTAGACGCTGTGATTTTCATTTGGGAATCATAAAATGGGAAACTGAGAATTGGGATATTTTTGTAACATAAGCTGTAAAGTAGCCCGATACTCGTATAATATTCATCATAATAGTGAAATCACGATGATAATAATCAAACGGTATTCTTCTGTTTCTTTTAAGTCAAGAAATATATATTCTAAAATACGTATTTTACGAACACGATTTTCGTATAGCATTGTCTGTTAAAGCAAATTTGCGAATTGATCTTTTCAAAAGATATATATGCAGGCACGTATATTTGATAGCATTGACCATGATCCCCGAATAGAAATTATTATATAATTATTTTATATACACACGACGTCAAGAGATTAAATATAAACGTTGATAAAGTTGAATATATTCGACAAGGAAACGAAGAATTAAGAGGAAATCCGGGTTCTTGTTTGTAATAATAATACAAATTTATAGCGTAAAGTATAAACGACGAGGTAGATTTCTATAAAAATCTACGTTTATCCGATGCGTCATAAATTTTCGGAAATGTCAAACACCAGGGAGGAAACTCAGTGATCGTAGGTCAGTTACCCTAGTTTACTACGGAGATAGTCATGGAACGTACGTTTCATTCAAGAAACGCGCCAAAAATTCCTCTTCCATGTCCCCTTGTTCCCCCTGAAGCAACCCTCGGAAATGTGTGTTGGAGGGGGAAATTAGAGTGTTTCACGTGACGCTAGAGTAGTTTTCGAGTCTTAGAATCTCGCGAGCCGTCGTACCGTGAGCAACTACGCTTCTGTCTGTCCTACAACTTCCAATCTCTCGACACTCGCACCAGTTCCCTCAGGTATCCTCACGATTCGATCATTTGTACATATGCTCGTAGTACGTAGAATTTAACGATGATTGAGATAGATCAAAAGGATTTTAAATTTCTCTCTTTCGTTGAAAAATTTACCGGCTTAAAATAACTGGATTGTTTTGTATTTATTGAAAATAAATGCATTGATATGTAATGACATTAACGATACATAATGATAATTAGATTTTGCCTAATAGTAATTTATACTTTAATTCGGAACTTAGGAAAATTCAGTAACTGAATTATTCTTTCATTTATTAAAATTATGCAACGATGTTTTACGCAACGTTTTATATCGTTTTATAACTCTTGAAATAATCGAATTATTTTCTGTCCAGTGAAAGTAAGCGAGAAGTGTAATAATACTAGTACTGCAATAAATGAGGATAATAATATTAATGTTACAACGTATCATATATTACTACTTTAATTCTTTGCATTTAAAATTAAAAATCCGCGCAATGAAAAATACAAGGTTGTATTAAAATATACTCTTAAATTTACCACGATACTGTTAAATTTTATGCAATGTAATTGCCCAATTTTCATGCATTCTACATATAAATTTTAATATAAATGTAAGAAGAATGAAATATAAAGGGATATTATTCGAGAGGTAGCATAAAATTTATAACGTGAAAGAATATGCTTATTTTCTCATTTTACGCGATGGGAAATTTAGTCTAAGAACCTTTGCTAAGAAAATATGTACATAAAGACGATCAACTGTATTTTTTCTTAAATACGTCGCGTTGCGTCGCGTCGTCGATGGCATTGCTTCACGTTTGTTGTCATTCGCGCAATTGTTTTCATTATAGCATATGCTCAGCGTCCGTGCAACGCTGTTCACTGCGTAGCTACGACACAATTTATCAACCATTTCAACGCGGAGAAAATCAACTCCTACGATTGTCCAATATTAATTGAAAATTAAAATTCTATTCTTACTACCACCTTTTCATATTATTAATTCATTATATATTTTACTATAAATAGAAATAGTTTCATCCCCAACATAGGTACATTCAATAATAGAGTAACAGTAGAATACATAATTATAATTATAATTAAATAGAATTTACTCTGTTGTGACTTTAAATAGAAAAGATTTTTATTAAATTTCACGTTAAACATCTTTCAGAAACGTTACAAATCAATGCCAATTCTTTATTAAACGTATGTGTTGTGACTTTTATATATCTTACAGAGTTTCCAATTTTGCCAATATTAATCACGATACTCGTGTCTCATTACGATATTGATGAAATTTCGAAAAGTTTCGCACAATACGTTTACCGACAAAAGTCAATAGACATTATGAAATAGTTATCAATCGGTTATCAACGAATTATCAGCGATCTAATTAACGAGTCATTAACGATTCTATTTTACGACTTATACATTGTACGAGGGTCTCAGCGAATATTGTCTGTACATTAATTTATTTAATTATTTTTAAATATATTCGACGGTTTCAACAACGAGCAATCTCGTCATTAAATCTCACCGATCAACCATCCTTTATACATAAGTCCTCTACAAATTGGCAAAACTATATAACTATAAACTTAAAATTAAAAACTATATAACCGATCGAAATTGCTTGGAAATTATAGATAAAAGATATCGGTTCAATCGATTATTAACGTTTCTTAACTTTCGTCATTAAGTGTACGTAGGTATATGATACATTTGTAAAAATCGTCTACGATAAACGTTGAAATAATATCTGCCTAGTCACTGTACATCGATACAGTTTAGTAACAAGCACAATCGCATTTATTTTTACAGAAAATGTCGTCGCTGCGAACGCAGTCGACCGGCGGTGGCGTCCTCGGTTTAAGTAGCGTCGGTTCAGATCGTACCGGTGCCACCTCGACCGCTGCCGGTTCTCATTCACATTCGCACAGGAAGCACCATCATCATCACAGAAGCAGAAGCGCGCCCAGAGCGCCGGAAAAACCACCGAGGAAACGTCATCTTAATCCTGGCCACAGCCTCGCTTCTATTCCCAGCCAGATTAAACTGTCGATGCTGAACAGCGGCCTCATCTCCTTCGGTAAGTCCTTCTGTGATTCACCTACAGTTCGATAAAATTCGCTTGTATTAAATAAATCGAATCAATCGACGCTACAACGTTTCTGATTCTGCGCAATTATTTCTTACACGATGGATACAAAAGATATTTGTACATCTACACGTTTCTACATTTGTCATTGTATTTACGTACTAGCGAATTAGATGTTACAGTAAATTTCGTACGATTCAATACTATTTTTATACGGTTACAAGAATTTAATGTTACTTAGTATCTTTTACCTTTCCATAGTCCTCCCCTCCGGGTTAGGACGCACTTTTTAGTTACATTTCTCTTGACATTTATTTATCGTCTACTTTCCCAACCGTCAAGCTTAACGTGTGTCGTACTTAACATTAGACCCACAATCTGTAACTTAAATTTGACCTTAGAAAATACTTTTTATGTTCTTTATTCTCCATGCTTTTACTAGTTAGAATCTCGTAACGCCTACACTTTCATAGTATACAAATCCGAACAGAATGTGGCGTCTTATAGATGAAGTCATATATTTTTCGTCTCGAGGTATTTGAAGTTTCGCGATTGACGCGTGAACTGAATTCCGTCTAACGACGCAACCAAAGATGGTTTCAGATTATCGTAACGTAAATAGAAGTAACGTAAAATAAACGGGAAGAAAATATTTGTTATGTTCTCGATTTGGCCGTTTTTATAATCACCGGCACAAGTATGAAATTCTAACGATAAAAAATTTGGTATTATAGAAATGAAACCTAAAACTTAATAAGAGAACGCTTCATTGGAAGATAAGGACGTTTACAAATATCTTTTAGTAGCCGCTGTGTTTGAAATAAATAATATACAGAGTGCGAATGTTGATGCAAATTTATATTTCTGCGAATATAATTAATGAAATGGAACTGGGGTTGTCAACCGAGGAGGATGAGTTAATTCGTCGTTCGAATTGCTAGTATTTTTAATTTGAAGAATTTTTGCTCGGTAGTATAAAAATTTTTTCAGTGGATTTTAAAGAATCTTCCGTGGATTGTAAGAATTTCAGAGAATTTGTTCGATGTATATCGATGTGTTGTGGAAGCATTAGCCGGATCCAATGATGGATATAATTTATTTTTATACAAGTTCGCCACAGGATATGACCATGTTTAATTTCCTACTTCTCTTCGAGGAAGCTGACATCTCGTTATACAACGAGTTTGAAAGTTTACGATGCGTTTATGGGCCATGCTTGTCCGAGATGATGAAATAACTCAACTATGCTGCGCATAAGATCATTTTGCGATAATAAAAGCCGCTCCACGTGTATAAATACTTTATGTTCTTGTACTAACACTTGACGGATAATAAATGTTTGCTATCCGAACTTTATTAATTTCTACTTTCACTCGCGATTATGGTTTTCCCCCATAGTTACGTTAACTTATTGTTTCTCTATAAAATGTTACAAAGTTGATTAGATCATCGGTAGAAATTATTGCGTTTCGATACGAGTAAATTATCTTAATAATTTTTAACGATGACGGGGTAATTTTAGTGACAAATATTGGTCAAACCTATATTATTACGATTACGAATAGATGATTATAGGAAAGTAAAAAATAGGTGGGTCGCATAAATTAATGGACAATTACAATAGTTTCTTCGATTAAATAATAATCAACTGAATTATAAAGTATTTATGATGAAGCGTTGGCACGTTTATTCGAAAAGTATTAACGTAATTAAACGATTCGTTCGATTCGAGAAAGTGATCTTCGAAAATTCGTATCGACCGAAAGATTTCCCTAAGAAAACAAAATACGATGGACGTTTAGAGTTTGATATCAGCCGAAAGGATTAACAAGCTACGGATCGAAAGGATGTGACAAAAGAGGAGACACGACGAATTTCGTATTGTAGTCTTAACAAGTTCGATTTGTTATATGGGAATTTACCGTGGCGTGAAAGGAAACGGACAGCGAAGAGAGCGGGACTTTATAAAGTTCCGAAAGGATTTCTTTTTCTTCGTTACGAGTATTGGGCGCGAGGTAAAGAAGATCTGTAACTTGATTCGATCAAGCACGCCACTTCACCGGGGCTTTTCCAAGCGTTTTAGATGCTTTTAGCCCAGCTCTTCTAGCCTTCTCGTTTTTCACGTTTCATTTCATACAACGTTCCTGTCCACCACGTGAAAATGCAACGCGCACTAAATCCACGGTAAGGAAAACTGGATGCGAATTATCATCCTTCTCGAACGTCCCAATCTTGACGTTCCTCGATTTTTCATCTTACGCAATTTTATTAAATTCTATTCCATTTCAATTCTCATTCTGTTCGCTTACGTATGGAAGAACTTTTATTACGATCGTGTAAAATTTGTTATTTTCACGCGAAATTTAATAATTAATTCGTTACAATAAAAAGGAAATAAACATAGATGATAATCCTAATTGGCGATACGAGGAAAACGATGGATCAACGATCGAAAACCAGGATTACTTTGGAAATTACTTTGGAAAATTGTAAATCGTAGTCGATCTTTGAGATTTCTTCTTCCCGTGTCACGCTATTAACTGTCAATAAAGGCGGTGGCAATAAATATCCGTTTAGAAAAGCGATATCCTATTGCGAGTGGCGACGTACGACGTTCTCGAATCTCGAGCTCTTAAATTTATTTCTAAGCCTTCCACCGATACACCAGATAGCTCGCACTTGCAGGGATTTCCGCGTAACACCGCTACAAATAGCCAATGCCTTCGAATCCCACCGAGGATTTAATTTTTTATTCCGGATTACAGGCTGTTTCACAGGGAATGTTATTGCTTCTCTTTTCCGAAAATCAAAACTGGTATACGCGTCGTCTTTTTTCATTTTTTCGTCTTTCCTTTTCTTTTCGAGGGAATTCGTAGCTCTAATTAATGTAACAAACAAAATTGCGCCAGTTTTACGAACGAAGTTCTCCAAGCGAATTGTACGATCTCGTCGATCTTTTGTTATTCTTTTAGTTTTCTTTTCTTCGTATAGTTACATCGAAATAAACGAATAAATTCCGAAAAAATTGCTCGTAATAAAATTTTCTATAAGAGTAACGTTTATAGGAGAAGCTTGCACAGAAAGAAATAATATTTATTAAATATCATCGGTATTATAAAAATGTACATGTAAAATGTAGTATTTCAGTGTTTTAATTCGAAGGAAATGAACGTAGAGAAATATAATATTGGAATTAAATATTTTTATTCGAGTGAAACAGATATAAGGAAACATACGGGATATTTTTCTATAAAAATAGTCAGGATAAAAGATAATCTTGACTTTCAACGTGTCGTTTCCACAAACCTGGAATCCAAGAACTATAACTGAATTCGCGTCATCGCGTTGTTATTAGTTCGTTATTTTCGACCAAATTCTACAAATTTCTTCGTCGAATCTTTACGAATTCGTCGCGTTGTATATATGAAAAATCGTAACAATTCCGAGTTAACAAGACCACCAGAATGTCCAACAACGCGAGAGAATAATAGAAAAAGAGTGGGTGGTTGGGTTGTTCGAAACGGAATTCGGAGATTAGCGAATCGAAAGAGTTAAGCCGAGGCATAAGTCCTGTGTTTTATCACGTTTGTTTTGGTCTGCGTTGGAAAAGCGAATTCCGAATACTTCCTGTCGCAAACAGCCATCGTAAATTGCCTTCCAATCCTTTGATTTAATCGGCTGGATCAATAAAGCGTACAAATCGTACACTGAGTGAGTCGTCGCAAGGATCTCCCTATACAATCTCCTTGTACCGTGACAGAAGATTACGTACGTGGTGGTAGAAATCGAAGATGAATAAGATATCATTGCAGGTTAACGTTGATATTCGTAGTTGATGTTACTGTGAAGTAGGAATATCGAATGATGTTAGCAGCGTGCGCTATAGATATATCATAGTTAAGTGTAAGTTTGTCCGAAAAGTTTCTTTCGTTTCATAAGAGATGAACAACAATTTCTGTTTTATATTACTTTATTGAATTAGGTGTCATCCATTTCGTTCTATCTCTATTATTATGTTCGTGCATAATTCGATAAACTAATATAAAACAAAAAACATTGTGCGTCTATTATTTCCTTATAAAACGAAAGGAACATTTCGGACAACCTAATACTCGACTACATAGGAAAAGTTCGAGTAAAAAGTTTATCGTAAATTTCTGATAAATTATAAGCGATTATTTATATTCTTATTTCCAACCTATTTGAAAATTTTCTATTCAATTCACATAACGACGTATCAAAGATGAATAGATTTATAACATTATAATAAATTTCTTACTCTTTTCACATAGTTCTTTCCTACTCTTTTTATATAATAAATGTATTATGAATTCGTTATGACGTTTACAATTACTTGTAATATTTATATTTTATTCCGCTACATTGAAAAATCGGCAGTTGTTGTTGCGAATACGAGGAACTAATTTTACGTTATTAACAAAGTTAATGAAAAATCGAATATACATATGTAGGTGCGAAATTGGACAGATTTCGAAAACAATCGCAAGCTTGTCGCTATAACTTTAATAAATCTAACAAAATATTTACTACCCTCTTACTCGATTAGTCCTCCTCATAGATTTCCTAATTCGTGTTAAATTTCACATTTTTCTGATAATAAGCATTCTTCGAATAGAAGATTCTTGTATGCGGACGCGAAACACCGATTATTGCGTTCTGCCGAGATACAACTATATTAGGTTTCTGACACGCCTGTTTCTCCTACCGGAGTGCTTTATAACGTCGTATTTCATTTCGAGACGCATACGTACCGTTCAGTATGCATTACGTAGTTACCTGATTCTGGTGGCAGGCGGCTGCTGGATACAAACATATTTAGCATTGTAACTTCCTAACGAAAAGTTGAATTTGAATTTCTACGGCTGCGTGAAATCTGTGATCGCTTTGCATACGCAGAGTCTGCCTCAGCAACTCTGTCGTTGGGTGCTTTCCACGAACACGTTCCCGATACCAGATCACCGTGTCTTTTTTTAAAAATTCGTCATATGCAGTCTGCGGATTTATTCGTGTATTTATGGAAAATCTGCAGATTCGCGAATACTCGGAGTGCGCATAACACGAAGATCACG